>NW_016107408.1:2865901-2872192 GCF_001604975.1 Cebus imitator | reverse complement strand
TTTTTTGAGACGGAGTCTCACTCTGTCACCCAGGCTGGAGTGCAGTGGCGCGATCTCGGCTCACCGCAACCTCCACCTCCTGGGTTCACCTGATTCTCCCGCCTCAGCCTCCCAAGTAGCTGGGATTGCAGGTACACACCACCACGCCCGGCTAATTTTTTGTATTTTTAGTAGAGACACTGTTTCACTATGTTGGCCAGACTAGTCTCGAACTCCTGACCTCATTACCCACCTGCCTCGGCCTCCCAAAGTGCTGGGATTACAGGCGTGAGCCACTGCGCCTGGCTGTCTTTGGTCTTTCAAGATTGAGTGAGAACTGGCCTCTAGCATTTGGTAAAGACTTTTTACTGCCCAGCAAGGTTGGCTGAGTTATCCCACAGCAGGCTGGCTCAGATGGGCAGGCAGGCAGATGACAGGGAGAAAACGTCCACATGGGTCACGTGTCTTTGGAACCTGTCCCTGTCTGTCTGCCTTCTTAATGACAACAACTTAGAGGCTTCTGAAGCAAATGTGCTTGCATGGGGAGGCAACACCCTTTGTCCCACCTGCCAGCAGACCTCATCGCACAGGACATCCGTCTAATCTCTCGCTAAGCCCTGTGCTTTGCAGCCTTCATTTTAACCGCTTCTGTTCAAGGTACAGAAGCATTTTCTCAAATTAAAGACATGCCCTTCAATTCAGGAGACAGAGAAAGGTGCCTTTCTTGCACAAGTCTGTTCCTTTCCATTTCTGGCTGTTCATGTCTTTCACTGGAATTTTCTAAAAGTGAGCACGTGCCACACATCTGAATTTTTCCTACCATTTCTCGCCAGAGCTGTGCCCATCTGAGGGGCAGCCAGGGGAGATGTCGCTCACAGCGTTGGTCAACCTGATGGGAGTCTCTAGCTTTGCAGCCTGAATGTTCCTGTGTCCCCACCGCCTTCAGTCAAGGGCTTCCAGGAAGCTGTTGCCCCGTGGTTAGGTCTTGTTACTTGCAATACTCCACTTATAGTACTAGTTTGGTAGTATCTAGAATATGGGTTTGCTCTTTGTAACAGAATCCAAATTCATAATGGTTATAAATAAGAAGTTGATTTCACTCTCACCTAGAGTTAAGTAGTAGCGTGATACCACGGTCATCTGTGACTTAGATTATATCTAGATTTCTACTTTACCATCTCTAGTTCCTTGGTCCAAAATGGTACTTGGCCATCATTTCTGTATCCCAAATAGTGGCATGGAGGCAGAGGGAGTAAATACACTTCCTCCCTTTAAGAAGCTGTCCAGAGTTGTACCCACCGTTTTTTTTTTTTTTTTTTTTTTTTTTTTGAGATGGAGTTTTGCTCTGTCACCCAGGATGGAGTGCAATGGCACCATCTCGGCTCACTGCAACCTCCGCCTCCCGGGTTCAAGCAATTCTCCTGCCTCAGCCTCCTGAGTAGCTGAGGTTACAGGAGTCCGCCACCACGCCTGGCTAATTTTTATATTTTTAGTAGAGACGGAGTTTCACCATGTTGGCCAGGCTGGTCTCGAACTCCTGACCTCAGGTGATCCACCCACCTTGGCTTCCCAAAGTGCAGGAATTACAGGCATGAGCCCCCGTGCCCGGCCTCCCCTCCACAATTCTTTGGCCAGAAACTTAGTTACATGGTCTCACCTAGCTACAAGGGAGTCTGTCTTTATTCCATGCAACCATGTGTCTAGCCAAGGATCAGAGATTCTCTTCCTATTGAGGAATGGATAAGGAAATAATAAGCAGAGCCTGCCTTAGGCAACCATGCTGAGTCCTGAGGATTGCGGAAGAATTAGGCAGGCAGGAGGGGAAAGAGGGAAGGGTGAGTCTGCAAAGGTAGGCAGGACCCACATCATCAGAGGCCTTGCATGCTGTGTGAAGGTTGTGCAGTTCTGTCTCAAGAGCAAAGCAGAGCCACTAAAGGGCTTTAAAAGGGGGAGGGAGGATCTGCTTGGAATTGTATCATAGGATCATCACTTTGGGCCATTTGGTTTAAAGTAACATCTTGCTAGAAGCCCTGTGTGAAGACATTAAAATGATGAAAGCTTGCTCAACAATGCTAAAAATAAAGACAGCAACATCTGGGCAGAATTTCCCCTAATTTTAAAGCCAGTGGTAATGGCGTTGGATGAAGAAAAATCAAATTCTCACTCAACTAAAATAATCTAGGAAGACACTATGTGGTTTCTTGGAAATAAAAGCAACAATTTAAAAGATATATTAGGTGGAGATTGTCTTAGTTCATTCATGCTGACACAACAAAATAGACAGAGTAATTTATGAATAGTTGAAATTAACATCTCACAGTTCTAGAGGCTGGAAAGTCCAAGATCAAGGCACAAGAAGATTCTGTGTCTGGTGAAAGGCTTGCTCTCTGCTCCACAAATGGCACCTTGTTGTGTCCTTGAATGGCAAGAGGGACCCCAGGGCAAAAGAGAATAGGGTGTTCCCTTCAACCTCTTTATAAGAGCACTAATTCCATGCATGAGGGTGGAGCCCTCATGATTTAATCACTTCCCAGAAGCCTCCACCTCTTAATACTACTGCACTGGGTCTTTGATTTCAACATACGAATTTTGGAGGGACATATACATTCAAGCCAAAGCAGAGATGAAAGAATAACAGGATATGATTCAAAGACAACAAATCAAGGTGAAAACAAAGGTGGGTGGATTTAAAAAAATGAGAACCACAGGGGAACTGAAATCTTGGTGCCAGAGTAGAAAGTCACTGGCAGGAGATAAGAACAGCATGAAAGAAAAATGATACATTCTCCCGGTAAGCAAAGGACAAAGAGGGAAATTAAGAGAGACTGGGAAAGCAGTAGGAGTGGTAGGCAGAACAGATAACCCAGAGACTTCCGCCTGTTCCCCAAAGAGCCACCAAGTCAGTTTGAATAGGAGCAACAATCAAAGTTATAATTGAAAATAAAACTTCTGGAACCTGAAGGGAAAATAATCTGAGGATGCGACTCAAAAGAACTCACCACATTTTACTTGAATTTAATGAAAAGGCAATTGCAATGTGACATATCCTGGGGAAACTTTTGAGTTGCAGATACATAAAATATCACAAAACCATCCCGATAGGAAAAGCAGGTTACTTATAAAGGAGTTAAGTTCAAGTTAATCAGAAATTAGTTCAAGTGAAAAGGGACATTGATTGAAAGGATACAGGAAATAGGGGCAAGAAAATCTTCAACTTCATGAACTGAAATTGAACTTGGAAAGTTTGTTTCTCTCTCTCTCTCTCTCACACACTTACGTGAACTTGGAAAGTTTGTTTCCCTCTCTCTCTCTCTCTCTCTCTGTCTCTCTCATACACTTACATGCACACACACACACACATACTTCCTTCATAATTTCTTTGCCCAACAGCCATTGTCCACTGAACACATTCTTCTTTATCAAGTTTTAATCGAGAAGGAAGTTATTTGGTTCAGCCCATCTCTGTTCAGGGAGAGACCCTCAAACACTAGGTGAAATACCAGCCCCTACATTAGATCATCCCAGGGCAAGTATCCACACCTGGACCAATTGATGAGCACACCTATCAAAAAAGAGCTCAAGCCAGGAATGGAGACATGCACTTGTATTTCCAGCACTTTGGGTGGCTGAGGTGGGAGGATCCCTCAAGCCTGAGCCACATAATGAGATCCTGTCTCCACAATAAAAAAGTGCTCAGCTATTTCCCCAGCAGGCAAATGAATTTAAAAAGAAAAAGGCTTTGCCTGGGTTTCTCAGAAAAAACAGAGCCAAAGGCGAAGTTTATGCACTATGATTTGTGAGCAGCTGTGCTGCCACAGAAGCAAAAGTGAAAAGCAAGTGAACAGCACAGGAAGACAAGAAAGTAAATCCAGGGCATATCATTGAGCTGGCTACAGCTTCTCAAAACAAGTCAGTCTTGATGTTCAGTCATGGGTTGGGAGGAATATCTTCAAGGAGACTGAATGTTGAGTGCTGAGTGAGCTCTTATTGGAAAGGGCAGAGAGATCATAGAAAAAAGGACAAGCAGTGCAGTGGCCCTGATGTTCCTGGGCTTGGGGGTCACTGAGGCCATCCCTGATGTTAGGAGATGAGGTAACAGACTGCAGGCAAGAATGACATGATGTGCCAGTCAGGGTTCTCCAGAGAGACAGAACCAATAGGATGATATATAGAGAAAGAGATTTGTTATGAAGAATTGGCTCATGTGATTATGGGGGCAGGCAAGTCCAAATTCACACAGTGGGCTGGCAGACTTGAGACCCAGGAGAGTTGGTGGTGCAGTTCTAGTTCAAAGGCAATCTGCTGGAGAATTTTTTTCCTACCTGGTAGTGGATCAGTCTTTTTGTTCCATTCAAGCCTTCAACTAACTTGGATGAGGCCCACTTAGATTCAGGAGGGCAATCTGGCCTACTCTACCAATTAAAATGTTCATTTCATCCAAAAGCCCTCACAAAAACACCCAGAACATGTGATCAACTATCTGGGCACCTCTTGGCCCAGTCATGTTTACACATAAAATTAACCATCACACGTCAGAATTGCTGGTGCTGCTCAAGCAGAATACAGGGCAGATGGCCAAGGTCTAGAGTCCAGCAGAACCTCAGGGAACTGGAATGGAGCAGACTGGTTCTATACACTGGACTTGACAACCAGATTGACCACCATATCTGGTACAAAATTATTGTAGTGTAGGTGTTGTTCTGCAGAAATTACAATTGAATATGCATTTATCTTTGCATTCTATTGACTTGTCTCTTACTGATAAAACTGCCTCTTACTGATTTAAACTGGTTTTCCTTTGAGGAATATTTTGCCATGCTTGAGAAGAATGGATAAAAAGAGGCTTCAGAGTTGACCTTTGGCTTTTGCTTGGCAATTATTATTCCATGCCATATCCTCTGCCTTCCTAACCATTTTCTCTTTGGTGGAAACAAGATGAACCCTGACGTTATGATCATATAACAGAACAAGCGTGTGCACCCGTGTGGATGTGGGGGTGCCAAGCGGAACGATCAGGGCTTTGTGCCACTCGTAAATGTGGAGATGATGATGTGTTAATAGTTGCTTGACGACACAGGAGTTCTTCAGTCTTTCTCCTCCCTAAGTAAACCTTGTTTGCCTTCCTATCCACCCCACAGTACCACCAGTGTGCCCCTGCCTCTACACATGTGCATATTCTCACTTGGGACAGGTCCACGTTGTTTCCATTGTAATCGGTATAGCAAAATGTGTTTTTGCTGTTTTTGAGACATCTGTCATTCAAGGTCTCTTTCTGTCTTGCTCTGTCATCCAGGGTAGAGTACAGTGACACAATCATAGTTCACTGCAACCTCTAACTCCTGGGCTCATAGGATCCTCCCACCGCAGCCTCCAATGTAGCTGGGATTACAGGTGTGCGCCCCTATACCCAGCTACTTAAAGAAAAATAACTTTTTGTAGCGATGGGGTCTTCCTATGTTGCCCAGGCTGGTCTCTAACACCTGGGCTCAAGCAGCCCTCCCGTTTCAGCCTCCCAAAATGCTGGGATTACACACATGAGCCGTGATGCCTGGCCTAACAAAATTGCGAATGAGATAGTTTTCATACTATCTCTAATTTTTTCATACTAACTCTAATCAATCCATGTATATTTTGCATTTATAGCACATCTCAATTTGGATTCACCATATTTTAGGTGTTCAACGGCCACACATAACCCATAGCTACCATACTGGACAGAGTCCAGCCCTAGAGCAGTGGTTCTTAACCTTGACGACACTGGAATCAAGTGGAGAACTTTCTAATAGTGATGCTAGGTCCTGTCACTCAGTGATTCTGATTGAACTGGGTTGGGCTGGAGCCCAGGCTCTTCAGGCAGCTATTGGGTAGACAGGATGAGAACCACTCTTCCATAGGGAGCGCTCCCTGGGAAGGTGGATCCTTTTCCCCACTCTGGCCAGACCTCTCCCTTTTCCTCCCCACGAGACTCACATTGTAAACAGAAATTAAGCAAGCTGTAACTTGGGTCATGAAGAGAAGAAAAACAGAAACAGGATGGAATTAAATTCTGTCTGACAGGCAAGAGTGAACAAGCTGAATTCACTTGTCTCCTTGGGTCTGTTTACCAACAGGCTCAGTAATTATTTGTTTTGCCACTACCCTTTAAGCTTGCAATGTGTTTCCCATTCTTTCTTTGCCAGAGTGTTCTTTGAGAATCGAGAATTCTTTAGGAACACTACATATTTGGCAAGATTTGCCCCTGTGCTCCATTGGGAGTTTCCAAAGGGAACGAAGGCATTCCACGAGGAATCCTGATTCCTGGAGGGACCTAAA
>NW_016107408.1:2861400-2865887 GCF_001604975.1 Cebus imitator | reverse complement strand
GAGACAGAAAATCAAAGATACTGTGGACTTGCTTACAACCCATTTTTCTTTGCCTTAGACAAGCAAACTCCCCTTCTTCTCAAATAGAAACCAGTCCAGACAAACCACAGAGATTCAAGTTTCTAAATGCATCCAGAAGAGATTATTTCAGGGAAGTGCCCAAATGAGGCATGAATGATTCAATCGCAGAAAACAAACACGATGACACCCCATATCTGAAACCCAAGGTGTCGGCAGGCAGCTGTTTGCCACTTCTAGCAGCTCACAAACACCTGAGGTTCCATCTTGCCAGTTGGTCCCTCACACTTAAATTAAACTTCCCAGGGATGGCAGAGAGGTGACAGCCATGTGTCTTGGGGACCAGAAAATAGCGGAAAGTTTTCTGGGGGCCTCAGAATCAAAGAAAAGTATACAGAGAATAGAATCATTGGGAGGAAGAGATGCTTCCTTGATCTTTACTGTCTGGATGGTCTTAATCCAGGATTTATAAAGTAACTGGTCTAGCCAAAATATTTTTGCTAGAATGGAGCCCTAGCTGAGCCACGTGGTCTGAGAGGTGAGGAGAGTTCCCCCAGGGAACCGCTGGGTCACACTAAGGTGAGAGAGGGGAACTTCATAATCTTGGTCCTTTATGGTCGATTCCAAAATCCAACCTCTGCCATTGAGTTAGGTAGCCCCGTCTGCTAGGGTGCCACACCTTTGACATTGATATTCAGGTGGAAGCGATGGGCCAGCCCATTCACCCTTAATCCAGCCTATCACCCAGATCCCATCGTTACAGACGGCCAGTTGATGTCAGGGGTACGTTGTGGCTGCAGGTGAGAGGATTGATGCAGTTGGGTGAATAACTCATGCAGGAACCAGTTCTCTGAATTTACTGATAATGATCACAATCAGCTGCACTTATTAATATGGAACATTTAAATTCAACCACATTTCCCATATTCTACAGAAGTTTACATTCTCCTTTAAGATAAAGGTTGGGGGAGAGGGAGCAGGACCTTGATACCCAGCCTTTTCCCACCCTTTCCCAATCATTATAGTGTACGTTCGCATCTCTTTTAATGACATGTTTCTAGTTTCCATTTATATCATTTGCAAGACACAGAAATGCAATTCATATTGTCCTAAACTGAAAAGAGAATTTACCCGTTCACGGACCCAAAGAGTCTAGGAGGCTGGTTTCAGGCACAGTTTGGTCCAGAGGCTCAAATTATATCATCAGGTCTCTGTTTATTTCTCTCTCTCTCAGCTGCGCTCTCTTCAGAAGCATAGACATTATTCCCCATTTCTAATGGTGTTAAGATGGCTTCCTGCTAATGACTCCAGCCCTATATCCTCCCAGGTTCAAGTCCCACCAAAATAGACCATCTCCTCTCCATAGGACACCCTTGGAGTCCTAATGGAGATGGAACTGCACCCATTGTTCAGGGTAGGGTCACAGTCTGGTCCCTAGAGCCTGCACTGGAACCACAGCTGAACCCCACGTGGACTGAGAGGAGAGGAGGGCCGCCCAGGAAACTGCCAGGTCATGCTAAGGCATGAGAGGGACCTTCATACTCCTGGTCCTTCATGGTTGATTCCATTGGTTTTTGGATAGAATGCATACAGATCATGCTTTGGCTTTTTTGAGGGACGACATCACTTTATGCACAGAGTCTCCCATAAAATTCAGGACCTCGCAGGACTCACTGAAAAGCGTATCAAAGAAAAAGGCTTTGTCAACATAAGTCCTCATCTTTACTGTTATTCCTTAGGGCCAGTGAATCTAGCTGCTGCTTTGACTTCTTCAATCTAAATGACGGGAGAACTGGGGAGCTGTTCTCCAGAAAAGGAGCCTAGCACTGTATTAGAGCAAGGACCCTGAAGCCAGACTTCCTGGGTTCAAATCACGGCGCCACGATTTACTAGCTGTAGAGTCTTGGACAAGTAACTCGAGATCTCTGTACTTTGGTTTCCTCATCTGTCAGTTAAGAATGATAATAGTATATCTCCCATAGAAGATTAAACGAATTGGCAAGTTAATATGTCTAAAATGCTTAATACAGTGTTTGGGAAAATAGCAGGTACCCTCTGGTAAAGGTAATAGTTTTTCTTTTTTTTCTTTTTTTTTTTTTAATAGTCTCACTCCTTCACCCAGGCTGGAGTGTAGTGACATGATCACGGCTCACTGCAACCTCCGCCTCCCAGGTTCAAGCAGTTCTCATGCCTTAGCCCCCCAAGTAGCTGAAACTACAGGCGCACGCCACCATGCCCGGCTAATTTTTGTGTTTTTAGTAGAGACAGCGTTTTACCATGTTAGCCAGCCTGGTCTCGAACTCCTGGCTTCAGGGGATTCACCTGCCTCAGCCTCCCAAAGTGCTGGAATTATAGGCATGAGCCACCACACCCGGCCAACAATTTTTCTTATTGTGAGGTGGGTTTCTCTGTTTAGGGATAATCAAACAGAGAAATTACTTTCTAAGCCTCTCCCAAAGAAACACTGAGATAGAAGGTAGCTAAACCTCTCCTGTATTCACTCAGGGTCTTGGTTTCTGAAAACCCCGAGTTGATCTTGGTTGGCCATGGAGGTTAACAGTTTTCCAAAAAGAATTTAAGGACTGAGTCTGTCTGGACTTCCATTTGGCCGTGGAGAATCAGATCTTCAGAAAAGTAGGGACAGGAAACCTTACTCTGTGTGTTTCACAAGCATGTTGTCAAGACAGAGAATGTGGGTGACATGCTTAGAACCCTGTGGGGTATCGCCCCTGTGGCCCCCCATGTTACCTTCACCCCAGCAAGAAAATGCCCATTCAAAGGTGCTCTTTTGGTTTCTGTGTCTCCTTTTTATAATAGTTCTCCTATTTCTCTCCACACAGAACTGCTGTAATTAAAAGGCCATCAGTTTTGCATATCATTACGTGGCTGTAAAAGTTTCTACAAGTTGGAACTTGAGTGTAGAGGGATTTGGCTTTGATGCACAGGGTTGATGATATTGTCTTTCTTCCTCCTAAAGCACATACACACCAGCACGTCGGTCCCACATGCAGGACTTCTCATTGCCTTGTGGTTTGGAAGGGATCCACTCCTGATGGAAACCCCCAAATATCTCGGGAAAAGCCTATGAAATAAACCCAAGTGGGAGGAAGCAGACAGATGAAGACCCGCCGGCTGACAGCTCTGCTCTCTGATGTTGGGGTGGTAAGGAAGCTCAGGCGATCAGGGGGCCCATTTATGTCTTCTTCCTTCATCCAGACTCCCAAACCCACACAGACAGATGGAATCTTTTTTTTGTTTTGTTTTAATGTTGAGACAGAGTCTCACTCTGTCACCCAGGCTCAAGTGCAATGATGCAATCTCGGCTCACTGCAACCTCCACCTCCTAGGCTCAAGCAATTCTCCTGACTCAACCTCCCAAGTAGCTGGGATTACAGGCATGCGCCACCATGCCCAGCTGTTTTTTATATTTTTAGTAGAGATGGGGTTTTACTGTGTTGGCCAGGCTGGTCTAGAACTCCTGACCTCAAGTGATCCACCCACCTCAGCCTCCCAAAGTGTTGGGATTACAGTTGTGAGCCTCCATGCCTGGATGGAATCCATCCTCAAAATTCCTGGAAAAGAGGAATTTCCATACTCTCCCATGGATCCCTCCTGCTTTTGTCCAGACGCGATTGCTAGAACTTGGCACTGTCATGTCCTTTAGTAGCTCATTTAGTAGAGCAGAAGACAGTAGCTCTGTAGAACTTGGCACTGCTGATCGTTTGGTGGGTAATTCTTTTTCATAGGGGGGTGCTCTGTGCATTGTAGGAGGCTTAGCAGTACCAGATGTCTCCTACTAGACGCCTTCCCCATAGCTGTGACAACCAGAAATGTGTGCAGACATTGCCCAGTGTTCCCTAGGGGCTCAAATTACCCTGGTGGAGACCACGGCCCTAGGTAGTACATTCTTCAAACACCTGAAGGCCTACTATGTGCCAGCCACTGCGCTACGTGCTGCCTAAAGAAAAAACAGTAGCTTCCTGCCTTTGGACTCAGTAGAACACAAGGAGACAGAGTTAGCTTGTGAATTTATGAAAGCACGTGGATTGGTATATCCAGGGTTAGTGATCTGTCCACCCTGAGAAATGTCTAAGTTCTATTTTATTTTATTTTATTTATTTTTTTATTTTATGGAGACAGAGTCTCACTCTGTTACCCAGGCTGGAGTGTAGTGGTGTGATCACAGCTCACTGCAGCCTCCATCTCCCAGGCTCAGGTGATCCTCCCACCTCAGCCTCCTGAGTAGCCGGGACTACAGGCACGCACCACCATGGCTGGCTAACATTTAAATTTTCTGTAGCGATGGGGTCTTTTTATGTCACCCAGGCTGGTCTCAAATTTCTGGGCTCAAATATTTCCGCCTCAGCTTCCCAAAGTGCTGATATTACAGGCGTGAGCCACCACACTCTGCGTGTCTACGTTCTTTGTTTTCTTTTTTTCTTTTTCTTTCTTTCTTTTTTTTTTTTTTT
>NW_016107408.1:2830224-2861390 GCF_001604975.1 Cebus imitator | reverse complement strand
TCTCCCAGGCTGAAGTGCAGTGGCACAACCTCAGCCTGCTGCAACCTCCACCTCCCAGGTTCAAGCAATTCTTGTGCCTCAGCCTCCCCAGTAGCTGGGACTACAGGCGTGCACCATTATACCTGGCTAATTTTTGTATTTTTAGTAGAGACAGGGTTTCATCATGTTGGCCAGCTGGTTTTGAACTCCTGACCTCAGGAGTCTCCCTGTCTCAGCCTCCCAAAGTGCTGGGATTACAGGTGTGAGCCACCATGCCGAGTCATGTCTATATTCTTCAAGCTGTCACTCACTGCCTTCCCCGTAGTTGGGACAAGAGCTCTTTCTGACCCCACGGCCACCTTGCCTAGCATCACCACCCAAGGAGATGGTCCCTCCACACCATGTCCTGTGTGCCCTCCTCAGTGGAGAGAGCAGTTAGTTTTTGTCCCCCATAGCTCCCCACTTCCGAGGCTTGGCCAGCTTCCTCCACACCTCCCCTTCCTCAGGTGAAATTCCAGGTCTTTAACCTCCTGGAAGGCATTGTGGGCAGTGCCAAAACCATGCCAGACATCTGGGTGAGAACTGCAAAATGAGGCCAGTTCTTCAACAGTCTCCCAGCTCTGCCACTGGGATGGAAGGTGATAGAAGGTGGATGTGTCCCCCCAACGTGTCATCCCATCTGAGCTCGGTGGAGCTTCAGGGCTGCAGGTTCTGCAGGGCCCACTGTACCACGTGTGTCTGCCTAATATGGCCTGACTGTGTCCCCCACTGAATCCCGTTTTGAATTGTAGCTCCTCTAATTCCCTCGTGTTGTGGGAGGGACCCAGTGGGAGATAACTGAACCACGGTGTGGTTTTCCCTATGCTGTTCTCATGGTAATCAATAGGTCTCAGGAGATCTGATGGTTTTATAAGAGGAAACTCCTCTTCTCCTTTTGCCTGGCTCCCAATTTCTTCTCTTGCCTGCCGCCATGTGAGATGTGCCTTTCACCTTCCACCGTGACTGTCAGGCCTCCCCAACCACGTGGAGCTGTGAGTCCATTAAACCTCTTTCTTTTGTAAATTGCCCAGTCCTGGGTGTGTCTTTATGAGCAGCGTGAAAATGGACTAATACACAGCCCCACCTCTCTCTTGCCTCTTTCTTGCCCTCAGTCATTTGCTTCCTTTGGATTGCTTGTTCTGTCTCCTACTTTAAGGCCTAGGGACCCTGGGGGCAGGGCTGTGCCATTCTGCCTCCTGTGTCCCTTTCCTGGCAGTCCCCACCCCTGCCTTTCTTGGCAGTGTATCTTGGAGATGTTCAGAAACCACTAAATACATCTAGATGTTGGTTGCTCTATGTATAAATAGTCAAATGTCCCCCTGGCATTTTGGTTTACTTCAAACTGTATGTGATTTAGAGGCAGCTGTACTTACAGCCCGAAGATTAGATAGAAAGGACTTTATGATTCTAAGACTCAAAATGACCGCTCCACCTCAGCTGTTGATGGAAAACTGTTAAAAAATAAAATTGTAGTCAAGTTCTTTGTCCTGATAGAATGCAATAGGACGAGCACTGGAAGTGAAATACGGACTTTAAAAAAGATGCTGACCCAGACCTTGCCCATCTCCTGCCAAAGAAGCCAGCAGCATCATGTCCCTTCACTCCAGGGGCAGGCAGGAGGGCAGGCTGATGGGCAGTCGAGATCACATGTTCAGCCTTCCAAACAGAAACCCCTGATCTATCTTGCCGTAAGTCAGATATCAGAAGTACCACTCTGGGGCAGGCCAGCTCCTGTGTGGGGATTTTCGTGGACTGATTTTTTTGGTGTGGGTCTCCACCAAACACCACATTCTGAAAAGGGCCTTCAGAGGGGTGAATATGGGTAGCAAACCCAAAAGCTAGTGATTTCAGGATATCAGCTACCCGTCCCCTGCCAAGTAAGATGAATCACATGAGGTGGAGTTAACAGCACAGAGCAACACAGAAGGCTTTTGTCCCCTGCTCCCTGGCTGACAACACCCACAGCCCTGGCCGCTCTTGCCAGTTCTGTCTCAGGGTTGCTCTGTCGCCAGAGATCTTTAAATATGGGATAGGCAGGCATCCATCCCGAATGTTTACAGCATGGCTCCGAGGCAAGGAGTGGATTAGACTCTTTCTAGAAATACCTTGCAGCCTTAGAGGAGGGACAAGGACACAGCTGTTATTAATGAATGAAGGGACAGGCCAGCACACATTGCAGGCTTCCCGAAGCCCCTCTCCTTCCATCTGAGCTGCTCTAGGGTACTTAACAGTGACGGAATGGATAGCTTTCTAGGCCAGGGCCATTCCTCTTTGCTCTTAGCTCCCAGGAAAGTCCAGAGCAAGCTTGTCCAACCCACACCCTGCAGGTCGCGTGCAGCCTGGGATGGCTTTGAATGCAGCCTAACACAAATTCTTAAACCTTGCTAATGCATTATGAGACTTCTTTGCAAAGTTTTTTTTTTTTTTTTTTTAATTTGATCTTATCAGCTCTCTTAGTGTTAGTGTATTTTACATGTAGCCCAAGACAATTCTTCTTCCTCCAGTGTGTCCCAGTGAAGCCAAAAGATTACACAGTGATTTCAGTCCCCCCCGCCCTGAAGAACCAACCTCCACACCCTAGAGCTACCCTTTCACTGCGGTGAAAGCCCCCCCCCCAGGTATTCACACTGAAGACGTGTTTGTGCTGTGGGGACAATGTCAGTTCCATTGGGGCACGGACTTCTGTTTTCCCAGTAGCTAAAAGAATATATGGCACAAATAAATGTTTGTTGAATGAATAAACGAAAAGAAAGTGGCTTTAAGTCACTGCTGTTCAACCAAAGTACTTGTTTTTCTTTCTTTTCTTTCTTTTTTAAAAACCATGTAACATTTTAAGCAAACTCCCAAAAAGGAGAATACTAGAATAATGAAACCCCATATGCTCATCACACAGCTACAGCAATTATTCAGCCCAACTTCCTTTTTTGTTGTTGTTTTTATTATGGACTTATGAACATTATTTTACTTATGAACATACATAAAAATGGAGAATACCATATTAAATCCCATATGTGCATTATCCAGCTTCAACAATGATCAGCAATAGCAAACCAACTTCACCACGCCGAAAACGCAGTACACGGTTTTTGGGAGTGACCAAATCAGTTCAGTTCTGAGCTATTTCGAGACAAATTGAATATCTTGTAATGACATTCAGCTTCCTTTCTGGATAGAGATCCCAAAAATGGCTTTTTCTTCTCCCTTGAACTTGCAAAACAGCACCCCAATTTCAGTCTGTGTGTAAGTAAAAGCAGACGTGGAGACATGTACAGAGAAGTAACCAACCTCCAGCAAGCTGTGATCTGTGTTTATCTTATCAGGATAATACTAAACCAGGCCCACGTAGAACAAGGCGTTTAGTCTTTGCAGATGGGCTTCTGTTCCTAGCCACCAGTTTAGTTTATAAATCCACTGTCCAAGGCGGAAAACAATTTGAAAGGCAACATTGTTCACTGTGATAACGGAGCTTGTGTGGCTCCTGTCTACTTCATAAATTGCCGGGTCCTGGGGTTACAGCCAGGGGGCCTTGGCAGAGAACTGTGCGTATCTCATCCCCCGTCAGCCCATCCTAATGGCCAGTATATGAATCAAGTCAGACATAGGAGCATTGATGGAGCTCCTAAGATCATGGGAGTGGTGGGGATTCTGCTCTGAGGGGGACAGAAAGGAGAAGAGGTCATGGTCTCTGCCAGGGTGTGTGACTCAGTGTTTCTCAGAGGGAGGACTCAGCCACCACTGGGGCTCTGATCTTTGGGGCAACCCAGGGATTTGCGCCGTGGTATATCGAGCTCATTGTTCGGGACGCTTGGATTTTTGGCTTTGTTGAGGTGGTGTGATGGTGATGGACACTGATGGGGACTGTGGGAGATTGGGTGGGCCAGAACCTCTCCCCAAAGCCTCCACCCAGCCATCCTCTGTCCCTGATCCTACTGGGAGCAAATTGAAGATAGACACCTTCATCTGGGGATAATCAGGAAAGTTTCTGCAATAAAAAGAAATGTGTGCCGGGGGCTCAGGGGCTCACACCTGTAATCCCAGCACTTTGGGAGGCCAAGGTGGGCAGATCACTTGAGTTCAGGAGTTCGGGACCAGCCTGGGCAACATGGCTAAACCCCATCTCTACAAAACATACAAAAAGCCAGAAGTGGTGGCGTGCACATACAGTCTCAGCGACTCAGGAGGCTGACATGGGAGGGTCACCTGAGCCCTCAAATTCAAGTGTGCAGTGAGCTGTGATCGGCCTCTGCAGCTCCAGCTGGGGTGACAAAGTGAGACCCTGTGTCATAAAAAGAATAAGAAATATGTAAAAGTATTTTGCAAAGTCGTGAAAGTATTTTGTAAAGCCGTAAAAGTGTTCTGCAAAGCCATAAAAATGAAACGTCAGGTGTTATGGCTATTAGCAGAAAGAAACAAGAATCCTGTGAGCAGAATGTGGTAGCGTACGTTGGGGACAGACAGTTAATCGCCAGTCTCGGGCCAGGGTCCTAAGTTCTGTCTATGAAACACGGCCACTGAAATGTATCTCATGAGGCACTTGTAGCCACAAGCTGATCATAGAGGCCAAGCCTCTAGCACAGAACAAGACACATAGCAGGGCTCAAAAATGGTATACAGTGACAGTACCACAATAATATTATTTATAATACGCTTTATAACATAATTGTTAAAAGCAGGTTCATAAAGGTGTCAAAATAGGTGAGTAGGTCTGTGTGGATACATTGGAAGTTTTCTGGTGGGGTGTGGCAGTAGATTGGAAGAATATTTATATGGAAATCAGAGAGAGGGGTCCCTGAATGCTTCTCTACAGTGCAGGTCTTATATGTCAGATAGCAGACAATATCTGGGTGCTTTTGAACAAGATGGGAGTGGTGAGGAAAGTCCATTAAGCCCAGCAGAACGGAAACAGACTCCGGGATCAGATCTCGGTTTAAATGTGGAAGAGTCACTTACCCTCCCTGAGCCTGGCTTCTTTGATCTTAGAATGGGGATTAATATTATTCACCTCCCCTCTTGCAGCTATCCTGGTAGGCACTTTGTCAATGGCAACTGCTATTATTTGTGCTTAGAAAGATCATCCTGCCCGCAGGTGCAGGACAGGGGAAGGAGCAAGTAGACTCAGAGGCCAGAGTGAGGAACCAGCCGCAGACTCGGACTCTGCCACGTTTTCCGATCCCCACCTTGGACCGCAGCTGAAATGCCAGCTCCTGCCTTCCCCTCCCCCTGCCCCACGACTCCCCATCCCCCGTTTCCTTCCCAGGTCTTTGCAAGCTGTAATTACTGAGACTGTTTTCCTGGCTTAATTATTGTCTGTCTCTCCTCGCAGACTCTTTGCCCCATAGCGGGGTCTGTTTCCCCACGCCCAGATCCAGGTGTGGTGGGTGCCTGTCCCGGCCTTAGTCTCCTGTGGCCGCCTAACAAATTACCACAAACTGGGTGGCTTAGAACACCAGGAGTTGATTTTCTCACACTTCCCAAGGCCAGAAGCTGGAAATCAAGGTGCCAGTAGATGGCCGTGTTCTCTGCAGGCCCTGGGAGGAGGACCTTTCCTTCCTCCTTCCAGCCTCTGGTGGCTGCAGGTGTCCTTTGGCCGGTGGCCGCATCATTCCGGTCTCTGCCTGTGCCTTCCTCTCTCTCTTCTCTGTGGGCCTCTCCTCCATTGCCTCTTCTACAGACACTTGTCATTGGACTTAGGGCCCACCTAGATAATCTAGAATGATCTTATCTCTACCTGCTGAACTTAATTACAGCTGCAAAGACCCTTTTTTTTGCAAATAAGGTCACGTTGCTAGGTTCCGGGACATGGGCTATCTTTTGGGGACCACCATGCAATCCCCTGCATGCTCCTCTGTGTGAGGTTTCTCCCAGAGTAAAGAAGTTTCCAGGCTATGGCCATAGCACCCTGAATAGGCCTGATCCTATCTGGTCTTAGAAGCTAACCAGGGTCAGGCCCAGTTCGTACTTGGATGGGAGAATTATTCAGCAATAACAGCTTGCTAGGAAGCACCCAGGAGGTGCAGGGCTCTGTTTTCGGCACAGAATGCAGCCGGCTGCAGCCCAGGCAGCTCCTGCCCTCACGGAGCTTATCCCCTGGAGGAGAGGGACTGGCGATGAACAGATCCGAGTGGACACATCAGGCTGCGGGCAGTACGTGCCGGGAAGGAAAACTCCAGGCAGGAATGGTTCAGAACTCCTCCTGAGAACATGACAGGGAGGAGTGGGGGCGGGAGGGTTCTTTCTGTGTGAGGAGGAGACACTGAGGCAGAGACCCAATCGAGGCAGGGACAGAAGCCTCTGGGAGATGAGGTCAGAGTAACTCAAAGTAACTTCCTGTGTCCACCCTCCTTGGCATTTCTGACCTCTGTGTACCCCATTCCCTTGATTTCCAAAGAGTACCAAGGAACTTCGTACCATAGGAAAGAAAGGGGCAGCTTCTTCTTTTTTTATTTTTTTTCACGGAGTCTCGCTCTGTCGCCAGGCTGGAGTGTAGTGACGCGATCTCCTCTCACTGCAACCTCCACCTCCCCGGTTCAAGTGATTCTTCTGCCTCAGCCTCCCAAGTAGCTGGGACTACAGGCACTCACTACCACTCCTGGCTAATTTTTGTATTTTTAATAGAGACGGGTTTTCACCATGTTGGCCAAGATGGTCTCGATCTCTTGACCTAGCGATCTGCCCACCTTGGCCTCCCAAAGGAGTGGGGTTACAGGTGTGAGCCACCGTGCTCAGCCTGGGGCAGCTTCTTTGTAAAGGGAGGAGATCACACAAGAAGGGTCAAGGGAAGCTCTACGCTCAGCTAGGGGGAGGGCAGCCGTGCCCACAGCACATGCCTGGCCTTGGTCCAGAAAGATGGAGTGAGAGGCAGAGAGTCTCCCGGGGGGAAGCTGTCATAATGGACATCCATGGAGGCCACCAGCACCTCCAGGCCACAGAGCCAGGACAGGAGCATCTGCAAGGCAAGGTCGCCAGCAGTCAGCAGCCCCCAGCCCCAGGTCTTCTCTCAGATGGCCCAGGGTCTGTCGAAGGGAAAATGCTATTTTGGATTGTGGTAGACAGACCCTGAGGGAACCACCCCACCCCCCGCCCACAAGGTTCCTCCACCTTCCTGTTCATGTTTTGTCCATCATTTTCCGGCCACTGTTCCTTAACCCACTATAGTGGTTCCTCCGTGGAACCACTGGAGGGGACCAAAAAGGAATTTCAAAGCCAGCCCCGCTACAAAACCAGAAGTCCTGCGGTGGTCAGGGCCAAGGAGAGGAGACCCACAGAGCCACCCTGCAGATGGCCACACTGAGATCTGGGTATCGTGATGTCAGAGACCGAGGAAACAGTTCTTCCAAAGTCCCTTAAACAGGAGCCAGAGCAGGAAGCCACGAGGGGTACTGGGGCACAGGGAGGTATTTCAAGGTGCCAATTCCAGCTTTCCTTCCTGAAGTTTAAATAAATATGGAAACCATACAAGCTCAGAACGAAGCGCCTTCTTCGGTTTTCATTTACGTGTTGCAGAGCCCAGTGGCAACCTCACAGTGGATTTTGTGAGACAACCTCCCCCCCTTCTCAGGAGTCCCCATGTTCAGCAGAGCCAGCATGAGAGAGGGCTCAGGCCACCCTGCCTCAACCCCTCCCTGGCTCCGCTTCCCCAGGACTGTGGCTGCCAGGCCTGCCACAAGCTGGGAAGCGCAGCACAACCTCCTCTTTCCTCCTCCTCCTCCTCTTCTTCTGAGACTCCCTCAGACCAGCCCACAGACTGATCAGGGAGAGGACTCTGTTCCCTCAGGAGAGTCAGGGCAGAGAGGTGGGTGTCGCAGATCTACCATCTTTTTTTATAGAGTCAGACAGCAAGCACTGCGAGCTTGGCCAGCCACGTGGTGTGTGTGACAGCTACTCAGCTCTGACCTTGTAGCCTAGAGCAGCCATAAACAATACGGCTGTGGATGGGTGTGGCTGGGCTCCAGGAAAACTCTATTTACAAAACATGACAGGTGAGAGCTGGCCCTCAGGCTGGAGTTTGCCAACCCCTGATAGAAACGGTGGGGAGCTATGAAACATCTTTGAGCAGAGGAATGGCATGACCATTTGTCCTCCAGGAAGCTGATTGCGGCAGCTGCGGGCTGCTGTTTCCTTGGCTGTGGGTCTCAGGTGCTGTTGAGCGTGCAGCGGCTTTGCCGAGATCGTGCGGGGTCTGCCACGCTTGGAAGGCAAGATGCTTACTACTGTACGACCACCCAAGGAACGGACGGTTTGTTGATCCAATTTTTAAATAAAACATTTTAATAATGTTTAAAGGCTTTTAAGCTCCCTCCTGTCCCCGACCTACCAGGCATCAAGGCAGCTGCCTGTTTAAAGCATTCTAAAGAGAGGACAGCCCTGCCAATCTGAACATCTGTTGCAATTGAGGTGAAGAGGAGGGAGGGAAGGAAGTTCCCCAGGCCATGAGCTTGCTGGCGGGTCAGTGTTCCCTGCAGCTTTGGAGACGTGGGGGCCCCTGAGGAGCATGTTCTCACACAGCTTCTGGGGGTGAGAGGACAGTGGGAGAGTGGGTGGGTCCGGGGGTGGGGGAGGCCAAAGGGCATGTCTTCATGGGGGCTCAGCCTTTTGACCTAGATTGGAGGCTGCCTTTGAACTTGAGATTCATTATTTCCCTTTTGCCTTCTATTTTTGTCTTGGGACCCTAATTTCAAATAGATCCAGATGTTCGCTTTGCATCTGATGAAACCCCCAGAATGCTGACCGTATTTAATATCCTTTTAGTGCTGGGTGTATCCAAATTGTGTATAATATTAGCACTTCATGGCAAACAGGTCTTGTCTAAGAAAGCAAACCCTGGTTAGGTCTGAGCCCTGCCCAGGTGAGAGAGTGCTTTGACGAGGCGCTGCTGAGATCCAGCTGGGAGGTTTTGGCTCCACACTCTCGCCCCTCCTTCTCCTTTCCAGCCCCCAGTTGTCCTGTGTGTACAAGTACCTCATGGACATTGATGTGAATACATGAACGTCTTTCTTGACTTCTCTGCTCTCATCCCCACCCCATCTGATACGGTTTGACTGTGTCCCCGTACAAATCTCAGTTTGAATTATATCTCCCAGAATTCCCACGTGCTGTGGGAGGGATCCAGGGGGAGGTCACTAAATCATGGCACTGGTCTTTTCCAAGCTGTCCTTGTGGTAGTGAATTAGTCTCACGAGGTCTAATGGGTTTATTAGGGGTTTCCACTTTTGCTTCTTCCTCATTTTCTCTGGCTGCCGCCATGTAAGAAGTGCATTTTGTCTCCCGCCGTGATTCTGAGGCCTCCCCAGCCATGTGGCACTGTAAGTCCAATTAAGCCTCTTTTTCTTCTCAATCTCGGGCATGTCTTTATCAGCAGCGTGAAAACAGACTAATACACCATCTCATTACTTTAGAATTTGAGCAGTTTGATTAAAATGCACTACTTTGGCTGGGCACAGTGGCTCATGCCTGTAATCCCAGCACTTTGGGAGGCCAAGGTAGGTGGATCACGAGGTCAGGAGATTGAGACCATCCTGGCCAACATGGTGAAACCCTGTCTCTACTAAAAATACAAAAATTAGCTGTGCATGGTGCCATCCGCCTGTGCCAGTAGTCCCAGCTACTCAGGAGGCTGAGGCGGGAGAATCACTTCAACCAGGGAGGCAGAGGTTGCAGTGAGCCAAGATCGCACCACTGCACTCTAGCCTGGGTGACAGAGTGAGACTTCATCTCATAAAAGGAAAAAAGCGCTACTCTGAGGTAGGTTGGGGAGGGATTATAATCCCCCTGTTCCGCACAGGCTCCCAGGTTCAGCTTTTGACTAATCCTGCTTCCTGTCTACTGATTGCTCAAGGACAGAGGTCACGTAGCCTCTTTAGTGCTAAACCTCCCATTTGTCACTGTTTGGCCAAGCTTGGACAGTGTCATAGCTAGCAGAGAAAGATCTAGTGCAGAAATCTTTATGTATGCAAAGTTCCATAAATGTTTTAGAGACAACATTCCCGAATTCAAGTCGTCTGTGCATGGGAGTGACTCAAATACACACACAAGCTGTATTCTTATGTAGTTTCCACTTACGAATAATTCTCCAAAATGCCATTTCCATGTTAGTGGAATTCCTCTCTAACAGCTGAAATTATTAATGTACTGTTTTTCATTGAAAATACCTTTTGATTCGGCCACTGGAATGTTAATGGAAACAGTGAATGAGGATAGAACCTTCAGCTCTTACATTTCTGGCACAAAGTAGGTGTTCAGTAAGTAACTGTCAAGTGAATAGATGAATCCCTCTGCTGGAGGGACTGTTAGTTTTTGGGTGGTTACACTGGCTAACCATTTTTTTTTAATAATAGATCTCAGAGGGGCTGGACCCAGGGACACGCCGGGTCTCGATGTATGGAGAATGCCCAACAGCCAGTGCAATGCCGTCACTTGACAAAGAAAGAAACAGGTGCAGAGAATTTGGGGGAAAGAATAACTTGCCCAAGATCACCGCTAGGAAATGCCGGAGCCAGGGCTGAGCTCCAGGTTACTCTAAGTCCCTTCTCCCTGCACGTGGCCACCTGTGAGGATTGCTCTTCTGAATCACCCTCAGTGTTGTTCAGTAAGCCTCATCCCTAGAGTCAGCATCTATGTTTGGAGAAAGCTCCCAGGTGCTCCCCCACCCCCAGTCTGCCCTCACCTGTACAAACGCCATGTATAGAATCATCCCTTTGAGCTGAGGCTTCAAGAGCCCACCTATAAAATGGTGTGGTCCTTCTGAGACTTTCACCTTTCCGGTGCATGTACAGATTTGGGAAATCTGTTCTGGCTTCTCTGCTCTAGAGGTTTCCAGGTGACAGCCGTTCCTTAGGGGTGTGTTCTCCTCCCCTCCCAGCCCTGCACTGGGCCTGGTCTTGGTGGCCTTGGGCACACCAGGACCCCTGCTAATGACCTTCACAAATGTTTGATGGTCTTAGGAGAGAGAGTCAGGTGGGGTCTACAGGGTGGGCCTCCCTTGCCTCAGACCCCACCTCTCCCTCCTTCCATCTGACCACCACAGGGTGCTTCTGGTGTCTCCAATGTCACTGAAGGATTTGGGGGAACGAAAAGGGCATTATAACACAAGAGAGAAGGAGGTTATAGAACTGTTCACAAAATACTCTCTTACGCGTCCGCCATATTGTGTTGATCCATTCATAAGCTGATGGACATTTGGGTTGTTTCCATCTTTTGGCAATTGTAAAGAATGCTGCCATGCACATGTATGTACAAGTATGTGTTTAAGTATCTCTTTCAGTTTCCCTTTGCCACATTCCAAGGGAAAAGTACCCGAGAGCCTAATCCTCAAAAGGGGTCCCATGTGAGCACCCTCAATTCTTCAATATTCTCCTTTCTTCTGAGAGCCAGGAGCCTCTTGGGGAATTCCTGCTCATATCCTCTGACTGCCCACTTGTTTTTAGGAAACCTCACCAGGCATTCCCCCGGGAGAAGGTTTGGTTTCATTCCCACTTCCTAGCTATCGGATCCCAACACCAACATAGGCAGATGCCCTCAAAATTTCAGGAATCCTGCTGCAGCGTCTTTGGTGCCCCCATCCCATGGGACATTCTCACCTGGGCTTTTGAGCCCCGCCACCAGCCTAGGTACGGAAGGGCCTCGCTCGTCCCAGCAGGTGACTCTCGGATCACACACACAACCTGCAGGAAGGAAGACAAGTGTTTCCTGGCTTCCCTGCAACTTGCAAGACCCCTCACAGTGGGGTGTATGCTTCCCGCACACAGAGCTCGGTGGAACGGGGAGCTTTCTTTGAACGTCCTCCACTTTTGAAATTTACATACTGTAAGATTAGACATTTGGAAGTGAACCATTTATTGGCATTTAGTGTTTCACAGTGTTGCACAACTGTCACCTCTGTCTCCTTCCAAAACATTTTCATCACCCCAAGAGGAAATTCCATACCCAATAAGCAGTCACTCTGCCTTCTCCCTTCCCAACGGCCCCTGGCAATCACGAATCCACCTAGCGTTGCTATGGATTGGCCTATTTGAGGCATGTCATGTCAGTGGAATCGTACGATATGTGACTTTTCTTGTCTGGCTTCTTTCACTTTGCATGGTTGTTTTTGAGGGGCATCTGCATTGTGGCATAGATCGGCACATCACTCACTTCCCTGACCGAATAATATTCCGTCACGTGCCCACCGCGTTGTGTGGGGCCTCCATAGGCTCACGGACGTTTGGGTTGCTCTGCCTTTTCGCACTTGTGAATAATGCTGACGTGAACATGTGTGTGCAAGTTTGTGTTTAAGTCTGTTTCCAGTTCTTTAGGGTAGATACCCAGGAGTGGAATTGCTGACTTACTTGGTAATTCTGTGTTTCTTCTCCCCACTTTTCAAAACTGTGCTCCATCAGGCCTTCCATGACCTCTGTAGCTGCATATAGACCCAGCTGAAAGCTGTCAGACAATGACTTGCAGGGGGCTGGTTAATTTCTTCGAAAAGGCAAATTCTCCTCTATATCTTGGGAGAGTGAGAGGAGTGGAGAGTTTATCTTCTCAACTGCATTTAGAACCACTTATTAATGTTCTAGCATGAAACTGAGTACAATCAAGTATCTGGCCAGCCACCTACAAGTCTGTCGCTATGCAGAGAACACCAAATACATACGGGATTTTTGATTGGCAAGGGGCTTTGCAGGAGTCCATGGCACAAGGGACTGGACAGGGACGACTGGCTGGCCCACCTCAGGTGCCTGCTCGAAGAGGGGCCCTGGGACAGAACACCAGTTGTCTTGTGGGGGCAGAGGTACCCAGAGCCTGTGGGGCATGAATAGACAGATGTCGCAAGTCACCTTGGCATTTGCATCTGTTGAACAAAGTCAGTGATGGAGTAGCTGCAGCCCTATTTCTGGAATCTCCAGAGTCTCCCCACCAGGGGAAACCCGACCCCTCTCACCTCTTCTTGGACCCCTCTGCATCAGTGACAGCATCTTGGGTTCTAGAGATTTGCACAGACAAGTTGATGCCCACTAAAGCCAACCCTTTCCTCTGAGGTCCTGCTGCTACATGAAGTTGGCTTGGATCTATCCCTTACCCTGTGTGAAGTAATTTGACTACCAGAACCCCCTGTAAAAAGTATCTGTGAACTGCTCATGTCCAAAGGATCTTCCATTGCCACCTGAAGCCCTGTTAAACTTGGGGAGCCACGGGGGACACATGGGGAGCAGCCACTGCATCCTACACGGCCTGGAAAGGATCTCTCAGAGGAGGCATTTGTCCCCAGGGGAGGGCAGCTGTGGGCATGCATGTTATGGCCTGGCAGCTGCCAATTGGCCTGGCCTGGACTGAGGGGGTTGTCCGGCATGACATGGCTGCAGGGTTTCTAAGTAGAGAAGCTGCGTCATTTGCCTGGAAAATATTCACATCTCCCTCCTGCCGTAATGCTTAGCCCCTGGGCCCCCTCCTAGCCTGGCACCAGCTTCTGTCTCCAACAATGACTGTATTTTGTACTTCCTCTGTGCCCTTCATTCAGGCATCCTAGGGCCTATTCTTGTTCCGCCGGGTGCCTGCAAAGCACAGCTTCCTCATTCAGAGTGCAGAAACGGGCCTGAACAGGCCCTGGAGAGCTCTGCGGCGTCAAAGCACATTTGTGTTCCCTGCGGTTCACAGTTAATCAGCCCAGAGCATTTGACAGTCATCTCGAGTGGCCTCTGGAGCTTCTGCGTTCTCCCCTGTTTGTCCCTGGCTGGGGTCATTCAACTGGAGTCACACAATCCTCACATACAAAGGGGACACTCCCGTGTCATTGGCGGTCAGGGGGCATTCCGAGGTTCAAATTATGGCTCTCCAGGAGGTGTGTGGCCTTGGAGATGTCATTGAGTGTCACAGATCCTCAGCTTCTGCATGTGAGAAATTAAGATAATTACACCCACTTCGCAAAGATTTCGCAGGCTCAACGATAGAACCTGTGGCGCATCCAGCCGGGTCTCGGCATACGCTTACTTGGTCAAAGGTAGCTGCCCAGTATTTTGTCAGCTTCAACACTATTGCGTGATGGACCTTCCCCACCCCATGCCTCCTCCTGACAGGGTTCTATTTGCCCTGTGGCTTAGGATCTCTTTGTTTTCAGCAATCATTTTCAAACAGCCTCCCACAGAGTTGTACAGTCTTATGGCGGGTGTGTGGAGCAAAGCTTTGCTCTCGTCCGCTTTCAGTATCGTGCTCCTACCCAAGACTTTGCCAGCCTGGGCAATGTAGTGAGACCCTGTCTCTACAAAAAATTTTCTAAAAACCTAGCCGGACGTAGCAGTGTACGCCTGGAGCCCCAGCTACTTGGGAGACTGAGGGGGGAAGATGGACTGAGCCTAGGATTTTGAGGTTATGGTGAACTGTGATTGTGCCACTGAACTCCAGCCTGGGTGACAGAGCATGACCCTGTCTCAACAGCAACAACACCAAAAGTAAAACACTTAAAAAAAAAAAAAAAAAAAAAAGACTTTATTTGAAGAAAAGAATTCCCCTCCTGATTAATTTGGAAAAGAGCTATGCAGAAGCCTCTTGGGAGTCTAGATATTTCTTTAGCATGCCTAGGTGATGACTGTAAGGTGACACAAGCATGCTCTTTAATGGCAAGTGGCAAAGGGATAGATGAATTGACCTGTGGTGCTTCCATTATGCCCCCTGATTAGAAGATGCTCTAATTTAAATCTTTCAATGCAAGGTAAGCCCGTTCAATAGGGAATCTGCTGGTAGTCTCTTTTTTCATTGGCCCCTTATGAAATTGAACACATGTCCTGAGTCCTGCCTGTGGGGCACACGCTGAGGCTAGCATCTCCATGGGCCACACAGCTGGGCATTCACAGCAGCAGGTTGGGGAAGTGACGGGCAGAGGCGTGGCCCTGAGACTCGACTGGACAGAAGCATGCAGTTTTGGACTGAGAGGGAGCTCCGCCCACCAAGCAGATGGGGGTCTAGAGGGAAGAGCCCAGGCAGGGTGTGATGTGCCTGTCTTCACTATCAAGAACCAGCCAAGACTCATGCTGGGTAAGGAGACAGGCGGAGCAGGACAGCAGCGGGATCCCGAACCGGGCACTATTTGAAAGTGCAGGCAGACCCCAGTGAGCCCTCTGGAAGGTTTGTCACCACACAGCAGTACTCCCAACACTGGACGACGGCTCAGAAGCGGGGACGAGGCTCCAGTCCTAGGAAAGCGCAGCATCTGGCTGGAAGCATGCCAGCAACCGAGCTGGGGGCAGGGACTTGTCCAAGCTTAGGAAAAAGGCAGATACCCTGTTTGCAGAACAACGAAGAACAGATGTTGAGTGGCACATTATGGGTTGAGAAAAACCCCTAAGTATACTTTGTGATAAGTCCGGATTGGTCCTAGGGACAAGACCAAGCCTGAAGGTAGAGGTCAAGGGTCAAGAGATCCACCTGTCGATAGATTTTTTTTTTTGAGACAGAGTCTTACTCTGTCACTCAAGCTGGAGTGCAGTGGTGGGATCTCAGCTCACTGCAACCTCCACTTCCTGGGTTCAAGCAATTCTCCTGCCTCAGCCTCCCGAGTAGCTGGGATTACAGCAATATACCACCACGCCTGGCTAATTTTTGTACTTTTGGTAGAGACAGGGTTTTGCCATGCTGCCCAGGCTGGTCTTGAACTCCTAACCTCAAATGATCCTCCCACTTTAGCCTCCCAAAGTGCTGGGATTACAGGCCTGAGCGACCACGCCCAAGCCCACCTGTGGATAGATCTGATGCAGAGGTTGGAAATTGGGCTGTTTGGAAATCAGAAAATGTTCCTGTATTCCAAAATCATTCCCTTATCCTAGACAACCACCTTACATCTGTGTGTTGCATGGGAAGCCAAAGAAAAAGTATGAGGGGGCCCTGGCACAAACGCATGATGAAAACTGACCTTTGCCACGTTCCTGAGGTGACTCCTCTTGGGGCTCATTGTGTTTGAAGTAAAGTTCAAGTTCACTGTCCTCCTCACTAGACTCCAGGCACACGGGATTTCAAGGTTCTTGAACACGCAAAGATTCTGCCCATCTATAGGCCTCGTTCTTGTTCTTTCCTCTGCACAGAAAGTTATTTTGCCCTAACCCACCCCTCCCCTTTAATTCTTCAGATCTCACCTCTTCTGAAGAGTTTCAGTTTCACCTCTTCAAAGAATCCGCCGCTAACCACCTTCCTAAACGAGGTCCTCCCCTGAAATTCTCCCTCAGCTTCCAAAGGTGGCCTCCTTCCTAGCATCAGTGCACAGTGTCCAGCATGAGGGTATCTGTTTGCGTATTACCTGTCAGCTCCCAAACTTCACAAGAGCCTGGGCCTTTTCTGTCTCATTCACCTCTGTGTCCCCCGCACCCAACTTGGGCGTTGGCATGTAGGAAGGGCTTAGTAAATTGTTATCGACTAAATGAAGGCAAATCCACTCAGTGGAGTTTTATCAATGATAATATCCCTGCCCAGCACCATTTGTATCTTGTGTCAGGCCCATTCGAATTGGTTCGGCTGGGATCAGAGGAAACCAAAAGTTCTGTTGGATGATTGCCACGTGGCCATGAGCTTAGTGTGTCATCAGAAGCCCTGGGGGACCTGAGACAAGCTTGCGTGCCCAGACATGCTGACAACTTCAAGCCACTGGGCGCTCACATGTTGCACCAATAAATGCGGAAGCAAAATGTTTTCTCTCTTAGCTACACTCCGAGGAAGCTCACCCCTCCACTCCTCACCTCTCTGATGACACCGTAGTCCCCTTCTGCAAACAGAATGAGCCTCAGTCAGGGACCAAGTCTGTGGTTTGAAGCAGGAGGGAGACTCACCAAAGTCGTAATCGTGTAGGTGGATGATAGTGGTGGCCGTGAATAAAACAGCTGCCAGATAGGGTTTGGGAACAGTGTGAGGGTCCCTTGATCTGCAGAGTCTCCTGAAAGTCTCCCAAGGTTTACGGTTGCTTCTTGGGGCCTAAAGGAAAGCACTATGAGTTGTCTTTGGTCACTGTTGTCAGTGCTAGCAGGCCTGGACCTGGGACAGCAGCTCTGTCAGCTTCCCTGGTCGGAGAGAAAGGTCTTCTGTCCTGGCTTGTAAACTCATTGGTGTTGGCTGCTCACTTTTATGATGTGTTACTTACCTTGTAAATTGTCTGCCTGTCCCACGAGCCTGGGCAAAGCCTCCAGGCCGCAAGCTGGACACTTGTACCATTGACTTTACTAGGCTACAGAGCCATGAATGTACTGCTGACCCCTGGGTATGGTGAGCTCAGGTGCCTCCGGGCAGAGGAGTGGGTTACAGGAACCCAGTCTCTGACTCATGAGCTGTCCAGGGAGCCTGCGGATAATCATCGTAAACTGCTAACCTGGGGAAATAGCCCTGTGGCTCCCCAGGGGCCAGAACGAGAGCAGAAAACCCTCTCCAGTGAGTCACTGCAAATATTTACCCTTGAAAGTTTGATTGCAAAATCTTCTGAGCCCTTGCATGGCACTTCCCCTGGGACTTAAAGAGCCCCTCTGCCAGCAGCAGTCAGATGGGTAGTGTTCAAACTAGTCAGGCAGGGTGATTCCCCCCTTTTCACAAACAGCCTGGGTTGAGCCCCAAGCTGCCAGACCTCCAAAGGAACCCTGGGGCTTAGCCTTCTCTAGGACAATGTAAGTGATGGAGTCCCAGGATTCCCAGCTCTCTCGGGGACCTGCCGTCTAAGAGCACATCCGACTTTGAGCTGCACTTTGGTTTCCTGGCTCTGTCTTTAGCTAAAGGGTTTTCTACCAGATCAACCCTTTGACTCTTGGTTGGAGCTTTTATGACGCAAGTACTGGGTGTGTGATCCCCTGCTGACCTCACCACTACCAAATCAGCCCCAGGCCAGGCGCTATGGCTCACACCAGCCCTTTGGGAAGCGGCAGTAGGAGGATCACTTGAGCCTAGGAGTTCGAGACCAGCCTGGACAGCAGAGTGAGACCCCTGCCACTACAAAAAATTTTAAAATTAGCCAGGTGTGGTGGTATGCATGTGTAGTGCTCTACGGGCTGAGGTGGGAGGATCGCTTGAGCCTGGGAGGTCGAGGCTGCACTGAGCCGTGATTATGCAACTGTCCTCTGTCCTCTAGGAGAGGGTGAGACCGTGTCGCAAAAAAAAAAAAAAAAATTAATCTCAAGGAAATGGAGCAGCAAAACCAATGCAAATCATGACATTGGATCTATTTCTTCCTTCCTCCATGGGGGTGTATACTTCATCCATTTTTCTGTTCGTCCTTCCTTCTTTCTTCTTCCATAGAGGATCTGAGAACCAGCTACATGGGAAAGTCTGAGTGGGCCTTTTACCAACAGTTACCTGTGGTAAATTAGAAAGTAGGGGGCACCCAGAAGATTCTGCATGAAGCAGCACCTTGAGAAGCCACTGATACCTTGCCAGAGGAAAGGTTCTGTGAGTCAAAGTTCCTCTTACAGGTGCCGGTTGCTAGAGGACTCAAAAGAGGTACAGGTGGACAGTTCCCCTCCTTTTTTTTTGCTGGCATTTTTGGGTTTTGTTTGTTTTTTTACAAAATGAGTGCCTCAAAATAACGCTTTAGGTCTTAGATGATTCCGACGGGAGAAGATGTGAACTTTTACCCTCTCCTAGAGATTGACTGTGTAAGTCAGACAGTTATATAAATAAAAGGGCTGATAAGAAGATAGTGGAGTCTTCACATCAATCAGCAGCTTCCTTTAGAGTGGAAACCACTTCATGATCAGAGGTGAAGAGCTGAGTGAGCCACAGTCATGGTTACAGCACAGCGTCCCACAGAAATCACGGGGGCTTAGCGCTAAAAGGCACCATGAAACGTTTTTGAAGGGGTCAGCGAGTTTCTCATAGTCTAGCTGGGAAGAAGTTCAAAACCACCTGCCTTGCCCACAATCAGCTGTGCTTACCAACTCATTACATTGACCCTTGCATAATGCGGGGTGTAGGGTCACCGGCCCCCTCCCCACACAGTTTCATTTAGCCAGTTCCACATATAACTTTGGACTTCCCGAAAACTTAACTGCTGATAGCCTGCTGTTGACCAGAAGCCTTACCAATAACATAAATGGTCAGTTAACACATATGTTATATACATATTGTGTATCAGCAGTCTCCAGATGTTTTGGCACCAGAGACTAGTTTCATGGAAGACAATTTTTCCATGGACTTGGGTGCGGGGAGGGATGGTTTCAAGATGATTCAAGTGCGTGACATTCATTGTGCCCCTTATTTCTGTCATTATTACATTGCAATATATAATGAAATAATTATATAGTTCCCCATAACGTAGAATCAGCGGGAACCCGGAGCTTGTTTTCCTGCAACTAGATGGTCCCATCTGGGGGTGATGGGAGACAGTGACAGATCACCAGGCATTATAGTCTCATAAGAAGCACGCAACCTAGATCCCTCACATGTGCGGCTTACAGTAGGGTTTGTGCGCCCCTGAGAATCTGACGCTAATTTGATGGGAGGCAGAGCTCAGGCAGTAACATGAGCGTTGGGGAGCGGCTGTCAGTACAGGTGAAGCTTCGTTCACTTGCCCACCGCCCATCTCTTGCTGTGCAGCCCCGGTTTCTAACAAACCATGGACCTGTACAGGTCTGTGGCCCAGGGGCTGGGGACCCCTGATATGTGCTATGTTCTTCCAATAAAGTAAATGAGAAAGAAGAAAATATTATTAAGAAAATTCTAAGGAAGAGAAAATATATTTACTATTCCTTAAGTGGAAGTGGATCATCTTCACACTGAGCCAGCTGTGGAGGAGGAGGAAGAGGAGGTGCTGGTCTTGCTGTCTCAGGGATGGCACAGATGGAAGAAAATCCACATGCCAGTGGACCTGCACCGTTCAAACCTGTGTTGCCCAAGGGTCTACTGTCGTCATTTCAGAAAGAAAATGTCTGCAGGGAAAATGGTTCTTTCTCACTGCGGCTAGATGTCTGCGGCTGTGATAGGGAGAATAGGAGCAGAAGGGATGAGGAGAATGGAATTCATGACTCCTCTCCTTTCCCCTGCCACCACTTGCTGCCTGTCTGTCACCTGGACTAATGTCACCTCTGGCTACTCCTGCCTCCCTTCAGCGCTCCACCCATAGCCGCTATAGCCAAGGCTTAGAAATGCAGTTCTAATCATGCAGTTCCTCACGTACATGGCCTCTAGCTGCTCCTATGATGCCCCTAAGCATGGAATCCTTAGCCTGTGACTCAGCAGTTCCAATCCTCAGAGTAGACCCAGCATCACTGAAAACAGGCATTCAAACAAAAACATGTAGGCCAGGTGCGGTAGCTCACACCTGTAATCCCAGCACTTTGGGAGGTTGAGGTGGGTGGGTCATCTGAGGTCAGGAGTTCAAGACCAGCCTGGTCAACATGGTGAAACCCTGTCTCTACTAAAAATACAAAAAAGTTACCTGGGCGTGGTGTTGTGTGCTTACAATCCCAGCCACTCCAGAAGCTGAGGCAAGAGAATCGCTTGAACCCAGCTTGAACTGCGAAGGTTGCAGTGAGCCAAGATCGCACCACTGCACTCCAGCCTGGGTGACAGAGTGGGACTCCGTCCCAAAAAAACAAACAAAAACAAAAATATGTTTACCACTGTTCACAGTAGCCATATTTCAAATAGCCAGAAGGTAGAAACAACCCAAATGTCCATCAGTGGATAAATGGATAAGCAAAATGAGGCATAGCCATGCAATGGAATATCGTGCAGCCGTGAAAAGGAACCAAGTACTGATACGTGATTCAATATGGATGAACCTTGAAACATCGTGCTAAGCGGAAGAAGCCAACACAAAAGGCCACATGCTGTGTGGTTTTATTTATTGTATTAGTCTGTTCTCATGCTACTAATAAAGACATACCCGAGACTGGTTAATTTATAGAGAAAAGAGGTTTAATGGACTCACAGTTCCACATGGCTGGGAAGGCCTCACAATGATGGTGGAATGCAAATGAGGAGCAAAGTCACGTCTTACGTGGCAGCAGGCAAGAGAGCCTGTGCAGGGGAACTCCCCATTATAAAACCATCAGATCTCATGAGACTTATTCATTATCACGAGAACAGCATGGGAAAGACCCACCCCATGATTCAATTACCTCCCATCAGGTCCCTCCCATGACATGGGAATTATGGGAGCTATGATTCAAGATGAGATTTGGGTGGGGACACAGCCAAACCATATCATTCATGTGCTGTCCTGAGTGGGCAGATTCATAGAGACAGAAGCAGAGTCATGGTTCCCAGGAGCTGAGGGCGGTAGGGGTCGGGAATGATCGCTAATGGGTATAGCATTTGCCTTTGGGTGATAAAAATGTTCTGGAACTAGACTGTAGTGATGGTTGCACGACAATGTGAATGTACACTAAACACCACTGAAATGTACACCTCAAAAATGGTTACAATGCTGAGTTCTGTTATACTAATTTTACCGCAGTTCTTTAACAAATCTTTAGTGTGTCCTCTAAGCCCACCTCCTGTCAGGCTATCCTCCCCCTGCTCCCCCATCCAATCAATAACCTCCTGCAGCATGTTTCTACACACGCTGGCCCTTTGCCTCCAGTGATCTTCAACTCCTTGCCTGGCCGGCTTCCTCCAGGAGCCCTTGAAGAAGCCTGAGGTGGGTGCGGTTGTCTCTCTTCAAATTCCAATAGCTGCTGCCCTCCTTCTGCAGAACATGTTCCCTGGGGATATTGCCTTTCTCTGTGTCTGCGCATCTCAGACCCTGAGCAACCAGGAGGCAGGGATTGAAGCATATTGGAAATAGATGTTGGAAACAGATGCTCGGTGCTGCAAAGAAAAGTGAGCACTGAGACAAAGGATCTTTCAGCACCGCAATTTTTGCTTCCTGAACTGCAGGAAGGGTACTCTTTGCAGCACTGAGCATGTATTTCCAACATCTATTCCCAACAAAGCACTATTCTTTTCTTTTTAATTGATTGATAATTGTGGAACATATTTTTAGCATACCTGTAGACAATACGTAATGATCAAATCAGAATACCTGGGATATTCATCACAGCAAACATTTATCTTTTCTTTGTATTGGGAACATTATAATTCTTCTAGCTATTTTGAAGCCTACAATAAATTACTGTTAACCACAATTTCCCTACTATACTATCAAATACTAGAATATGTTCCTTCCATCTAACTGTATTTCTGTACCCCTTAATCAATCTCTTGACCCTCTCCTCCCCTCTTCCTCCCAGCCTCTGGTAGCCACCATTCTACTCTACCTGCATGAGATCAACTTTTTTAGCTCCCACCTATGAGTGAGAATGTGCAAATATTGCCTTTCTGTGCCTGGCTTATTTCACTTAACACAGTAGCCTCCAGTTCCATCCATATTGCTGCAGATGAAAGGATCCCGTTCTTTCTATGGCTGAATAATATTCCATTATGTAAATGTACCACATTTTCTGTATCCATTTTTCTTTTGTTGGACGCAGATTGACTCCCTGTCTTGGCTCTTGTGCACAGCCTCAAGCACTGTTCTTTGTTGCATCCTGGATGTCCTCTCTGAGAGATTAGGAGCTCAGAAATTATTTGTGAATTTATGAATCCATAAACCGCTTCATGATCATTACACCAAAGGCGTGAGACGTGCTCTCAGGTTTCTTTTTCTTTCTCTTTTTCTTTTTTTTCAAGAGAGAGTCTTGTGCTGTCGCCCAGCCTGGAGTGCAATGGCACAGTTTCGGCTCTGCAACCTCCACCCCCCTGGTTCAAGCATTCCTCCTTCCTCAGCCTCTCAAGTAGCTGGCATTACAGGCGCACACCACCATACCCAGCTAATTTTTGTATTTTCAATAAAGACGGGTTTTACCATGTTGGACAGGCTGGTCTTGAACTCCTGACCTCGTGATCTGCCTGCCTTGGCCTCCCAAGGTTTTGGGATTACAGGTGTGAGCCACTGCGCCTGGCCGTGTTCTTGGAGTTTCAAACCAAGGGGAGCATCCCTTCAGCCTCCATATTTCCATCTCCTATACGTTTCATTAGTACCTCCTGTTCCCTTCTCACTGTTCATGGAAAGGCATTTTCCCACAGTGGGGAAAAAAACACACTATAAATGGTGATTCAGTTCCTGGACTCCCCCCACAAGCTTTACGTAACCCACAAGGTACTTTTATTTATAAACTGTGCACGCTTGAGTTAAATGAGCTTTTGTGAGGTGGATGGGCATCCAAACTGCCATTTATGGCAGTCCTTTATGGGAAACTTTGCTGTGAGCTCAGAAAAGTTATAAATTTTTTGTATGCCAAAAATGCCATTGAAACGTGAACTCTCTGCTTCTGTTTGTGGGATTTGTTAGTTGACGAATGCATGTGACCATCTTCTGAGATCCTCAAGGGAGAGGACGCTTCTGCCTCTCCCTTGAGGTTAAGCTTGGTATTCAGACTAAGAGGAGAACACGGGAGCACGGGGTGGGCTTATAGGTGGCAGTGTTGTTTCCAGGATGACCCTGAGTATCAGGGGAAAGGTGTTCGGTAGCCTTCTTCCCCTCCCTCCTGCATTGTGTAAATGTACCACATTTTCTTTATCCTGCCCTCTACTTGGAATTCCTGGCCCTCTTCTCTGCTGTGATCTAGTAATTCTCTAGGGAGGAGGACTAAAGACTCTTCTGATATCGAGGGAGGCTTTCTAGCTTCATTTTCCCAATACCCCAAGTCTTCTTGGATGCTACGCCTGCCGGGGAGGGGCCCAAGGGCTGTGCTTCAACAAACCTCCAGGTGATTCGGATACACACTCCGGTTTGAGAACCGCTGCTTTTGGTGAACTTCCCTCACAAAACCTCATTTGCCCCGATGTTAAAAACATGCCATTTCAAGATGACCATGTCACTTCTGGCATTCAGTTTGCCCAGTTCAGGTTACAGATGCATTCCGTTTGAGATTCTCCCTCCCTCTCCTCTTTTTCCCTAAAGGAGATCTGGGTTCTCAGAATGTCCCATCTCCTGACCTGAGAGGAGCGGGGTCTGACCGGATGTTGTCCTTTCTCCTTGCGGCATCTGCTGTGATGGAGCAGGGCCCAGCTGGCGTTGGGCATGGTCTCCCATGTGCATCGGTTGCTGGTCCCTCTGTTCCCATTGTCATCTCCAGCCCTGGATTTTATGTTCTTAGCTTCTTCCAACCCCTAACCCTGAAACTCCCACCCCACCAGAGTCAGGACTGCTGGCTGCCTTCCATCCCATGCTAGGATGTGATGGTGCCAGCCACCTGACACCAACCTCAGCCACTGCTGCTACTTCTTGTGCTGCGGGTACCCAAGACACCAGGTTTGGTGATTCCACAAGGACTCACAGACTACACAGTCATACTCACTGCTGAGATTTATTCCAGCGAGAAGCTACAAAGCAAATCCAGCAAAGGAAAAAGGTGCCCAGGGCAAAGTCCAGAAGACGCCGGCACAATTTCTAAGAATTTTCCCCCGCGGAGTCACACCAGATGGGTGTCACTTCTCCAACAGTGTACTGTAGAGAGAAGCTCATTAGAGAATCAGTGCCCAAGGGCGCTGGTCCCACGGACACCCTCTGCCTAACATAGACCAAAAGTCCAAACTCCCAGAAGTAAAGTGAGCATTCAGCATAAGCAATATTAAATTCGCACAAACTGTTTAGGTGCAGTGAGCCTCTCTTATTATTTAGGGAATGTTTTATATCTGTGTAGGGAACTGTTTACCTTTCAGGTTCCCAGGCACCGGCTGAGGGCCAACTTTGCAAGCAGGTGTTTCTAAGGACAGCAGTCTCATACCTGCTCTGTCTGCTTTTCTGCATGCTACTGCTGATCATGATGACAATGATAAGAAGACTAGAAGTAGTATTTATTGAGCATCTACTATATACCAGCACTTTTGATGTGCTAATTTCATCTACTTCCCAGGTACCGTATTGACATGTTGTGGTCATCGAGGCTACAAATCCCATCTGCTCTGGGAACCACCCTCTCTCTATCTGCCTTCAAAAACAAATTATCTGACATTTCTATTAAAGGCACCCTTCTGGGATTTTTACTTCAGAAGGTATCAAGGGGCTGGGGTCCCTCCCTGGACATCCCCCCGTGTGTAGGTTTCCATCAGGTCCATGGGAGCCCTCTAGTTCAATTTTGCTTTCAACATATTTACTTTCATAACCATTTCCTGTTTCAAGCAAATAAGGCAATTAGGTGTTTCTTTTTAGTAATATTACCATTTTGTTTAAAAACAAATTTGAAAAAAGACAGTTGCTTTAAAATAAGTAATAGAGCAAGAGAGAGAGAGAGAGAGAGAGAGTGTGTGTGTGTGTGTGTGTGTGTGTGTGTGTGTGTGTGTGTGTGTAACATTGTAAGTTGAAGGAGAGTGATGAGGGCTGGTAACCCATCTTTAGAACTTTGGCTGGACAGGATTCTCAAGTAAATTGGGAATCCTAGAACCAGGCTGGTCTTGAACTCCTGACCTCAGTTGATCCACCTGCCTTGGCCTCTCAAACTGCTGGGATTACTGTTGTGATCCACCATGCCAAGCCTAAATATAGCTATTTTTGTATGTGTGGTTTAGTATTGTCAACCTAAAAAAGAAGTCAGAGAAAAATATCTTCTAATATAATGAATTTATTGGGGAATGAGCAAAAAAGATAATCATCTGGGATGCACAGTTATGGCAAGCCACTGATGCACCTGCAGAGGAGAGGGTAAGGGAAGCTTTTATTGGCAGAAAGGAGAAATTTGCATAAGCTACTTGGAAACAGTTCATTGGTTCTGGGAGCTTTCAAAGCCAGAGTTTGTGTCAGTTCGTTGATGGAGATGCTGTTACTGGGTGAGTTCTTTCGAGAGCACCTTATCTGAATTACTGAAGTCCAAAAGAGGGGATTTCTTATAGGGTTATTTTAGAAAGCCCTTGAGGCAGTCCTTTTCTCAGACACACATCTAGAAGCTCTCTCTTTTTGTGCTTTCCCGGCTTCAGTTTGTTTGGGTCTGATAAAAGTGATTTCATCCTGGTATCCGCAACTTTCACGGTATATGTGCATATATTTCATGGAACAGTGGTACCCCGGTAACAGTGAGCACCTCTGGAACCCAGACCTTTGTTCCTAAACACCATTCTTCAGTAAAAGGGATCAGAAGCTCTTGGGGAAGTAGTTGATTCAAGGGCTAGGGAGTGAAAATACAAGATGAGCCAGAAACACTTGGGATGCTAGAAAGTAAGTACATCTTTGCAAAAGTTCATGTCAAAGGAACATATCAAAACATATCTTTTGACCTATCAAAAGAACAGGGAGCCATCCTGAAGGTGCTCCCCATGGCCACAGCTGGAACAATTGGAGCAATAAAATAATAATAGTAGTGGATTGTGGTCCACAGAATAAAGTAACTATCTGTACAGTCATACTGCTGCAAATAAGTAATTGAATGATTTTTTTAAATGGTATAAGCAAGAAAATGTCTTGCTTATAGATAAATTTCAATTACTAAATGTAGAAGGAATGGGGGAAATGGAAAGTCCCCACTAGAATACCACAGTAATAATTGCTGTAGGCAACATCCACCAATGAGAACCAAGATTACTGCAAGAAACTTTAAGGAGAAATAGTGTATTTGCATTTTTTTTTTTTTTCTGAGATAGCGTCTGGCTCAGTTGCCCAGGGTAGAGTGCTGTGGCACAGTCACAACTCACTGTAGCCCTGACCTCCCAGGCTCAGGCAATCATCCTGTCTCAGCCTCATGAGCAACTGTGACCACAGATATGTGCCACCATACCTGGATAATATATGTATATATGTTGTAGAGATGGGGGTCTCCCTGTGTTGCCCAGGAGGGTCTCAAACTCCCGAGCTCAAGCAGTCTGCCCCCCTCAGTCTCTCAAAGTGTTAGGATTACAGGCGTGAGCGACTGCACCTGGCTGATATTAGCATATTGGCATATTGGCATCTCCCTTCAGACTGTTACTATCTGTAAACGGGAAATTGTGACTTCATAGTGGAGTAGCCCAGCACATCCTACCTTATACAAGTGATCAAGGTTGGCATCACCAGGAATAAGACACATAGAGTTTTCCTGTGCCTCCTGTTCTGATGTGGGCATATCACTTCTGGAAATTCTTGCCAGAAAAGGATAACCTCAATGTAATCATGAGATAACATCAGAAAAACACAAATCGAGAGACAAAATAACTGGCCAGAACTCTTCAAAGTCATTAAAAACAAGGAAAGGCTGGGACATCGTTGCAAGGTGGAGGAAACAAAGGAGACAGGACAACTAAATGCAACATGGGATCTTCCACTGGATCCTGAAGTAGCAAAAGGATGTCGGGGGAGAATTGATGAGACTCAAATAAGGGCTGTGGTTTAGTCAGTAGTGTTGTGCCAATGTGGTTTTCCAGTTTTGATCATTGTCTTGCAGTTATGTACATTTCTGAGAGGTCTTGAGGTAGAATGACCTATATCACTTTGAGAAAAACAAAAACAAAAGCATTCTCCCACATAACCACAATATGATTATCCCATCCAGAAAATTTAACGTTGATATAATAAAATTGCCGAATGTCCCAACCCTGTTCAGTTTTTCTTATCGTTCCCAAATGTCCTTTATGGATTTGTTAGTTTGGTTAGTTGTTGCTATTGTGTTATGTGTTTGCTTTGCATTGTTTTATTTGTTTGCTTTGGTTCTCCCATCTCCTTAATCTCCATTAATGGAAGACAGGTACCCTGCCTTTTCTGTCTCACATGACTCTGACATTATTGAAGGGCCCCGAGAACTAGCTGTCTTCCTAGGATGCAGTTTTCAGAGGGGTAGGAGACCATTGCTATAAACTCCTATTTCCACAGATGAGTTGTTCTGAAGTCTCAGCTCCGAGCTGATGGGCTCTGAACATGGTGTGTCTGTGAGTGGCTCTCCAGGTGGCGACCAACCAGCTGTAGCATGATTACACTTTCTTGACCATGTCGTGGACGTTGGTCCCAACCTTTCTCCTTCCTTCATGCCCATTCGTAGCTATGGTTGTGCCCTCTCTTCTCACTTGGAACTTCCGTTTCCTTTTTCCCACCCCTCTGCACATTGCTGAGTTAGCCCTCAGAGGTCTGTGCTGTTTGCAAAGTCAAAAGCAGCTTCATAGTCCCTCTTGTACAAGCCAGCACACAGAGTTTACAAACCTGAGTGGGGGGCTGACCAGCAAGAGCTACAGAGATAAAAGTATTTAACTGGCTTCCTCCACCCAGAAGACTGGGGCTTGGCACCTGGGGACTATTTCCCAGGACATCCATCAGAGCCAGTTAAACTTGGCATCTAATTTTTTAGAATTAGGGAATTTTTTTTTTTCGCTTTATAGTTATTGGCTTGGTCAAGAGAGAAAAGGCCACCAGATATGTACTAGAAGCTAGTGAGTCACTGGAAATATTGGAAACCTCTTTTTTTCTTGTTTCTTAAATAGCATTAATATTTATAGCAAACAGCATTAATATTTATAGAAATCTTTCACATTGTCTGCGATGGATTCCACCCCACAGTGGAAAATTGGCAACACATGATTTCATGGTATGAAGTATTGCTAACAATCACAGGCTACCGTGAACCAAGATGACAGCAAGATCCACCCTCATTCTGCACTGTTTCTGTAGGAGTGTGGTAGGCAGGGTGGCCACACAGGGGAAGCCCTTGAGCTCTGGAGTCAGCAGACCTGAACTGAAATTTCAGCTGGGCTACTTACAGGCTGGTGAACTTGGGAGAGGTACTTAACTTCTCTAAGCCTCAGTTTCTTCATCTATAAAATGGGTTGGTGATATTTTCGGCGTAGAGCAATTGCCAGAGAAAAATGACCATTGTCTTGCAGTTATGTACATTTGTGATATGTGAACAGTGCTTAGCATTGGACCTGGTGTAGGGCAGGGGCTTAGTAAGTGGTACTGGGGTTCCCGCCATGGTTGCTGTCGGCCAGGTGCCTCTGCAGTCTGCACCCTGCATTCCTGGAAGAAGTGTCTGTGGCTGGGGGCGGTGGCTCACACCTGGAATCCCAGCACTTTGGGAGGCCGAGGTGGGTGGATCACGAGGTCAGGAGATTAAGACCATCCTGGATAACATGGTGAAATTCCATCTCTACTAAAAAAAAATACAAAAAATTAGCTGAGTGTGGTTTCAGGCGCCTATAGTCCCAGCTACTCAGGAGGCTGAGGTAGGGCAATCGCTTGAACCTGGGAGGTGGAGGTTGCAGTGAACTGAGATTGCGCCACTGCACTCCAGCCTGGGTGACAGAGCGAGACTCAGTCTCAAAAAAAAAAAAAAAAAAAAAGAAAAAAAGAAGTGGCTCTGCTGAGGGTGGTTGCTTTGCCCACCGCCTTCATCACATTGGTGGCATATGCAAAGTAGCAGGGGCTGAGCCTCCCAGCTGATGATGCCCCCACCCACCCTGCTGGCACTGGCATCCTGGCCATGCACCCTGCACTCGCCCTCAGCCATCCATCCTGGGAAGCCATGAAAACACAGTTGTTTCCCAATGGTAACGCGCTGAGTCCCTGGCTAGCTAGAAAGCGAGTCCAAAAATACACAGTGCAAGGAAGGAAAATATTTCTCTTGTGTTCGTTTTCTTGCCAGCTTCTCGCCTGGCTTTCTGAAGGCCTCACCTGCACCCAGAGTCAGCAGGCCACGTGCTTCCCATTTTGGTAGACTTCAGGGTAACAGCAGGGGTCTCACCTCATCGAGTGTCCTGAGTCATACGGAGATGCTGTTGTTTGAGGGTGAGGGTCCAGGGCTAGACTTCAGGGCTGTTCACATCCTGCATCTTGCTCCTGCCTCTTCACCTGCACCCTTTAGGGAGGTCGAGAGAATGACCCTGACCCCAAGGTCTCCATTCACCTTTATTCTCCCCTTGCAAGCATCCCTGCTATTCACAAGACATTGACTCAAAGGCTCCCTATTCCCGCTTAAACTGTCCTATGCTCCAAAATGTCCTCCCCAGCCAGCCTTGGACATTATCAGCTGAGAAGGTGCAAATGGGAAGCCCCCCCACGCATTTCAGGGCACACCTCTCCCCCTCCCTGCACTGCGTAAATTCAATGCCCCTGAAACTCATATCGTTTGCAAAGGCATAGGAATAATCATTCCTGTTTGTTTTGGAATCCCAAGCTGGTTGTCAAACAGTGAGACTACAAACTGCCAGGCAGCTTTCTCTTCTCAGCCATGGAGGGAAGGGCGCACGTTCTAACTGCATGCAAATAGCTAAGGGTTTCTCACGAGCCCTGAAAGCTCCCCTTTTAGTTTGCATTAAGCGTGCAGTTCGATCACTCTCCCTGAAGGAAGAGGAGGAGGAGCAGGTGGTGTTCGGCTTTGAACTCTTGCCACGTGCCCCAAGGATAAGTGAAGGTATAGATCGGTCTAACACGGGGGTAGTGGGGGGAAAAGTCCCCTTCTGCATGTTTTGCATTGGCCAGGAGCCAGGCAGAGAGCAAAGTGACAGAGACTGCCGTCGAAGGCTATTGAGAACATATGGTATTGAGCGGCAAAGCATTCAGCTCCTAAGATTGTGCCCAGAAGATTGTTTTGCGGGTGGAAGAGAAAGGAGCCTTTCAACCTTTCTCATTCAGCCTGCACTGCCGTTTTGCTGAGCCGCTGTTTTGGAGTTTCCTCTTGGAGTGATAGGTTGATGCTGTCCAGATGTGCACAATGTGATGGTTTTGTTTTGGGCTTTCCCGATGTGCACAGAAAATGGACAGGAAAATGAGCTTTGGCAAAGGCGGAGGCCTGTCTCGGCAACTGCTGCAATCTAGAGAACCCACAATGCCGTCGTTGTCCAGGAATCACAAAGCGTAGAATCTGGAAAAGAACTTACGCGTTGCCCAATTTAACCTCCTTATTTTGCAGCTGAGGACACCGAGGTCCAGAGAATGGTGGCATGCTCCCTGCTGATGGATTCCCCACAGCTGGGAGCAGATATCAGACCTGCTAGAACTCTCAGATGTACATCTGCACACATGTCTGTTTCACTGCTGTATGCACCTGGTACTTGTCTATGTGCTCGGGATAAATCGGTGAACAGAGAATCCTAGCTTGTTTGGGTGTGAGGTCAGGTATGGGAGAAAGAACAGACAATAAACATAAAAAAATGAATACCTTATATATAGCAGGTTAGGAGATAATAAATGCTACCGAAAAGAAAAGTAGGAAGGAAGGAGGGAGGGAGGGAAAGGAGGGGGGAAGGGAGGGAGGGAAAGGAGGGGGGAAGGGAGGGAGGGA
>NW_016107408.1:2777442-2829633 GCF_001604975.1 Cebus imitator | reverse complement strand
GGGAGGGAGGGAAGGAGGACGGGCAGACTAGATTTTGGAAAAAAAGGTGGATTTCATTGAGAAGGTGACTATAGTAGTCGCTTACTGCTGCGTAACAGAATACCTCAAAACCTGGCTGAGTGTGGTGGCTCACAGTTGTAATCCCAGCACTTTGGGAAGCTGAGATGGGAGAATCACTTGGTCCCAGGAATTCAAGACAAACCTCAGAAATACAGGGAGACCCCGTCTCTACAAAGTAATTTTTAAAAATTAGCTGGGCCTGGTAGTGCATGTCTGTGGTCTTGGGAGGCTGAGATGGGAGGATTGTTTTAACCTGGGAGGTCAAGGCCACAGTGAGCCATGATCACGCCACTGCACTCTAGCCTGAGCAAGACCCTGTCTCAAAAAAAAAAAACAATAACAACAAAACCCTCAAAACTTGGTGGCTTAAACCAACAGACATTATCTCAGCTCTTTTGTGGGTTAGGAATTTGAGAATGGCCTTGCTGAGTGGTCGTGGCTCAGGGTCTCTCATGAGGTTGCGGTCAGGAGAGGTCAGCTGGGGCTGCAGTCACCTGAAGTCTTGACTGGGGCTAAGGGATTCACCTCCAAGATGGCGCTCTCACATGGCTGTTGGCAGGAGGACTCAGTTCCGCGTCATGCAGGCACCTCCACGTGGCTGCTTGAATTCACGCAATATGGTACTGGCTTCCCCCGGAGCTAGTAGTCCAGAGAGAGAGAAGAGAGAGAAAGAAGCCGTGGAGCCTTTTCTGATCTGGCCTTGGGTAGGTCCTATGACTTTACCTTCAAAGACTTGAAGTGAGCCACTGATAACTGAGAAGGAATGTTCCAGTGAAAATGCCGCAAGGTGGAAGTAACCAGGCACTTTGGAGGAACAGCAAAGAAACCAGGTGGCTAGAGTAGCAGGAGCTAGGAGAAGAGCAATAGAAGAAGAAATCAGAGGGAGAGCGGAGGGCAAGCACGTGTAAGTTATTGCAGTCCAACAGGGGATGTGGGCCCTCGCCCTGAGTGAAGTGGGGAGTCACAGCAGTGTCTTGGGCACGGGAGCAGCATGATCAGACTTAGCAGATATGCAGAGAATAGACTTTATGGGACAAAGGTGGAAGCAAGAGCCTGGTTAGGAGGCTGTGACTGTAGCCCAGGAAGGATATGATGGAGGCTTGCACTGGGTATAGCCAAGGAAGAGGGGAGACGTGGCTTCATTCTCATTGGATCTAAAGGTAGATCCCCACCTTGGATTTCCCTGGCAAATTTTGTGTCAGGTGTAACAGAGAGTAGCCAAGAATGGCCCCGCGGTGAATGGTCTCCTCTTCCTGAAAGCTGCCACTGACCACATTCCCCCCCTGCCTTCTACTGTTTTACGTGAAGCCCTGATGTAGGAAGAGGGCTTGGCATCCAGCATCCTTTCCCTCGCCGCCGGGACGCACGCCGTGTCCTTCCATTCACGGCTTACCCTTTGTAGACCCTGGAAACTACAAAATGGAAAATGGACCTCCTCTGTCAAAGAAATAATACACGTTTAGAAAGGCACTTAAAGCTCCTTAGAAGAAAGCACCGAAATTCTGGAAACATTGGTAGTGGTTTGCAGTGGTATTTTGAGTGCTGGGAACTAAATGTTTTGGTTGTACGTTTGGGGAGCTGCAGATGGAAAGGCTGAAGTTCTCAGTGAGTAAGAAACTGAGTGAGAGGAGATGCCTAGCGGGACAGACTTTCATATCCCAAGGAAATACCCCATGCAGAAGACCAAACCCATGAGCTGAGGGAACTGTCCACATGCCAGGTCCACAGGAAATGAGACCGCAAGGCCTCATCATTCAGACCCCAGACAGTCCTCTTCTGGGGTCTTACTCTGCTGCCTCAACTATCCATATAAAGTTCCAACACACACAACTGGGTTCTGCTGTTGGAAGTGAGGATAGTGATTCTCTGTCAGGAGAGAGAGATGAGCTGGAGCCCAGGGCTGAGGGGTGGAGGGGTGGAGGGGTGCTGGTGATGTTCTGTTTCTTGACGGGGGTGTGGGTTTCATGGGTTTGTTTAGTTTCTGAAACTTCATCATGCAGAACACGTATGTGCTCTTTTCTGCACGTACATTCAACTGCAATAAAATATCATTTTAAAAAGGTAATGGGAAGATACTATTTTCCCAAAAGTATGACTCCTACCTAGGAACTGAAATCCTACCTTAAGAGAGTCGTCAGCTTTTTAAATTTTCAAATATATTCAGGAGAATTAACAAATAAAACAGCGAATGGGCTAACAGCCATTAACATGCCAAGACAGCGTGCCTTGGTCGTGTGGACTTGGGGACTTTGTGTAAATAGGACTCTACCACACTTACTATTTTGTGTCTAGTGTTTTTCACTCAAAATTTCGTCTGTGACACGGCTCCACACTTGCACATAGGTGTAAACCTTTCATTCTCATTGTCACACGGTATTCCATAGTGTGAATAGAACACAATGAATAAAATGAATTTTATTTTACTCATTCTGTTGTAGAGGGGCATTTGCGTGGTTTCCGGTTTATGACTATTTTTGAACAACAGCATGAATAACAGGCATGAATAACAGCACTCCTAGGGTGTGCCCCTCTCTCCTCTCTTTCTCTCTTTCTTTTCTTTTCTTTTCTTTTCCTTCCTTCCTCCCTCCCTCCCTCCCTCCCTCCCTCCCTCCCTTCCTTCCTTCCTTCCTTCCTTTCCCTCCCTCCCTCCTTCCCCTCTCCTCCTTCCCCTCCCCTCCCCTCCCCTCCCCTTCTCTCTCTTCCTTTCTTTTCTTTTCTTTCTAAAGAAAAGGTCTCCCTGTGTTGTCCAGGCCAGGCTGGAGTGCCATGGCTTCATCACAGCACAACACACTCAACCTCCTGGGCTTAGACAATCCTCCCACCCATCCCCTGAGCTGCTGGGATTACACGTGTGAACCACCGCACCCTTTTTAGGGTGCGTCTTTTGATAGCTACAGAGGCACAAGGCTCTCTGATGTGTACACCCACCACACTGTGTGAGGCAGCCTCACACTTGCCCAGTACATAGGATTGGTTTGTTTCACTGAGACCCTTGGCAGGTAAAGGTCTTCAGAGCATTCCTCTGGGATTCAGAGATTCCATAGAAATCTGGGTGGTTTCTCTACCCTTCTGCAAGGAGAAGTGCACAGTGGTGGCCTGAATCACCCTCAGCCACCACCCTGCCTTCTGGCTGACTGCCTCGGGCTCTCCCTCACCCCCTTGAAGGAAGGCGGGAGACTGTCAGGGAATGGATGGGTCATCTCGTCTTGCCAGCCTGTACCAAGAAGTTTCCAAGAACTGCACGAAGAGGGTGGGGGAAGATCCCTTGCGTGCCAAGCCAGCTCCTCTGAGCAGGTAGGGCCGGGCAGCCCTGCAGGGAGCACCCAGCCCCTTCCCACCTGCAGGCTCATCAAACACCTCGACAGGCTTCCCGAGTGGGAAGCGGTGATGTCATCTCCAGGCCTGAACAATCAGGTCTTTCACGGCAAGACGATAACAATCAAAACAGTCTGTAAGGGCCTGCCACGCAAGAACACACACGCTCATCGCACAGGGGAGGATCTGAAGGCCGGGGTGAAGCAGGGCTTGTCAGGAATATGCCATTCTCCTTTCATAATCAGCCGGCCGGGGAATATAGCCTGGAGAGCAAGGCTGCAGGTCGCCGTCCCCTCGCTTGCCAATTCTCAGAGAAATCCATGACTCTCTCCACCACCTCTCCTGAGGGCGTGCACCTCAAACCGCAGAACTACAGCCCAGGTTGAGCAGCAATCCGCGCTCAAGCAGCAGTGTCCCACAGCACAACTCCAGGGGGCGCCACGCTCAGAGAACACAAGGTGAAAAGTACCCCTGGAATTGTGCACCATTGAGGTTTGAGAGCAACCACTGGTTTTGGACTAAGGGAGCTGAGGCCTGGTAGTTCTCAAAGGTGGGCGTTCAGCCCCAGGAATCTGTCGTGCCACAGCTGAGCTCCCTGGAAGCCTGCACTCCACTGAGCCTAGAAATTCTCAAATGAGTTGCATGAGATCAGGTGTTCTGCACACACAGTCTGAGCAGTTTTTTGTCATCCAGCTATTTGCTGAGGAAGCAGCTCATTTACCCTGTTGTTTACTCCAGGTCTGTGGGTGTCAACCAGGAGCAATTCCCCCCACCCCCGGGGACATTTGGCCATGTCTGGAGACATTTTGGTTTTCACAACTGAGAGGTTGCTGCTGGCATCTAGTGGATGGAAGCTGGGGATGTGGCCAGGCGTGGTGGCTCACACCTGTAATCCCAGCACTTTGGGAGGCCGAGGAGGGCAGATTACGAGGTCAGGAGTTCGAGACCAGCCTGACCAACCCTGTCTCTACTAAAAATACAAAAATCAACTGGGCGTGGTGGCACGTGCCTGTAGTCCCAGCCACTTGGGAGGCTGAGGCAGGAGAATTACTTGAACCTGGGAGGCTGAGGTTGCAGTGATCTGAGATCACGCCACTGCACTCCAGCCTGGGTGACAACAGAGTGAAACTCTATCTCAAAAAAAAGAAGAAGAAGCTGGGTATGCTGCTAAACACCCTACATGCCCAGAACCACGCTCCCCAACAAAGAATTCAAGGTGTAAACTGTCAGTAGTGGTGAGGTTGAGAAATCCTGCTGTGGATGACGGGCTCCACTCCATTAAACCCTGGAGGTCTCTGGCCCACATCTCCCGGAATCTGGCCTGCTTTCGCTGTTGACCAGAACAGGCCAGACCCTCAGCTCAATAGCCAAGTGGGTGTCAGGCAGCGTCTGCCCCTGTCTCCCTATGCTTTGATGGGTCTGTGTGAGCCTCAGAAAACCCAGTGTGTGTGTACACAGTAGCAGTTAGGAGATCCTGCTCTGTCGCTTCTCAGCTCGGTAACCTTCAGGGCCAGTTATTAACTTATGGAGCATCCATTTCTCCATCTGTAAAGTGGGAACAATGGTGAAAACTGCTCATGAGATGGTTGAGGGGACAAGGCGTGTTGCTACATGTGATGTGCTTACAAGCACGCCCAGCACATAGTAACCCTCAATCAGTAACAGCAGTGGTTACCATCATTTTTATTGTAGCCGGAGGACCTCGGGCTGCCTCTGATGGGTGCGGGAATGAAAGACTTGGGCTGGTTTCAACCGCGAGCGGTTGCGGCGGGGTCTGCAGTGCTGTGCACAGATCCTGGCACATGCTCTACGCTGCTGCTGACCCGAGCTGAAAGCATTTCCCAAGCTCACGACCTGAGACATTCTGAAGTCAGAGGTTTGAGTGGAGATGGCTAATAAATTTCAAGGGAACCCCCTGAGTAAATCACTCAGCAGAGGCATATGCCTCCCAAAGATGGGGTAGGGACCCCTGGGATGGTATCTCACACTCCGGCCTTGGGAAGCACCTGAGTTACGGCTGGGGTGTTTAACACTCAGGTTTTTCCTAAAAATCTGGCAGATTCAGCTGAGAAAGAGTCACAGAAGGCTGGGTGCAGTGGCTCACACCTGTAATCCCAGCACTTTGGGAGGCTGAGGTGGGTAGATCGCCTAAGGTCAGGAGTTTGAGACCAGCCTAGCCAACGTGGTGAAACCCCGTCTCTACTAAATATTCAAAAAAAAATAGTCAAGCATAGCGGGGGGTGCCTGTAATCACAGCTATTTGGGAGGCTGAGGCAGGAAATTGCTTGAACCTGGGAGGCAGAGGTTACAGTGATCCAAGATCATACCACTGCACTCCAGCCCGGGCAAGAGACTAAGACTCTGTCTCCAAAAGGAATTTAAAAAGAGTCGCAGAGAACACCAGACACCACATGTGTAAGAGAGATAGGCCTTGGCTTGAATGCGTGTTTTATTTTTGTTTGTATGTTGGCTTGGACTTGGAGAAGGGGAGAGAAAGGAAGACCTGGCTCAGCCCCGCCAGACCCTCTCACATCTTGGCTTACTCTGTTCCTTCTTTCTGGAGGAAATGCATTTCCCCATCTCTATCTATTAAAATGGTCCCCATCCTTCAAAGTCCATCTTGGATGTCGCTTTCTCCACAAAGGTTTCCTGGATCATCTGTCTCTGCCAAGTTCATCTTCCCCCAATGCTCTGTGCCTCTCTGATGGCTGTCAGCAAGCTCCACGCTGTGTCGTAGTCATTTGCAGGCAGATCTTTTGCCCTGTATCAGATTGTAAGTTCCTTGAAGACAGGGCCCTTCCCAATGTCTTCCTTCCTATGTGGCATGAGCTCTTGAACATGGCCGGGGCGTAGTGGCTGATCCCGGAGTGACTCCTGAGAAGCGGCTTCCAGGTGGCCAAGTTGCCACTGCAGGACATGGTTCTGCCCAAGAGGTCATAGAATTAAGAAGGCTGAGGCACACCCACTGTAGAAGAAATTGGTGTGAGGCTAGGAGGTCACCAGGCTTGGGGAATGGAGGCTTAAGTGACTCTCTCATCGCTGCCTCATTCAGGAGACTTGGGCAGTTTTACCAGCGACTGCTATTTAAAGAGCACCCAACCCACTCTGGCCTCTGAGCTGGGCCTGGCACGTCACAGTGATCATTTGCCATCCACACGAGAGTGCTGCCAATGCCCATTTTTCAGTTAACGGAAAGGCTGAGTTATGTGTAGCTCGCACTGGGGCACACATGCATCTGGGGTCCCACCCGATGTGTTTGACTGGTATGTTTGACAGTCCTACCCATCACATGGCCTCCAAGGCATTGAACTTGTCTGCATCTCCTCTTTCTACCTTAACAATCTTAACCATCAAGACGGTGAGCCAAGCGACCTCCAAGGACCCTCACTTTTAATGTGAGTGGTGATGGCGGGGGGCACTGAGGAGGAGGAGGATGCTGGAGATGAGAAGTCAGCTCCTGGGGCGAAAACAGGGTCAGAGAAAGCAGGAACAACTTCCTGCCGGGGATGCCTTTCTTCCTGTTGCCCATTGCTTGGGATTAGTAGTCTCCGAAGATACAAGGAGGGAGGCCCTTCTTACCTAGCAGCCTGCTGGGACCCTGGCCGTCGGTCATCAGCCTCTACTGGGTTGGAAGAGCAAGGGATGAGAGGGCCTCTGGAAAAGAATCTCAGGCTGTCCACCTCTGCCACTGCATCCAGCCTGAAGAGGCACCGGCCCCTTTCCCCCGCCTGCACCTCCTTGGCCTCCCTTATGGGCCCAGCCCCCTCCATCTGCTAGGAGTCATTATTTGTGTGTGGGCCCAGTGCCTTCCCAACCTCCTCACAGGTCAGCCCCGGGGGTTTCCTGAGCAGCCTGAATTGCTTCTTTGTGTCCCTACTCAAGACAGCAAAGTGTCTGCTGCTGTCCCTGCAGGGAGGCCACCTCTTCTGCCTCTGCCATGCCCTGCCGGCTCCTGGGTGTCACTCAGGGCTGGGCTGCAAACAGCAGTCCACAAGGACCAACCCAGCATCTCTGGGGCCGGCGAGGGTTTTGGGGAAGCTGGTTCTCTAGAGGGAAGTCGATCCAAGGGGCTAAAAGTGGCCCAAATTTGCATTAGACCATTGCAAGTGTCATGCAGGGCTTTTTACTTTTTCAGACATCTGCTTAGCTTCCAGGATTCTGTATAGATCCTCTGTGGAGAATTAAAATTCTTCCCCTAGCTTGCCTCTGCCACATACCCTGTTTCTGAGTGCTTCTGAGGGTGACCGGCTCACATCAGTTACCTGGGGACTGTCCCAGGTTTAGCACCCAAAGTCCTGCATCCTGGGAAATCCCTCCGTCCCGGGTGAACCGGAGTGGTTGGGCACCGTGGTTCCTGTCCCAAAAGGGACACTGTATTCAGGGAATTCTGACTTCTTCCCATACTGGCCTACACACTGCTAATGAGATAAACCATTGCTACTCACTCCTGCCCAAAGCCAGAGAAGTCAAGTGACCTATCATCTTGCTTCTTGCCGGTCTCTCTTCCATCTCTGCTCCTCTTTTATGTTTATTTTTATTTATTTTGTTTGTTTGTTTTGAGACAGACTCTCACACTGTTGCCCAGGCTGGAGTGCAGTGGCTCGCCTCTTCCAGCGCACTGCAACCTCCACCTCCCGGGTTCAAGCGATTCTCGTGCCTCAGCCTCCCTAGTAGCTGGGATTACAAGCATGCACCACCATACCTGGCTAATATTTGTATTTTTAGTAGAAACCGAGTTTCACTGTGTTGGCCAGGCTGGTCTCGAACTCCTGACTTCGTGATCTGCCCGCCTCTGCCTCCCAAAGTGCTGGGATCACAGGCGTGAGCCACTGTACCTGGCCTATTTTTTAATTTTCTTAACAAATGATTTTGAAATACGCCTAATAATTCTGTTCTTTTTTGTTCTTCTTTTTTCTCTTATTTATTTTTATTTATTATATACAGAGAGGGTCTTGCTATGTTGCCCAGGCTGGTCAAACTCCTGGCCTCAAGCAGTTCCCCTGCCTCAGCCTCGCAAAGTGCTGGGATTACAGGTGTGAGCCACTACGCCTGGCCTTTGATGTTTAAAAATAAAACTATGGCCGGGCACAGTGGCTCACGCCTGTAATCCCAGGAAGCCAAGACAGGTGGATTGCCTGAGCTCAGGAGTTTGAGACCAGCCTGGGCAACACAATGAAACCCCGTCTCTACTAAAATACAAAAAAAAATTAGCTGGGCATAACGGTGTATGCCTGTATTCCCAGCTACTTGGGAGGCTGAGACAGGAGAATTGCTTGAACCCGGGAGGCGGAGGTTTCAGTGAGCCAAGATCCTGCCACTGCACTCCAGCCTGGCGACAGAGTAAGACTCTGTCTCCTAAATAAATAAATATTAAAAATAAAAATATAACAGAAAATGAACTTTTAAAATAAACCCCGATTCCTCCAATGCTGGATGGGACCCCCCTTCCTGGTGGTTCTCTGGGTCTACCTCCCCCTAGCAAATTCTAATTCCTAAGGAAAAGGAAGAGAAGTCTGGACGCCTCAAGGCAAACCCTGCCTCCCTGAGACCGTCCTTGCAGACAGACCCAGGGTTCCTCCCCAGGAGAAGTCTCATCGGGACTGCTCTTGTCCTTGCTGGTGCAGCTCAACCCCAGGAGTCATCTGCCCCGCTCCTCCCCAGTGACACCCTGCCCTGTTGACCCTGCCCACCCACCTCCTCCCTCTCCGTCCCTTTCCACACTCCCTCTCTCCTCTCCTGTGCCTCTCCACAGGGATGGCCCTCTCCTGGCCCTTCTTGAGAGATCTCTGCCTTTTTGCTCTGATTCAGGCTCTGGTGACAGGTTCCCATGGGACTTGGCTTGTCACGGAAGGGACAAGGGACCTTGTCAGGGGACAGCCTGCAATTTCTTTTCTAACAGAGCCCTTCATCTCCACTTCCCTCCCCTTCCTATTAATGTATCATGGTCCAGACTAGTAATGGTGTCTTTGTGCTACTGCTGGGGAGGAACAGAACCCAGAAGACAGCAGCTTCCCTGTCTTCGGAAGGGCATGGGTTTATAATTTCCCCCTTGCTTTTGAATGCTGTTTTGAATTTTTCATAGCCCATCCTGGAAAGGAAACCTCTCATCTGGGCTTTCCCTTCCAGGAGCTTAAAGGATGGAGAGAATGGCCTGCCAAACCCCACCTGCCCAGGATCGTCAGCACAAAGTGTTTAGTTAGACTGGAGGCCTTGCAGAAATGCACAGCAGGGTTGCAGGAGGGAAGCTGGTGAGCCTGGGGCATCCTCTGTGCCACCAGCCCCCCTGGAGGCTGCCCTTGTTCCTCTTCACAGTTTCCCACCCTGCAGCCAATCTAGGTCTCACGGCTCCTAAGTCAGCTCAGGGCTCACCCCGACCACCAAGAGGCCATCCCTGCCACGGGCCGCTCATTATTCTCCGTTGCTTCTGTTATGCGTCGACATCCCCAAATGCCACCCTCTTTGCTACTCCTGGCCTCTGTTGCTCCAGATCTCCTCCAGGGCCCCCCAGATCAGATCTTGTATACAGTAAGCACCCTGGCTGTAGACTCCTGATGCATTCATTAGTGGCCACAGGTGTTCTCGGCTCCCAGACATTGCTGGGAGTCAGGATAGCAGGGGAAGGGGCTCCTGGGAGGGAGACAGGCTTGGCCTTCACCTCATCCTCACCTCCTCTGACACCTGCTTAGGCCAGTAGCTCTCAAGGCCATGGCAGACTCTTAAAATCTGCATACACGGGGCCCAAGGCCACGGCAGTAAACCAAGATCTCCAGATCAGGGCCCAGGCATCGGCATTTGCTGGCACTTCCGTGACTGGCATGTATCATCAGGTCTGAGATCTGTGGATTCAAATCCCATTCTGCAGCTGATGCAGGTGATGGAAGAAGAGGAGAGGGCTGGAAGGGACGGGGCCCTTCACTGGTCACCCCCACCAGTGGGCCTCTGACAGTTACCCAACATGCAGCGGGGCGAGGGGACATGGATGGGCCTGTGCGTGCGCATGTGTGTGTGTGTGGAGAGCCCAGTGAAGCCGTGTTGTGCGTGACGGGTAGGAAAGGCAGAGAAGCCGTGGTGCCCGCCCTTGCTGAGGGCAAAGGAGCCCGGAGTGTTCAGGAGGGACTCTGTGACCGCCCAGCAAGGCAATGCCCTTGGCAGGATCCAGAGGGCGTGGCAGCTGTTTGGGCTGGAAGCCCCGTGCCAGGGCTGGGGCAAGGCAGAGGTAATGAGGTTTGCCAGGGATGGAAGAATGGCATTTCTGTGCTGCTTATCAGGATGATGGCTCCCACACAGGATGTGGAGGAGGCTCCCATACCCCGCCTGGCCATGGCTGTAGTCAGCACTGTGTCACGGCGAGGACTTTGGACAGGGAGCCCCACCCCTGACTTGCCAGTGACATTGGGCTGGCCACTCTGTGGCTACAGTCGTGGTGAGTCGTGCACCTGCCTGTGAATAGGAGGTGCAGGCAATGGCAGCAGACTGAGAGCCAGCCACCAGGTGCCTGGCAGAGGCCAAGAGGTCAGAAGCCTTGGCCTTCCTCATTGGAAAGAAAACTTGCACTCAGGGCTTTACAGAAGGTCAGGGAGGCTGGTTGTATTTTTGCTGTCATCTTGAGGGCTGCAAGGAGATACTGAACCAAGTTGCAGGGGCTTATGAGATATTGGCAAGAATTTGTCCTCACCAGAAATATATTCGCATGCCTCTGACCCCTGGGATAGGAGCTCAGGGTCGGCTTGCACATGAAACTGGTAGCAGAAGCCGCGAGTACAGGCTGTATTTCTTCCCAGGGCTGGTTAGGACATGCTTCGCAGCATCCTATAACTGAAGCAGGGCTCAGCAGTGTCTTCCAAAGCTAGCATTTGAGTCCTAGGCCCATGGCCCCGGAGGGAAGAAGTGAGGCTATGAACTCCAGTCCTATACGTCTTGCAGAAGCAAGAGTCCACATCTCCTGGGAGCTTCTGTACACCCAAGCAGACCCACCAGGGAACACAATATCTGAAACGCCTTCAGGTTGCGCAGTGGTTCTTGCCAAAATCTTACAAGTGATGTAAAAATCTCACGGAAGTGTCAACAAGAACAAATGAATGAATGCTGATGGGAATTCATGCACAGATGAACCATAAGCAAAACAGCCAAGCCAGGTGTCTTTGAAACAGAGCTTTGTAGAGGAATGAGTTTCAGTTTCAGGGTGGAAAATTGTCGTCTCTCTTGGAAAGAGAGGACTCATGAGTTCTTGGAAAAGCCTTAAGGCCCTGTCTCTGTCAGCTCACACTGCAACCTCAGCGATAACACTCACCCCCACCCCAGGACAGGCATTTACTAGGTGCTTACTGCATACCAGCTCCCACGTGCTAAGGGCTTTAGAAGGACCATCCCAGGTAATCATATCAGCAACCTGTGAAGGAAGGATGAGTATTATTGTTCTTCAAATTCTATAGTTGGAGAAATGGAAAATAGCACAACTAACCAGGCACAGACCCTGGACTTGGACAGAAGAAGTCAGACTGCAAAGCCCAAACTTCAGCTACCCCATGCATGGCCATGAGAACGTAAGAAGAGACAGGGTCTTCAATGCCCAGGGTCTGTGGTTTCATCTTGTCAGATCTTTCTGCAGCCACTGGGCTATCAGGGCAGGGGTCAGCAAACTGCAGCCCATGGGCCAAATCTGGCTCACCAGTTGTTTGTGTAAATAAAGTTTTATTGGAACACAGCCACACTCAATGGTTTATATATTGTCCATAGCTGCTTTCATACCTGCAAGGGCAGAGTTCAGTGGTTGCAACAGAGACTCAGTGGACTGCAAAACCTAAAATATTTACTATCTGGCCCATGACAGAAAAAGTTTGCTGCCCTCTAGATCAAAGGATGAAGTTGAAGCATGCTGAGGCCCTCTCTAAGGAGTCAAAGGAGAGCACATCTTTGGTTGATATCGACGGGGATTTGGGTAGACACGTGGCAAACGCTGAGTGATGCAGCTTTTGCGGACATGCCCTGGGCTGGTGTGGTCTGACCTCCATTTTGACCAGTCTGACCAGTTTCATGTGCAAGCTGACCCTGTCTTCTTATCTGTCCACTCCATTTCATGAACAGTCCTGCCTGCAGGTTGGAAAGACAGGCTCAATGGCCCTGTCAGCCCCAAGATGCCATATTTCCTTTATTAAGGAACTGATTATTTTTCAGATGCCATCACTTTTCAGATGGCCCCTGGGGAGCCTGCACTTGTCCCTTGTCACAGTTTCCCATCCCCCAGCCAGTCTAGGCCCCACGGCTCCTAAGTCAGCTCAGGGCTCTTTTCCCCCGCCCCAACCAAGGGGGACCGACCCTGCCACAGGGTGCTCACTATTCTCCATCACTTCTGTTCCACGTCCGTATCCCCGAATACCACCTGTTTTGCTGCTCCTGTCCTCAGTCGCCCCGGATCTCCTCCAGAGCTCTCCAGATCAGATCCTGTACACAGTAAGCACCCTGGCGGCAGGCTCCTGATGCATTTAGTAGTGGCCACAGGTGTCCTTGGCTCCAGCCTGTGTTGGGAATTGGGATAGCCGGGAAGGGTTTCCGGGGTGGGGGGGAGGTGGGCTTGACCGCTTTCCTCATCCTCACCTCCTCTGACGCCTGCTTAGGCCAATGGCTCCCAACGCTGTCGCACGCGCTTAAAATCAGCACACAGGACAGATTTTAAGCTGAGGTAGATGCTTAGGGGCTCACTGTAAACTTGTCAAAAAGGGATGGGATGGGCATTAATTACATGAACCACATGGGAGCTCAGTGGTGACAGGTGTGAGATTCTGTCAGGGCTGGTTTTTCCTAAGAGTCTACTTGACTGGCAGACTTGAGGTGGGGGCTGTTCTTCCTGAGGTATCTGGAACTATGAGCTTCGATGAAATATGTGCAGGAGTTGGGGGGTATAAAGCCCAAGCCCTGAAACAAAATGGAGGTCAGATACTAAACTGGGGATTCTCCTTAGTGTTCCTTGCTGGAGGCTGGAACTTGGGTCACAGCCGGAGCAGGCCTGACAGGACCTTCAGGGCCATAAGTGTGCCCCAGTCCTGCGAGCCTGGGGCAGGTCGTGGGCAGGGGCGCCCAGCTGCCAGTCTACAACACTCACGTGCCTCTGAGCAATGGGTGGATTCCTTTGGGCAGCAAGATGGATGGACATGAGCCGGTTGACCTGAAAGTCCAGTGACGATAGTGTTTCCCTTTTCTATCCAGTCTACCCACAACTCCCTCGGGCCACACACCAGCATTGCTTAGCGAGTGACACCCTATTCTCATCCCCTTTAGATCTTTGTTGTTCAGATGGCCCTTCATGGAGGGGCTGCTCCTTGGACCTGTCGGGCCAAGGTAGAGTCTCATGCGCAAAAGGACCTTCCTAAGGCACTGAGACGGACCCCATTTCCCTCCAGTCATGCCCCTGCTTCCTGTGCAAGTTGACTTTTGGCTGATTTGGTGTAGTCTGCACAATGAGGGTTCTTCACAGTTAAGCCTGTGTTGTCTCCATGGCTAAATACTAAGCCCCCTGCGGCCAGGCATGCGGCACAGATCGCATTTGTATGCATCGCATTTTGCTTCTCTCTCCTTTCACACTCCAATGCCTGGTTTGTGCAGAAAGTAGGTTCTTGAAGACAGGCATCTACCAGCACAGCGCCTCACTGTCCTGCAGAGGCTGGAGGTGAGAGGATCACAGGGAGCATCACGGGGGCCCAAACACAGTGTTGGTGCCAGACCTGCAGAGCCCATGGAGAAGCTGAGCCCAGAGCCAGATCTGTGGCACCATCAGCGTCTGCAGCTGCACTTCCTTGTCCCATTTCTGAAGTTGCTTCTGGATAAAACGTGATATACCTGTTTCCATGCTGTCACGGAATAAAAACCAAAATGCATTGAGCACCTCTCTATGCTAGAATGTAATAGGCATTATGGGGTCATGAGGTCACTCGGCAATCCTTCATGGTAGATATTATGGTCCTCAAGTTGCATATAAGAAACAGAGATATAGGCCACGTGTCGTGGCTCACGCCTGTAATCCCAGCACTTTGGGAGGCCAAGGCGGGCAGATCACTTGAGGTCAGGAGTTCGAGACCAGCATGGCCAACATGGTAAAACCCCATCTCTACTAAAAATACAAAAATTAGCTGGAAATCACTTGAACCCAGGAGGCAGAGGTTGCAGTAAGCCAAGATCATGCCATTGCACTCCAGCCTGGGCAACAGAGTGAGACTCCATCTCAAAAAAAAGAAAAACGAAAAAGAAATGGAGGTAGAAAGTAAAATGAAAAGTGCAAAGTTATACAGCCACGTGGCAGAACTCAGGGCATCCTGAGAGCCAGCCAGCATGTTCTCTGTTGCAGCAAAGCACTGTAAGGACAGAGCCTACCCAGGACGCAGGACAGCACGGGCAGAGGGCTCGTGTCATTCCCTCCTGCTGCCCATGCTCCTTTTTTTTTTGAAATGGACTTTTGCTCTTGTTGCCCAGGCTGGAGTGCAATAGTACAATCTTGGCTCACTGCAACCTCCACCTCCAGGATTCAAATGATTCTCCTGCCTCAGCCTCCTCAGTAGCTGGGATTACAGGCATGTGCTACCATGCCCGGCTAATTTTGTATTTTTAGTAGAGACAGGGTTTCTCCATATCGGTCAGGCTGGTTTCGAACTCATGACCTCAGGTGATTCACCCACCTCGGCCTCCCAAAGTGCTGGGATTACAGGTGTGAGCCACCACATCCGGCTTCCATGCTCTTTACTTACACACATGTCCTGACCTTTCTCCTTCCTCTCCTACTGAGGGTCACAGGTCTCCTCCTGGCTCCCCAGTATCCAAGGAGGTCCAGACCTTGGCCAGGGACTCCCATTGTGTGGGCACCTGTTCCAGACAGCAGCCTTCATGTGCTTTCTTGGTTTTTCAGGAACTTGGCCATTGGAATCGGGATCCAGAATTTTCCTGAGGGCCTGGCTGTCAGCCTTCCCTTGCGAGGGGCAGGCTTCTCCACCTGGAGAGCTTTCTGGTGAGTGCTGCCCAAGGGCAAGGTCACATCTGATGTCAAGTGCTCACAGTCCTCCATGTGGGCTTTTTTCTGCAAGAACAGCTTCTCCTACCTGGCAGCCAATCTGAGGCTCCTGGTGAAACACCGATAACTCCAGTGACTCTTGTACCCCAAGGCTGGGGGACCCTCAGTCTCATCTTCTGATTTTCATCCTCAACATAAACTAACCTGATTGGCTGTGTTTCCTATTTTAAAGCCCTCTGTGGAGAGGCACGCCATGCCCATTCAGGGTTAGGCTCTGGGAGAACCGAGGTGGACCAGATGTCCACTCTAGATGTCAGATGCCTTAGCCTGCACTCACATTACCACTGCCCGTCCCCAGGAGGCGTCACAGTATCTCCTGTCATAACCCCCTGTCGATGTGAACACAAGAACCACGTCAGATGCTGTTGTACTCATACCTAGTATTCTCATCTTCCCCAAAGAGCTTTCTACTCTATTCCTTAATTGTGTCTTCCAATGTCAATGGTGAGTCCCCATGTTTCAGAGTAGGGAGCCATAGCCCAAAGAGTCAGATGACCAGCTCAAGTCACCTGGTTCATCAGCGGTGGCCCAGAGACTGGAAGTCTCACTTCCCTTGAGGTCAGGAGTTCAAGACCAGCCTGGCCAACATGGCAAAGTCCCCCTCCACGCAGGACTCCGAGCCTCAGAGCACTTCTTTGTTAAAACAATCGCTACTCTAGAATGTGTGGTAAGAGCATTTGAAAAGACAGCCAATGACAGTTTCAGAATGCCTTCCGTGTTACAGGGCCTTATGGCTTACAAATTCTTGCATATCCTGAAATGATTTTATTTCCACCCTCTGGTATCTCTTCTTCCATTGTTGGAGTCTGCGGAACACAGCATTTGGGCAAGGACAGAGCAAGGTGGACTTAGAGGTTGTTATTATTAGTATTTGTGTGTGTCTGTGAGAGAGATGGAATCTTGTTCTGTCATTCAGGCTGGAGTGCACGATCTTGATCTCAGCTTACCACAACCTCTGCCTCCTGGGTTCAGGCAATTCTTGTCCCTCAGCCTCCTGAGTAGCTGGAATTACAGGTGTGCACCACCACGCCTGGCTAATTTTTTTGTTTTTAGTAGAGACAGGGTTTTGCCATGTTGACCAGGCTGGTCTTGAACTCCTGACCTCAAGGGATCCCCCCACCTCGTCCTCTCTAAGTTCTGGGATTACAGGAGTGAGCCACTGCACCCAGCCAGGGACTCTTTTTTACTATAAAAACTGTAACTGTTATTTCCTACAGTCAGGGAACCAGGGGAGACTAGAGAAAGGAGTGGTGCCTTTGTGGTTGACAACCAGACCCTGGGAGGAAACTTGTTTCTCTCACTCTAGTCTGGACTTGACATCAAACTCACTTTTTCCTGAAGTGACCAAGCCAAGGCCAAGAATTCTATAAAGCAGAGAGCTGCCAATTCCTCTGGACTGTGCATGAAAGCCAGGAGAACCAGGAAGCAGCCCCCTCCTGAGAGAATTCTGCAGCAAAAAGCGCATCCCACGCCCACTGCCTGCTGCTGGCCAAAAAGAGGCAGGCAGAAGGTGGGAGCTCACAGTGCCCTCACTGCCTTCCTGACATCTGGGGAGGCGGGGCAAGGAAGACGTCTGTCACCCCCATCTTACAGATGGAGGGATTGAGGCTCAGAGGCAGTGTAGCCTGCTGAACCCCTACAGTGAGAAAGGGGCCGCAACACTTTGTCTGTTGGGGTTCTGTAGTGGCAGGTGTCTTTCGCCCGTGCAGCTTAGGCTGTGGGGTTCCAGCTCATCTCCTGCTCTTGATATTCTCACTCCTCACACGTGTTGCTGTGTGCATCAGAGCTCATTTGATTTCAGGTGGTAGAGACCTCCCCCTGCCCCTTACTACCTCAAATAAAGGGATTTCTTTCTTTTTTTTGAGACAGAGTTTCACTCTTGTTGCCCAGGCTGGAGTGCAATGGTGCAATCTTGGCTCACCGCAACCTCTGCCTCCCGGGTTCAAGGGATTCTCCTGCCTCAGCCTCTCAAGTAGCTGGGATTACAGGCATGCACCATCATGCCTGGCTGACTTTTTAAATATTGTAGAGATGGGGTTTCTCCATGTAGGTCAGGCTGGTCTCGAACTCCTGACCTTAGGTGATCTGCCCACCTCGGCCTCCCAAAGTCCTGGGATTACAGGCGTCAGCCACTGCACCTGGCCAGGGATTTCTTAGCAGCAGAAATCTCACCTTAATCCAAGATGGAGGTGAGGGAGACAGCTCTCCGTGCACACATGGCCAGGTGCAGCAGAGGGGGTTGGGTGCAGCCCCTTCAATAGGGGAAACTCCCAAACATGCCAGGTACAACTGACTGTCCTTGGGAAATGCCCATATCATTCCTCATCAGTGTCCTGTCAGTCGGAAGACAGTGTAGGCCTCCACTGCTGGTGGGTCCCTAACATGTATGTGGCCATGCAACGTGATGTTACTCATCCATAAAAAGGAAGGAAGTACTGATCCATGCTGCAACATGGATACACCCCGAAAACAGTGTGCTAGGTCAACAAGCCAGTCAAAACGAACCATATATTATGTATTATTCCATGTATATGAAATACCCAGCAGAGGAACAAAAGTAGATTCGTGATTGCCAGGGGCTAAAAGGAGGGAGAGAGTGGGAGGGGGCTAGTGTTTGTGGGGTTTGTTTCGGGGTGATGAAAATGTTCTGGAATTAGATAGAGATGGTGGCTGCGCAGCTTTGCAATTACACTGAAAACCGCAGGACTGGATACATGAAATGGACATGTCATATGGTATGTGAATTCTATTTCAATAATGCTATTATTTTTTAAAGACCATGCAGGAAACTTAAAACCCTAAAGATAATTGGGGGGTGAGGGTCTACTGTAACTGCTTCCTAGGGAGTTTGGGAAGGAGAAAGAGGTGGTTAAAAAAACAATTATGTGGCCGGGCACCCTGGCTCACGCCTGTAATCCCAGCACTTTGGGAGGCAGAGGCAGGTGAGTCACCTGAGGTCAGGAGTTCGAGACCAGCCTGGCCAACAGAGTGAAACCCCATGTCTACTAACAGTACAAAAACTTGCCAGACGTGGTGGTGGGTGCCAACAGTCCCAGCTACTCAGGAGGCTGAGGCAGGAGAATCGCTTGAACCAGGAGGCAGAGGTTGCAGTGAGCAGAGATAGCGCCACTGCACTCCAGCCCGGGCGACAGCGCAAGACTCTGTCTCAAAAAAAAAAACGAAATGAAACAAATGAACTCACTAACAACAACAGCAACAAAGCAATGATGTGCCGTTGCACTGCCATGCTCAGCTATGATGTCGAATGACACGCATCCATGTGCTGGGGTTCCACCGTCTGGGCTTGTGGAGCATCTGCTTGCCTCCCCCTGCAGGGGTAAATGTCTCTGTTCTCTCCTTAGGTATGGGCAGCTGAGCGGCATGGTGGAGCCCCTGGCCGGGGTCTTTGGTGCCTTTGCAGTGGTGCTGGCTGAGCCCATCCTGCCCTACGCTCTGGCCTTTGCTGCCGGTGCCATGGTCTACGTAGTCATGGATGACATCATCCCGGAAGCCCAGATCAGGTTGGAGAACTGTCCCTTCCTGTCTATCCCTGTCCCAGTCCCAGCTGGGCCCCCAGCCTTGGGAGGCGCTCTTTCTTCATTTGCTTCTCCTTTCATTACCCACCCCCGTCTGCCCCTTCCCAAGATCGTCCCCACTCCCTCCCTAACTGTGCTCTCTGAAACTAAAAGAAAAGCAGCAAAGGGCAGGTGGGTCAAGAAATAAGGTGACACCAGGTAGTGGCATACACACCTGCCCCTTGTCCCTGGATGCAGTAGACTATCATTTTTGTATATTCTCTCTCATCCTCTCTCTCAGTTCTCTGGGGCTGGAACGAGGGGAGAGGTGAGCTCTAAAATGTCATTCAGGGTGATACAGGCATGTCCTCATTGCTATAAGCCAGGTGTCAGTGGGTGGGAATAAGGCTTTCCTTTTCATTTTAGTTGTCTTTTTTTTCTTTTGAGGCAGAGTCACGCTCTGTCGCCCAGGTTGGGGTGCATTTCAGCTCACTGCAATCTCCGCCTCCCAGGTTCAAGTGATTCTTGTGCCTCAGCCTCCCAAGTAGCTGGGACTACAGGCACCCACCACCACGCCCAGCTAATTTTTGCATTTTTAGTAGAGACAGGGTTTTTCCATGTTGGCCAGGCTGGTCTCAAATCCTGACCTCAGGTGATCTGCCCGCCTTGGCCTCCCAAAGTGCTGGGATTACAGGCGTGAGCCACCGCTCCCAGCCTGTTTTGGTTTTTATAGAAGAATAATTTTGAAGCTAGCTTTCCAGGCCAGATTAAATAATATCTTTAAGAAATAATCACCGCTCTTTATTACTCAAGTATACACCACAGAACCATCATAGGTGACCTTGGGCGAGTGATTTCTCTTTGCCTCAGTTTCCCTACCTGTAAAATGAGGATAATTAGGACACTGACCTCATGAGGCTGCTTTTTGGGGTTCTATGAGTTCATCAGTTGGCCTGGCACATAGTGAGCCCCAGTAAATGTTACCACTGTTGATGGTAGCGTGCTTTCTCTTGGAACTGGACGTTGCAGTAGATACTTTCAGCCTAGCCATGGCCTCAGGGGACATTAAGGTCTTACTTTTCTCTCTGTCCTTCCCTTCCAGTGGTAATGGGAAACTGGCGTCCTGGGCCTCCATCCTGGGATTCGTAGTGATGATGTCACTGGACGTCGGCCTGGGCTAGGACTGAGACGCTTCGGACCCCAGGAAAGGCCACGCGAGGGAACGGCGGTGGTTGGCTTCTACAGGACCACAAGCCTCTTTCTTCCCATTAAAACTTTTTCTTCCTTTCTGTCTTCTTCATCTCATTCTCCTGATCAACTCTGATTATAATAGGACCATTTTTACTTTGCTTTGAGGGAGGTTTTGATTTTATGGGGAATTTAAAGGTGTCATGGAAACACAGATTTTTGTTTTGGCCACTGAATGGACTCTCTCTTCAGTGGGATTATCAAGGAACTTCAGATCAGGGAAATCTCTGCTTTGGGACCCTTTGTCTCCCTCCCAACTCCTCAAGGTCACCTATAGAAGCAAGCTACCAAGAGACGTCTCCTAAGCATTTTGGTGGCCTAGTGACTCAGGGCAGAGTGGCCAGCACACCTCTCATCCGCCCCTCCTGCTCCCGCCCTGCTGAGCCTCTACCCATCTAAAATGCTGTAACTGGAGCATCATAACAATAGCAAGCTACTTTTCAAGGCTGAGCCAGCCCAGAGAAGAGCACGCCTTCCTCTACCTCCTCCCAAGGAGATACTACATGGGAGGGGGGCACAGACAAAGAGAAGGAAATTGGCTAGTCTGGCTTTTTTTTAAGGCAAAGATTGACATTATTGAAGGAAAGAGGATGAGAACAGCTGTAAGCTCACAGTGAGCCCTGTGGAAAGAAGACAGAGTGTGAGTTTGATCCGAGCACTCTGCTCTCAATGGATTCCAGCAGCAAAGCAGTTTGTCATGCTTTCCAAATTCCCTAGGCATTTATTTTGATAAGTTTATAGCCATCATTTTTCTAAGAGACTTGGAGACACCAGCAAACTGCTAGAACGCAAACTCTTTATTTACCAAAAGAAGGCGCCGCTTCAGTTAACCCACGTGAATGAAAGACTTGTGGAGTCTGCAATGGGTCCTTCCCTCTTGACCATTTGGTAACTTGTAACCTGACCAAAAACTTGAGCTCCAACAGGCCTTGGCAGAGGGCTTAGGACGGGAAAGGAAGAAGGGGATAGGAAAAGAAGAGAAAATTTTATATTTCCCCTTTTAAGTAAATTTTAGCCAACTTGTCATTCTGAAATATTCCTATAAAGAATGAGTCGAACTAGACCAGAAGCCAGCCTACCCCTTCATACATAGCTTCTCCAACAGGGATAACAATGGCCTGCCCACTTCAAACATAGGTAAGGCCTGCCGTCCTCATTAATGAAAGGAACACATGGGACTTTGGGCTCTGCTGAGAAGGCAGGCAGCCCCGGAGCCAGGTATGCAGGCATTGCGGTTGTCAGTGTCTGCTCTCAGAGTTTACACATTCAGTTGCTTCCAAGGGTGAATCTCCTGCTCTGTGAATGCTATCAGACCCCAAAGGCCAACCTTGGGCTGGGTCTGGGTATGTTCTTCCAAAGCACTGATGATCAAAATTGAAGACACATTCAGAGGTTTGATTGGTTGAGATTAACTGGTGTGGTATATGTGTGTTTTATTTTTATGTCTTTGTATGTAGTTCTATATAACGCAGATTGTGCTTTCTGATGGACGAGACCTCATAACTGTGATTAATTATCAATAAAGGAGATGTCGTGGATGACCTGTGTTACATTCAGTCCTTCTCAAAGCTGCTTCTTTGCAAGGATGATCAGTATAAGAGCTATTAAAGTTGGAACTAACACCTCCCTGACCCAACACCAGGAGAGAGAAGGAAGGAGCTCAGATGGGAAGGGCTAGTCAGATTCTTGGTTGCAACAACAGCATCCAACAGCAGCTTACCTGAACAGAAAAGGAAATGAATGGAAGGCAAGTAGGGAACTCACAGGCTCTTTTGGAGAATCGGGCTTGAAAATGGGTTGTATCCAAGAAAGGATACAGAGGTCTGGGGCCATGACCCACTCATACCTGGAGAATAGCTTGGTTTAGATGCCACGGCCCTCAGAGCTGGTCCCTAGATCCTGGACACCACTAATGAAACTGCTGTACCTTGATGCCACCACCACTACTGCCACAAGAACAAACTCTACACTCAATCCTGTGTCCTGGTTCCACATTCAAAGTTCTGGGTCAGGACGTCCAGCTGCCAGAACTTAGATCCCATGCCCGTGAACTAGATGATCTTGCCCCTTCCCAAGACTCACGTAATAGTGGATTTTCCAAATTTTGGAATGAGTTCATACGGTACGGAACCAAAACAGAAAAAAAAAAGGAGGTTTGTTAAGTTCATTACAGCCTGACTCTTTCGTTGTTCCATATCAACATATACTCTAATTCCTCTAGTTTCACTTAAAGAAAAAACTCTTGCTTAAAACATGTAGCTATTCCTCATACAATCAAAACTTCATCCCCTGCCCAATGGGAGTTACCCCAATGTCTTTCAACCCCTGTACTCAAGGTCTCTGAGTAATGGATACCCCTCTTCCAGTGGGATAACAAGCCTTCTCCTTATTCTGTATCTTTGAGCTGAAGTGTAAACTTAACCATAACTGTGCACCCCATATACAATAAAACGAATAAAGGGAGAGCAAAGAGAGACAGTTAACATATTTCAGGATACACGCAACACAGGAAGTACAAGTAGAGGCTACGGCTCTCATTTCCTGCCCTGGAAAAGAGATCTTGGATGATGTTTAGGTTTCCCTCTTCCAGTTTCCGTTCCGAGCATGCTGTCTTCAGCCAGTACCTCAGATAAATGGAGCCGTGACCCTTTTCCTCCTTCCTAAGGGCACAGAGACCAACATGGCCCTGCCTATGTGCATGATGGCAACAGTCTTCCTTTAACTCCCACCCCCGGAAGAGGAGGACGAGGAGACTGCTGAGACGATCTCTTGAATGTCATTCACAGCCACCACCCTGGCCTGTACCCTGTGGTATAGCAGCACTTTCCCAGGACTAGTCACTGCTGCCAGCCTTGTTAACCCACTTTTTTTTTTTACCTAATGGCATGTGAAATTCCAGATGGCTAGCCAACATGTCCAGACTATTGCTGTATCACCCTTTTTCAACTCAGCATCTATATATACTCTCATTCCCCAAATTTCACCTTAAAAAAAAAGTGTCTAATGGAACCATCACTCATACAAATGCTTTATATCCCCTTTCCAAAGGGAGCCACCCCCATGGCCAGCTGCCCCAGTGGTGCAACCTTCCTTTCCTGGGTACTAAAATTGCTAATTGGCAGAAGAAAAAGGTGAAGAGAGAGTCATTCAGTAAGATGGAAGTCGCACCATCCCTACTTCCCCTTCCTCCAGACCTATTTAGTTTGGCTGTGGGAGAAATGGCACCACGTGATGTTCCCTAGTCCAGAACAAACAGCATCTTAAAGGACGGTATTTCAGTCTCCTTAGGTATGATCGTCTCTCAGTCCTGAAATGAAATCTTCAATAAATCATGTCACGGCTGAATACAGATGAATGCTTCTGGATGACAGGATCCATTGGCAAGGGTATCACCCATTGCTTTCCCTCTTTCACTGTAAAGTGAATTCTGTGGTCAGAAGCAATTTTGTAGAGCACGCTACTGATGATCTACAAGCAGGGAGGTCAATTCCAAACACAGACATACGAGCCCATTTCAGTGAGAAGAAATCACTGCTCTTCCCATAATGGAAGAGGTCCAAAGTTATCAGTCTGCAACTAAGTAGTCCATGGTGTCCCTGGAGTCTGGTCCGTTGCAGGGGTCAGGGGTGGTCACTGATGACCTTCTGCACTCAGGGGCCAGATCTGCATTGATCATGGAAAGCCGAAGTAGTTGAATCTATCACAGTTCCTGCATTCCCAGCACGGTCATTTCTGCTCATGAATCAGTTGAGGAAGCAATGATGTGTCTGGAGAAAGAAATCACCACACATAAGCAGATGGCCTGGTTCAGTCCATTAGTATTAGCTCTTGCCATAGTAGGTATTTTGGATGATGTTTAACTCAAGCATCAAATTTCGCCCATTCTGAGGAGTGAAGCCACGTATGTGTTCCCACACCTCTCCTCTTCGTCAAGCCTTCAATCATGCTTCTTTCTAGTCTGTGACCAGTTGAGCAGAATCCTCCATCTACACTGCTCGGAAATTGGTGTAGCTCCTTGTGTCAAACTTTCTTTCCGTCCAAGCAAAGTGAACACAGAGTTATGTCCATCAAAGTCCCCTCCCTAGGAGATTCTCCCCTCACCTGCTGTCTTCACTGGACCATAACATCACAGTCATCTATTTAGAAGGTAAGCCAGCGTATGGTGTGAGGCTACCTGTAAATGAGGCTCAGTGGTTTTTCTTCTCTTAGTCACTGGTTCTTGGGAAATCCCCTTGGAGGCCAGTGTTAGATTGATAGGGTCAGGCGTAGGCACACAGGGAATGAGCTACCTGTGCATCTGATGTACTTGTGCCTTATGTACCTGATGTAAAGACTAGTCCCATGTAAGTCATTTCCAGTTGGTAATGGGGTTTTATGAGTGTGTTAGATGATCCAGCACATGACGGACAGCTCAGGTCGCAAATGACATGTAATACATTAGGGATAATAATCACTTAGTGTCCAGTGGTCAGTCCAACTCAGAGTCATTCCCATCTTCTCATGCCAACACAGTCAATCCATGATCTCTGCAAAGTACGTCAACAACATCAGACCAATGTAAAATGATGACTTTCCACCAATTTATTAAGTACCCTCAATTAGGAGAATCCCGAAATCATGTTGGTTTCTAATCCTTATCCTTACTGGTTTGAGTTTGCCACTGTCCTTCTTTCTGAAGTGCTGGGATTTAACTGTCCGTTCTGGCGACGGTCGAGGGTAATGCATGAGAAGAACTGACTTGTTCTTGCAGGTGACTGCAAAGGAGGCAAAGAAATGCAGTGTCTTTACGAAGTGCTTCAGAAGACTGGAGAAGAGGGTTTCCGCTGAAACAAAGGAGGCTTTTTGAGGATTCCTGATTGAGAGAACTTCAGGTTTTCCAAATCCTCTCATTTATCTCCATTTTGATTCTCTGGGTCTCGCCCCTTCCTGATTAATGCCCCAAATTTCTTTAGCAAGGCCATGATTTTTACCAGTGTAGAAATTTGGCCAGCCCTCCGGATTGAATTTTACCTTTGGTTTTTGTTTTGTTGTTGTTGTTTTTGTTTTTGAGACAGTCTCACTCTGTCACCACAGCTGGAGGGCAATGGCGCAATCTCAGTTCACTGCAACCTCCACCTCCCAGGTTCCAGTGATTCTCGTGCCTCAGCCTCCAGAGTAACTGGGACTACAGGTGTGCACCACTGTGCCCGGCTAATTTTGTATTATTAGTAGAGACAGGCTTTTACCATGTTAGCTAGGCTGGTCTCAAACTCCTGACCTCAAGTGATCTGCCTGCCTTGGCCTCCCAAAATGCTAGGATTACAGGTGTGAGCTATGGTGCCCAGCCCTTCTATTTTTTCAGTTGTATGGACTCAAGAAGGAAGAGGGTATTTCAGAACTGCCATAGGAAGCCCTTGGCTTGGTTTAAGTCTCTTCCTTTGGCCAGTAACTTCGGGATTTGAGCTTGCCAGTGTCTTTCTTTAAGCTGTGTGGCATAGCTTAACAGGACTGCCTGGCCAGGTGTGGTGGCTCACGCCTGTAATACCAGCACTTTGGGAGGCAGAGGCAGGCGGATCATTAGGCCAAGAGCTCGAGACCATCCTGACCAGCATGGTGAATCCCCACTCTACTAAAAATACAAAAATTAGCTGGGCGTGGTGGCGCACGCCTGTAATCCCAGCTGCTGGGGAGGCTGAGGCAGACGAATCGCTTGATCTCGGGAGACAGAAATTGCATAGAGCTGAGATGGAGCCACTGCACTCCAGCCTGGCGACAGAGCGAGACTTCGTCTCAAAAAAAAAAACAAAAAACAAAAAAACCAGGACCCAGGTGACTGGTATGATGAGAAGTAGAGAGGTGGGGGCAGGTGGCAGCGTCTGGATCTTCTCTGCGGGGTCCTAATAGAAGACATCTTCATCCTGCTGTGCTGAAGACGGACTGAAAGGCCATTGCTCAGGTATTCACTCTACCAGGCTGGGGACTTTCCGCCCTCACCACTTCCTTGAATTTCCCCTGAGTTAGATATTATTGTCCTGACTCTACCGGTGAGGACAGGGACGCAATGGCAGGGTGGGCTCTGGCTGTGCGTGGAGGGGGCAGGACGCAGAAACCGGGCTCCCCCGCGCCTCGCCTGCAGCTGCAGCTTCGCGCGCAACGCCCGGCACGCCTCTCCTCCCGGGTAATTGGTGGTTGAATCCGTGCAAGTTGGAAGCAAATGAGAGTCCAGCGGCTGTGCTTTCCCATTCCTTTTAGACTGAGGCAAAGGCAAAAATCTGCGGTGTGAATTATACAGTTCCGGGAATTTCATCAGCGCCCCCCACGCCCGGCACTGCCTGGGGGTCTTTCTAAGCCATAGACGTCCCTTCCCAGGTCCTGTCCCTTCCCCTCCGCGAATAGCCTAGTCTCAACCCAGGGGGCAGGTGTGATCCGGCTCCGCGCTGGGGCCAGGTGAGGCCGGGCTCCCTGCCCCGACGCACGTTCCCGGGGCGCGGCGCCAGGTCGGCGGGGCCTGCGGGCTGGGCCTCCCCGGGGCGCCGGGCGTGGCACCGGGGGCAGATCCCCGGGCGGTCCTGCAGGGCGGGCGGAGGACCGCTGTTTACCCGCGCGGGGCGGGGGCGGGACTTGCGGCGGTGCCCGGGCTTTGCACTCAAGAGGCGATGCACCTCCGACGGGGAGGGACGCAAGGGGCGACCACCGTTACCTGGCTTGGCGTTACCGAGGCCGGTCGGACACCCCGCCCCCACTCCGGCGGTCTGTGGGCGGCTGCCCTCACTTTGTCCCTTCCCAGGGTGGATCCAGCTTTGGGGACCAGAAGTGTATACAGCATGGGGAACGCCCTTTGGAAAAAAATAATACAGAAGTCTTATCACGTAACTTAGGTGCAGGGCTTTTATGGAAGGGGGCCTGCGAGTGAGGGTCCCCGAAGCCCAGACTTCCTTGGCTTAAAGTAACCTCACCCCTGTATCAGGGCAGCGAGGCCTGAGGTGCTTCGGGGTTTAGAGACTTCCCAGACACTGCAGGAACCCCATTTAGTTAATTCACTTTTCCTTCATCTTCCCACTCAGCCCAGCCCAGCAACTGGGAGAGGGGGTGGTGGCGTGTTCAGAGGTAGGAGGAACCCAGCCCACAATGTGCTTTTCTCTCCTGCCCTGGGAAGAACTAGGCTTGTCTCCCTCCTCCTTCCAGCAGGATGCGGGAGGCTGGGCCTGGCTATGCAGGGCTGAGTAAAACAGTAACCCTGAACCTACCTCTGGATCCTCTCCTGCTCTCTGACCTTCTGGCTCTCAACCTCGTGAAAGCGCCTGGACTCTTAAAAGGGAAAGGGTCCTGGGGAGCCACCGTCTGTCCTCAGGGGCTGTCACTGAGACCTCAGAGGTCCCCGGTGGGGGCTTCTCAGACCTCGGACCTTCAAGAATCCTCAGGGTAGGAGGCTACTGCCCTCTGCCCCAGGGCATGGAATATGTGCGTTGGTTGGAGAGCAGGAAGTGTCAGAGGCCTGTCAACCAGAGCAACTTCATCTTAAATAGGGTAAAATAGGCTGAAACCTACTGGGCTGCCTTCCCAGACAGTTAAGGCATTCTAAGTCACAGGATGAGATAGGAAGTCGGCATAAGATACAAATCATAAAGACCTTGCTGATAAAACAGGGTGCAGTAAAGGAGCTGGCCAAAACCCACTAAAACTAACATGGTCCTCACTGCTACACTCCCACCAGCGCCATGACAGTTTACAAACGCCATGGCAACGTCAGGAAGTTACACTCCACGGTCTAAAAAGGGAGGCATGAGTACTCCACCCCTTGTTTAGCATATCATCAAGAAATAACCATAAGAATGGTTATCTGTCTACAGAGGAGCCATTCTTTTATGCTTTTACTTTCTTAACAAACTTGCTTTCAGCTTGCACTGAAGACTTGCCCTGAATTCTTTCTTGCGCAAGATCCAAGAACCCTCTCTTGGGGTCTGAATCAGACCCTTTTTCCTGTAACAGAAGAGCAAGCAACTGGTTTGTGTGGGCCCAAGGAAAGGTGTGTGATTCTCTGCAGAGGGTGAGCCTCTGGACTTGTATCCCAGCAACCCCACAGCCTGTGGGCCTCCCCCAAATTAAAAGATCAGTTTGGAAATCACGCAGGGCCTTTTCTGATAGAGCCTCCACTCTCTGGTGCACTATGAGCCACAATGATAATATATTTCTCACTGGCCTTCTTCCTTGTGGGAAGTAGAAAAGTTCCTTTTTAAAGTTTTCTTTCTTGTTAAAGACTAAGTGTGCTAATAACTTTTTTAGGCCCTATCCTATGTAACTGTTAGACATGCCATGCTTACAGGCACGTAGTACATTCTATGTCCTTGTACTTTAACCAAGATATCTGTGCTGGACGTGCTCACAGGCATGTCCCAGCTCTCCATTGCTTTTACCTGTTTAGAAAAGTTTTAAGTTGTTAGCCAATCAGGTTTCAGTTTAGATTGTGAGGTCTGGCTCCAGCCAAGGGAGATCAGACACAGCAGTAAGGACGACCCCAAATGCATAAGGAATAAATTTATCTGTAATCCCAGCACTTTGAAAGCCCAAGGTGGGAGGATCATGAGGTCAGGAGTTCGAGACCAGCCATGGTGAAACCCTGTCTCTACTAAAAAAAAAAAAAAAAAAAAAAAAATACAAACATTAGCTGGGCATGGTGGCGGGCACCTGTAATCCCAGCTACTCGGGAGGCTGAGGCAGGAGAATTGCTCGAATCCATGAGGCAGAGGTTGCAGTGAGCCAAGATTGCGTCACTGCACTCCAGCCTGGCTGACAGAATGAGACTCTATCTCAAAAAGGAAAAAAAGAGAAGGAAAGGGAATAGGAGACACTGGGGAAATAATAACCAAAAGCCAGGATCCCACTACGATATCTACAAGAGGTTATGGACCTACATGTCTCACAAGGCTTTCAAATCTAAATATATACATAAATATTTATATATACATTTGTATATATGTGTACATGTATATTATTTACCTATACATTAAAATAATACATGTGTATTATTTACCTATACATTAAAATATACATTTTATATATTAAAATACATATGTATAATTATATAATATAATTAAATATATTTTAATATATAATTATATATTGTTATATTAAAATATATAATATACATTATATTAAATATATAAATATGTATGTAGTGAATAATATATATACACACACATATACTACATATTTAAAACTTATAATAAGACAACAACAATCTTCTAAGTCAAAATTAAGCCTTAGTTTTCTTGCTTTGGGATCTAAACTTTACCAGTAAGGGAAATATTGACAGAATAGACTTTTAAGTCCTCTGGTGGAGATTAAAATGAATCATGCCCTGGAAACCAGGAAGGTTCACGAACCCCTATCATCCGCCTTCCTGGGAGCTGTTTTATTCCCCAGTGGGTGATGCCTGCTTGGGAGGAGGGGTGATGTAAGCATGTGTGTTTGTTTAGTGTAGAATTCTTGGCAAACTTATCAGGCTGGCAGGTGCTGAAAAGTAAAATCTTCTCTTTCCAAACCAGAAAACCTCTGATGCCAGTATGCCCATTTCCCATCATCGCCCTCACGTCTCCACCAGGCAAAGAGCCATGTCTCTTAGTCCTCAGGAAATAGTGGCAGCCTCTGGCTGGCGGACAGCGCTCTCAACGTTAAAGGGAGGGTCAGGTGTGGGTGTTTTCTTCCATGGGCTCTGTCCCTCTGAAGAGTCATTTCTCAGCTGCAAAAGATAAGACTGAAAACAGACAGATCGTTCAGCCTCCTTCTGAGGCTCAGGGTTGTGGTAGAAGAGGCAGGCTGAGGAAACAGGAGGGAGGGGAGGTGGAGGGCATGCAGCTTGGCACCTGGGGCGTCGCTGTGGTGGGGTGCTGCCGCATGCCTGGATGGGCAAGCAGCATGGCTCTGGGAAAAGGCAAGATTCCTCAGGGGAGCGTCCTCAGAATTCAGAGCACTCAATGCACATCTGTAAAAGAGATGACAATGTCGATAGCGTGGCAGATTGTGATCAGCCTTGTCAGGGAACTGCAGGCAGGGCTTTGTGGTTTGGAAAGGCGCAGCGAACAGGTAGGGTACAAGGCGCCCTCAGAAACACACCCTTCCTGCCCAGGGCTGCCACCACCACCCACACCCAGCTTCCTCCCACTGTGAGCTCAGCTTCCATTTCCTGCCTCCTTTGATTGGCCAGGGAGGCTGGTGCCACCCATGTTGGGCTCTGAAAATATTACCCATTAACACCTGGTGCCCAGCTTTTTGCAGGCCACTGACTTCCTGTGTTGCCCGTGGCCTATAGATTGGCCAGCCTCATCATCCACTTAGATTTTCTTGGCAGGTGTAGAAAGGAATTGAGCCAGGCCCGGATGTTCGATACTGAAATCAGTCCAGAAGTAGGTTAAGATCTTGCCAGTCAGAAGGAAAGAGCATCTATGCAGGTGGATGTGTCTCTTACAATTCAGGCGCTGAACTGGTGGTTTTGATATTACCTCTAATCTTAATCTCAACCAATACAATCTGCTAAGAACCAAAATAGCCAGAGGAAAAGATTAAGTGGATAACATTAGCTTGAACATGTACCAGCTAAAAATGGAATTACGGCTCTCTCAAATAGCACACAAAAGTAATAAAAATATCCTTGAGTTTATTTGGGATGCTTCACCTTAGGGTACCGGGTGATTAAAAGAGATTGTTGCCAGCCATTATACCTGACCAGTTTGTCCTTTTATTTTTATTTTTCATCTTTTTGAGACACAGTCTTGCTTTGCCAACCAGGCTAGAGTGTAGTGGTGTGATTTTGGCTCACTGCAACCTCAGCCTCCCAGGTTCAAGCAACTCTCCTGCCTCAGTAGGTAGGACTATAGGTGCGTGCCACCATGCCTGGCTAATTTTTGTATTTTTTGTAGAGCTGGGTTTTTGCCGTGTTGACCAGGCTGGTCTCGAACTCCTGACTTCAAACTCCTGACCTCAGGTTATCCACCCAAACTGGGCCTCCCAAAGTGCTGGGATTACAGGTGAGAGACACTGCTCCCACCTGGCCCAGTCTGTCCTTTTAAACCATACCTACTGCCTTGATCAAACTGTATCCTGTGTTTAGGGACAGTCAGCTTTCCATCTGATCTCTAATTTTGTTAGACGTAGGTCTGATACTACAGCAGAAATATTTTGAGAGTAAATGTCACTAGGTTTGGGGGGCCAGCCTGGGCAAGAGTGAGACCCCATCTCAAAAACAAAACCCAAAAGCCAGTGAGTGGTTTATTGTCTGACACTCACAGGCACTTCCTCAACCTTCTTACTATCTGGTTACAAAAAAGCAAAACCAAATCTGTTTTAGCCACTACAATTTCAAGGCAAGGCCAGACCTGATCATTTGTTCTGCAATGCATGCATAAGTTCGTATGCTTGCTGATGTATTCTTTACTCTGTCTTGATCTTTAAAATGTGTTTTTGTTCAACCTTACATTATGGAGAATTTCAAACCTATGCTCAAGCAAACAGCATGGTGTCACGGACCCTCATATCCCATCACATAGTCCAACAGCTATCAGCGCTTGACCCGTTCTGTCTTAGTCACCTCCCGCCTCCTCCTTGTTATTAAAAACAAACAAACATGCCAGGTGCAGTGGCTCATACCTGTAATCCCAGCACTTTGGGAGGCTACGGCGGGCTGATCACTTGAGGCCAGGAGATCGAGACCAGCCTGCCCAACATGGTGAAACCCCATCTCTACTAAAAATACAAAAATTAGCAGGGTGTGGTGGTGCAGGCCTGCAATCCCAGCTACTCAGGAGGCTGAGTCAGGAGAATGGCTTGAACCTAGGAAGCTGAGGTTGCAGTGAGCTGAGATCATGCCATTGCATTCCAACCTGGGCAAGAGAACAAGACTCCATCCTCCCAAAATATTTAAAAAAACAAACAAATAGACATTGCGTCATTTTATTCATAAACAGGTCAGTATATATCTGGAGAAGGAACAGCATTCTTTTTTACACGACTCCGATACCATTATAACACCAAAAAAAAAGTTACACTATATAATTTACTATATAACTATAATTTACTGTATAAATTTACTATAATTTACTCTATAACTATAATTTATAGAATTTATATATTGCATATATTTTATTGCTTTCCTTTAAACAGTGGCCTTTGGCCAAAACAACAAAATCTTGCTTGATATTATTTGACTCAAATATCTTGTATTTCTAAGGGAACATGCGCTTTTCTGAAAATTCATTCACTAGCTCATTTCATGCCCTTAACTAGGCTGCTGGGGAACCTAGGGAATGAGACCAAGGGAGCGTGGCTGAATCAGCACTAACTGTAGCTCTGAACTTGCCTTGCCCTGGTAGCCAAGGCAGTGACCCCTCCCCAGGGGACTGCGGGCTTTGAACACACACTTGTCTTCTGTCCCCTCCCTCTGTGTGGAGTGCCAGGGTCAGTCTAGATGTCTGCAGAGGAGCGATTGTGTGCCCGAAGAAGATGCTTGTGGTATTCCTGGCCTGGTGACTGGCAGTCACGGGGTAGGAGGGCGGAGGCAGGGAGGGGGTGACCGGACAGAATAGGACAGCCCAGAGTGGTTTACAGGAGGTGTCAATAGCATGGGCAGCGTCCACGCAGGCCACTTCCAGTTTCTTTTCGGCCACAAAATCCCCTTGCTTCTTCTGGAAAGCCTGCCACCTTGCTGGCTACGAAGGAGGGGCGACCCTTTCCGGGTGCTGTTCCATTTGTAGGGAATCTCATTTGGGAATTCATACTTCCAACCTCCCTCATCCCTGGTCTGTCCCGTAAGCTGTCGGGCACGTCAGCCAAGGGTGTACGCTGCACAAGTTTGGTGTGCATGATGTTTGCCAAAGCCATCATCAGAAGAGCCTGCTGCCAGCACGGGGAAATGATTTTTCCTAATGCAGTGCTCTCCTGGGGCTGCTTTTATGAAAATGATGTGTTGGAGTCTTGGGGCCCCTTCACTGGCTCTGGTTGGCTTCTGGGAATGAGAGCTCAGTACCCCCCCCGCCCCGCCGCCCTTGCATGGGTCCCCACCCCTGGCTTTTAGAAGGCTGAGTGACACATTGCGTGTCAGTGAATGTTGCCTGCTGGAAGCCTGGGGCTTTGCCGGGGAGTGTGGCTCATAGCTTGCATTGTGCGCATCGAGGGCCCTGGCAAGTGCTGATGGATCTGGCTTCCTTGCGGCTCCTGAGCCCTGGGCGGGGACAAAGGGGAGCATTGTTTGGCAGGACAGGCCTCTGCCTGCGAACCCACTCATTTGCCTGACGGTGGAGACAGGTGTATCACACGCTCAGCGTGCCAGAGCTATGCTTGATGATCAAGATCTAAGTTCCCCACTGCCAGGCTTAGAGAAACAGACATGGCCCAAGGAAGGGCCCGTGGTCACTCCTCTGCCTGAAACCAGCCCCTGACTTTTCTTTTCTCAGTTTGCTCTTCTCAATTCTGCTCCTAAAATGAGATCTTGTTAAGGAAGGAAAACAATTCTGTCCCAATTTCCTGCCCTTCATAGCTCAGGAGGGCTAGCAGGATGCTGGGCACCCTCGCTGGGGAAGGGAAATGTGCAGTCACCTCCTGGCTCTGCACGGTGGCCCCTGCAGAAAATATTTCATGACTTTTCCATCTCGTTGTAGCCCGGTAGGGGGAATTGCATGGGTAGATTTTTTTCTTGCATCCCCTAGTTTATTGCTATAGGTGCTCCAAACTATTATCATCACCTTTAAATTAAAAATTGATTTTTATTAAGCATAACAACAGATACATGAAACTTAGTCAAATGGCATGATAACCATTTTTGAAGGAAGTCAGCCATGCTCTGCCCTCCATTTCCCCAACTCTGGATCTGCTCCCCAGGGCACCTCTTTAAATTCTGATTTAGATGTTTCTTTTGATATTTACCTCCTACTTCCCAATACCATGCTTGTCCTGGCATTTCTCCCAGTTTTGGTTTTTAAATGTTGTCTGTTGAATTCTTACCTTAAAGCATGAAAGTTTCATTAGGCTTTTATGTGTCTTCATGGAACACAAGTCTTGCTGAAGTGGCTTAACCGAATAAGGGTAGGTTTCTCTCATGTAACTTGAAGTAGAGCAGAGGTTCAGTTGTGGCACCATTGGGGACCCCTGCTTCCTCCCATCTTTCCACACCATAATCCTTAGCAGGTGTGCCTGCCTAAATTCACACTTCCCTTTATACTAAATAAAATGACCCAGGCCAGTGGCTGTGGCTTATGCCTATAATCCCAGCATTTTGGGAAGCTAAGACAGGTGGATCACTTGAGCTCACAAGTTCAAGACTAGCCTGGGCAACATGGAGAAACCCCATCTCTACAAAAAATACAAAAATTAGCTGGGCATGGTGGTGTGTGCCTGTAGTCCCAGCTACTTGGAAGACTGAGGTGGGAGTTTGGCTCAAGCCCAGGAGGCAGAGGTTGCAGTGAGCCACGATGGCACCACTGCACTTCAGCCTGGGTGACAGAGATAGACTTTATCTCAAATAAAAAAAGAAGATGACTCAGATTTTATATAAAGCTGCAATTATATCTACTATGCCCGGTATAGTAGAGAGTAGGCAGAATAAGGGTCTCCTAAAAATGTCTATGTCCAGGCTAGATGTGGTGGTTTATGCCTATGATCCCAGAATTTTGGGAGGACAGAGTGGGAGGATTGCTTGAGACCAGGAGTTCAAGGCTGCAGTGAGCTATAACTGCGCCACTGCGCTCCAGCCTGGGTGACAGAACAAGACCCCATCTCTATTAAAAATAAAAATAAAAAGGATGTCCATGTCCTAATCCCCAGAACCTGTGATTATCTTACGTTACATGGTAAAGGGCATTCAAAGTTGCAAATGGAATTAAGGTTGCTTACCAGCCGACCTTGAGATGGGGAGGTGACCCCAGATTTTCCCAATGGACAGATGTAATCACAAGTAAAAAGATGGCAGAAGAATACGCGTCAGAGTCGTACAAGGTGTGAAAGACCCAGCTGGCCATTGCAGGCTTTGAAGACAGAGGACGGATCCATGAATCAAGGAATATAGGTGGCCTCTAGAAGTTGGAAGAGATGAAAAAACAAATTCTCCCCTGGAGACTCCAGAAAATCACTCAGCTCTGCCAAAGACACCTTCATTTTAGCCCAGTGAGACCCATTTCAGACTTCTGACCTCCAGAACTGTAAGATAATACATTTGTTTTTCTTTAAACCACTCTTCATGGTTATTTATTGCAACAGCGATAGGAAACTAATAGACCAACCTAAAAACTGTATTTCCCAGACCATTGCAGCTAGAGAGTGATGCAATTCTGGCCAAGGAGACAAAAGCAGTAGGCTGCTGACAATTTTTCTAAGAAAGTTTTGTTTTTTCTTAGGTAGATGCTGTTCTTTTCTCATTTGTTGCATTCTTCTTCCCACCTGGAATACAGATGAAAATCTAGCGATGGGACAGCCACCACAGCACCATGAGGCAAGCATGAGGATGGAATCTGTACACCAGTGCTGATAAGACAGACAGCACTAGTCACATTGGGTCATCATGGCACTGTTGCATCATGACTGCTCTCACCAGACTTCTTGTATTTGAGCAAAATAAATGTCTCTTTGCTTAGGGATCTGTTTTATGCCACCCTTGGCAATCTCTGAATGAAATACTCTGCTACCAAGCTCTCCCAAATCTTCCATTTTCTTGACTTACTCCCTCATTCTGATGGAGCACATCCTTCCATAGCTTTCTGGGGAGGAAAATTTTTTAAGAACTTGCATATCCTAAAATGGTTTTGTAACGATTGATTGATAGTTTGTTTGCTATAGAAGTCTAGGTGGAAAAATCACTTTATCTTGGAAATTTGATATTAATGCTCCATTACCTTCTCATCTTGTGTGTTGCTGTTCAATAGTTCAGTACTCTTCAGATTCCTTCTCTTTTGTACATGAAATTTCTCTCTCTCTTTCCCTCTCTCTCCTTTCCTCACCTCCTTCTTTCCTCCTTTGAAGGTTATTTTATGTCTAATGGAGCTGAAATTTCATGACACAGGGTCATGAAATTGGTCTGGGTCTATTTTAATTCACTGGACCGTGCCCCTGATCACCCATTTCAATATGGAAACTCATGTTCACTTTCTTATTTATTTCACAATTTTCTTTCCTCAATTTTTTTCTTTTCCTCTTTTGGAATTCTTACTCGTTGGATCTTGGAACTCCTGGTCTGATCTTCTTTTTCATCATTCTTACTATTTCTCTTAGTAAGGAATAAGAGAAACTTAGTAATTTTTAAAAGCTCTGGTTGCCATAAAATTCCTTCTTGTGGTCTTCTGTTCCTATTTCTTGAATGTAATACTTTCTTCTATCTGTTCAGGGATAATTATGAAAGGAGGTCATCGTTTTTTATTTATTTTGCTCCCTATTTTCTCCAGGTTTCTTTCTCCTTCTCTCCTCCCACCCCGCTGCCCCACACATTTTCTTGCTTTAGTCTCTGTCTTCTCTACTGAGAATTTTCTCTGACTGCCTGATGATGCTTGCCCCGTTGAACACTCTGGATGTAGAGGTGGAGGTGGATGGGACCAGACAGCTGGTAAATCTCACTGTAGGGCACTTAGAGAGAGACTCCCCTTTTCCTTGAAGACTGTCAACTATCACTATCTTTAGGGCTTTCTCTTGGGATGATCTATCTTATCACAGAGGAATCCAGATGGTTCTCGTGGGTAAATTGTAAGTTGGTCTCTAACATTTGGAGAGCACACTAGGTGAAGGAGCATGTAGACATTTCTTTAATTCCCCTGTCTTCTGGTCCTTGTGCTGCCCCTGCCCTATGCAATCCCCACATCTGGACTCTCCCTGGTTCAGTTTTGTCTCCTGTTGTAGCAGAGGAGGAGTTGCTTGGTGCATAGAGTGGGGGCGTGCTGGGGATTGGGAGCTCCAGCAGCTTGGTACAGACTCTCAAGGAAGCCTGCTGTTCCCTGCCCCATTGCACACACTGCCTTCGGAGACAACAGGTGACTCCATCCAATACTTGCCTCCTGGCATGTCAAGGTGTGGGTCGGCCACCTTGCATGGCCTCTTCCTCTGTAGTCAGTTGTATTTCAACTTTTTTTTTTTTTTTTTTTTTTTTAAGACAGAGTCTCACTTTGTCACCAGGTGCCAGGCTGGAGTGCAGTGGTGCGATCTCAGCTCACTGCAACCTCCGCCTCCCAGGTTCAAGCAATTCTCCTGCCTCAGCCTCCCAAGCAGCTGGGACTATAGGCACACGCCACCACACCCAGCTAATTTTTGTATTTTTTAGTAGAGACCGGATTTCACCATGTTGGCCAGGATGGTCTCGATCTCTTGACCTCATGATCTGCCCGCCCCGGCCTCCCAAAGTGCTGGGATTACAGTCGTGAACCATCGCAGTCAGCCCAACTTTTTTTACTCAGCTAAATCAGTCACTGACTTTTCTTCTTCTTTTTTTTTCAGGCAGTTGTTATGGGTTCATTTAAACACAAATAAGACATGCGCATGAGGTGTCTTTGCATGTGCTTCGCTGTGCAGCCCGGCATTGGGATTGGTGACCCTGAGAGCAGCTGAGCTGCTCTTTCCAGGATGGCTCTGTGGTTCTTGGAGGAAACATTGTGAGCCATCTCAGTAAGATTTGTTGCACATCAGCAGCACTTCCAGCTCCTTGACATTGCGGACCAGGAACTTCTGGAAGCCACTGGGCAGCAAGTGCTTTGCTTTTTTGTTACTCCCGTAACCAATGTTGAGCAGCTCTTGAACTTTCTATGAACACTGTTGTCAGTACCGCTGGGTTTCTGCCGTTTACACTTATTTTTGACATATGGATCTGACTGGTGCCAGATGAACTTCTTGGTTCTCTTTTTGATGATCCTGGGCTTTACCAGGTCTGATGGCGGCCATGACACCGAGTAGGAGATGGCTGCCACCTCCATCGGCAGTGCCGAGGAAGAGAGAGCTGCTGACTTTCAAAACCCTCTCACATCCTCTCCTCTCTCATTCTCCTCATCTTTCTGACTTTTAAAAAAATCTTTTAATTTCATTTACTGTCATTTCAAGGGCTTAGAGAAGGAGTGGAAAGGATCATGCTCTATTAAGCCATTCAAGCATTGCTATAAAGAAATATCTGAGACTGTAATTCATAAAGAAAAGAGGTTGAATTGGCTCATGGTTCTGCAGGCTGTGCAGGAAGTGTGGTGCTGGCATTTGCTCAGCTTCTGGGGAGGCCTCGGGAAGCTTACAATCATGGCAGAAGGTGAGGGGGAGCAGTCACATGACATGGCCAGAGCAGCAAGAGAACATAGTGGGGAGATACTGCATACACTTAAATGACCAGATCTCATGAGAGCTCACTCACTATCATCAGGACAGTACCAGGGGGATGGTGCTAGACCATTCCTCAGAAATCCACCCCCATGATCCAGTCACCTCCCGCCAGGACCCACCCTCAACACTGGGGATTACAAATTAATATGAGATTGGGGTGGGGGCACACAGGCATACTTCATCTACCATGTTGAACTGGAAGCCTTCCTAGGTTTTTTTTGTTTTGTTTTTTTTGATACGGAGTTTCACTGTTATTGTCCAGGCTGCAGTGCGATGGCAAGATCTCAGCTCACTGCAACCTCCGCCTCCTGGGTTCAAGCGATTTTCGTGCCTCAGCCTCCCAAGTAGCTGGGATTACAGGCACGTGCCACCATACCCGACTAATTTTTGTATTACTAGCAGAGAAGGGATTTCTCCATGTTGGTCAGGCTGGTCTCCAACTCCCAACCTCAGGTAATCCACACACCTCGGCCTCCCAAAGTGCTGGGATTACAGGCATGAGCCGGCTGCCTTTTAATTTTTAATTGCTTATCATCCCAGTAACACTCCAGTAACCCAGGCCCAACAAATCCCTGTATTTCACTGGTAGAAACTGAAGCCTAGTAATATTTAAAGTAGCTACTGACACATAACAGATGTTTGGTTGGTTACTCTGGGCCCACAAATATGAATTACTGTATGTTGTATGTCATACACAGGAGATATAAAAATAAGTAAGGCAAAGTTGCTGTTCTTAGGTAAGGAACAAGGAATGTGAGTGAATTATTGAGTGCATCATCTTGTGTATTCCTCAAATAAAGTTTTCAAAGAAGTTGGATAAAGTTTAAAGCCATGAGATAACTCTTCTGGGTTTCCCTCCTAAAACTGATAGTGACCTGGGATTTAAACACAGGTCTGGGTGACTCCACAGCCAGTGTGAACCACGCTGCTTTTATTGTGCTCTTTCCAGACCTGACGGCTCATGGCTCAGTTCAGTCTTGACATTTAGCCTTTGCTGTCTCTGCCTTTCTTAGCTTATTTTATCCTCATGCTACCGCTCAGGCTTCTGTGGCTCTGTAAATCATGTCTGATATGATTTGGCTGTGTCCCCATCCAAATCTCATCTTGAATTGTAGTTCCCATCATACCCATGTGTCAGAGGAGAGATGCGTAGGAAGTAATTGAATCATGGAGGCGGTTTCCCTCATGATGTTCTCATAATTGAGTAAGTTCTCATGGGATCTGATGGTTTTATAAGGGGCATCCCCTTTCACTCAGCACTCATTCTTCTCTCTCCTGCCACCTGGTGAGGAAGGACATGCTTGCTTCCATTTCCGCCATGATTACAAGTTTCCTGAGGTCTCCCCAGCCCTGCAGAACTGTGAATCCATTAATCCTCTTTCATTTATAAATTACCCGGTCTCGGGTATGCCTTTATAGCAGTGTGAGAATGGACTAGTACAATGTCACTGTCTGTGGTAGGCTGGATAGTGTCCCCCACCAAAATCCATGTCCACCTGGAACCTCAGAATGTGACCTTATAGGATCTTTTCAGATGTAGTTAAAGTAAGGATTGAGATGAGCTCATACAGGATTAGAGTGGGCCTCCGGGATTGTGTCCTTATAAGAGACAGAGAAGCACATGCAAAGACATGGAGGAGAAGGCCACGTGAAGACAGAGGCAGAGATTGGAATGATGTCATTGCAAGCCAGAAAATGCCAGTGTATTAGTCTGTTCTTACTCTGCTAATAAAAACATACCTGAGACTGAGTAATTTATAAAGGAAAGAGGTTCAATGGACTCACAGTTCCATATGTCTGGGGAGGCCTCACAATCATGGCAGAAGGTGAATGTGAGAAGCAAAGTCACGTCTTACATGGCAGCAGGCAAGAGAGCCTGTGCAGGGGAACTCCCCTTTATAAAACCGTCAGATCTCAGGAGACATATTCACTATCATGAGATCAGCACAGGAAAAACCTGTTCCCGTGATTCAGTGACCTCCCACTGGGTCCCTCCCACAACACATGGGAATTATGGGAGCTGTAATTCAAAATGAGATTTGAGTGGGGACACAGCCAAACCATGTCAGCCAAGAACCACCAGGAACTGGAAGAGGCAAGGAAAATTATCCCCTAGAGGTTTGGAGGGAATATAGTCCTGCTGACACCTTGGTTTTGAACTTCTAGCCTCCAGACTTCTGAGATAATGAGATCCTATGACTTTAAGCCACCAGAGGGTGGTAATTTGTTATGGCAGCCCTAGAAAACTAATGTACTGCCCAAGGCTGGAAGAAGAGGGGAGGGCAGTACCAGCTGCATGCCTTCTGTTTTTCATGTAAGCTTAAGGTTTCCTAGAAGCATCTGAGCTGACTTCCTATAACAACCGATTGGTCAGAAAGATGTAATATGGCCTGGGGAATCTGGAAAAACAAAAGTAGAATTTAGTTTTTTCAAATGTGGCAGTTCTGAGTTTCAGTGACACTCTATCTGCTCTGGTTGTAAAAATGACCAGGACACACCAAGAAGTCAGCTTATTGTTCCCAAAGGCAGGGGATAAGGGAATGTCTTCTCTCGTCTCTGCCTTTCCCTTCTTTTCCCACGACCTCCTTTCCTCCTATTTTCCCCTCCCTTTCCAGCTGCCTCCAACTGTATGTGACTCAAAGGATGTCATGAATGGTAAAAAGGCAGTATGCAATGAAATAACACAGTAGATAGTTTGCGTTCATTAAATTATGCAAGGAGCATGTTCAGAAAGCTAAGATTAAATATAAAAAGAGAAAGTTGAGAAAGCCTGTCTGAATGCTGCGGGAAATGTCTGCAGCCTTAGATATGTTTAAGAATGGAAAGAACAGCCATGTGCCTCACCTTAGCAAGTGCTGCTGTCCTGGAGGCTGGGTCAGGATTTGGATCAATACTTCTCACACTTGAATGTGCATTGAAAAATCACCCATAGGGTTTACTAAATGCAGATTTCTGGACTCCAACTCCTCATACCCACTCAGTAGGTGGTTCTGTGACCCAGTCTGGGACTCTGCATGTTTAACAAGCCCCCTCGTGGAGTTTAAAGCAGGTGGTCCATCCACTGCTCATTTGCAGTCGGATTCCTGAGACTCGTTCGAGCCCCAAGATTCTGAGATTCTGCAAGAGCTGCCTGAATTGATTTCCAGAAACTTTTTGAAGGAAACAGCATAGGGGTTTCTGGCTTTGGGGAAGGGACTTTGCATAGTAGGCCTGTAGCATCCCAAGAAGTTTCCATCAAGAGAGCTCCCTTGTGCTTTCAGACTGCCTTGGGGTGGCCGGGGGCGGGGGGGGCATACAAGGAAGGGCAGAGCATTGCTTGATTGTGGCAGAACAGACAGAAGAACCATGGCACTGCATCATCTGTTCTTATAGTTCCCATAAGCCCCCAAGGGCATGCACACAGCCACACAGACACCTGCTGGAACAAAGGGACAGGAGCTCCTGTGAGGGCACCTGGACCCGCTTTCGGAGCACATGGCTCTAAGGATTATGTAGGTTAGAAACAGGGTTGGGGCATTGTCACCTTTTAACACTCCAGCAGGGACGGGTTTCCTGCCTTCTCTGTCAAGACTTGAAAAATGTTCTACTGTTGAGTGAATTCTTCCATCTTTCCCACCACACTTCAGATACATCTTCCTCCCTCACCGTGACCACTGCGGAAACTTTCTTTTACATAAATACGGCACTATAGATGAAGCACGTAGAAAGCGCTGGATAGGCAATGACCACTCTCCGTTGCTGCCCGGACACCCCCTTGGTGGTCTTGCTCTCACAGGTCCTCCTCCCAGGCCACTCTGCGCTGCTCCTCTCTCACTCACCCTCTCTTCATTGCCATTCCCAGCTCGGTGGGGTCTGGCCCTGTTTTATTGCCAGCCCATTTCCCGGCTACACAAAGGGGGCCTTTGTAACAGCTCTTTCCAGATGTTGAGTATTTGGAAAACATTCCGATCAGGTGCTTGTCCTCTAGATGCCCTCGGAAAAGGAAAGAATCCAGGACAGGGATTTGGGAGTGGCGGTCCCAGATCTCAGAGTGGGGATTTCCTGAGGGAACCGGGAGAAATCTCAGGTGCTTTAGAGCATCGTTACCACCATCCTCATCGGTTTCATCCCAGTGAATTCAGTTACCACTCAGCTGATGTTCGGGCAGAGACCCTGCCCTCCCCTTCCTCTGCGGAGGCATATGTGCCTTACAGGTGACTGATGTGGTTGTATTCCTGACTGATTTGGTCCTCCTGTGCAAGAGAAGAATTATGATTCATTCTTAGGCAAGACTGTAGCTTCAAGATGATGGGAGACTTTTAAATAGCAAATCGGGACTGGAACCCGGTGTTCTGATTCCAAATCCAATACTCTTCTGTTACAACATGCCTCCTCTTTGTGGAATTTATTTGAGAAAAAACTACCAAGCCACTCTTCTGGGGTTCACCTGCAAGGTGGTGGCCAGATAACGTATATGACACCTCCTTTCTCTGGGGAATTCCAGGGCTCTCTTTCACGGTGATTCCTGGGAAGTCAGGCAGGTGATCCATAAACAGAGAAATGGAGGCCCAGGGAGGTTGGACAGCTTGCCCCAGGCCACACAGTGAGTGAGTTAGAGCCCAGGGCAGAATTGGAATCCAACTCTAGGGGGTCAGACCTCATGGGTCATTTCCCAAAGCCCAAAATCATAGGAGATGGAAGAGGCTTAGTGCTGAGGCTCAGCTACTCTCAGCCAAGCCCAGCTGCATCCTTCTCCCTGCCTCTCAGGGCCTCCTCCTGGTTATGGGTTGGTCCCTCTGTTTTCTGTGTCTACCCTCTGCTCCAGGCTAGTCCCAGCCCTCCATGCTCCTCATTGGCAGATGTCTCCTTTAACTTCTCTGGGACTTGGTTTCTCCCTTCCCAGAGAGAAACTCATTTTACTTCACAGAGGTTTGTTGAAATCCATACAAAATGACAGCTAGATAGGAGGAATATGTTCTAGTCTCCTATTGCACTGTAGGATGACTATAGTTAACAATAATATGTAGTTTCAAATAGCTAGAAGGAGGATAGTGAATGTTCCAGACACAGAAATGATCAATATTTGAGATGATGGATATACTAATTACCCTGATCTGATCACTGTGTATTATATGTGTGGAAACATCACCATGGACCCCAGGAATATGCACAATTATTATTTGCCAATTAAAACATTTTGTTTTGGGCTGCGCATGGTGACTCATGCCTGTAATCCCAGCACTTTGGGTGGCCAAGATGGATAGATTGCTTGAGTCCAGGAGTTTGAGACCAGCCTGGGCAACATACCAAACCCCATCTCTACTAAAAACACAAAAGATTACCCAGGCATGGTAGCACATGCTGGTGTCCCAGCTACTTGGGAGGCTGAAGTGAGAGGATCACTGGAGTCCACCAGGTGGAGATTGCAAGTGAGCAGAGATCACGCCACTGCACCCCAGCCTGGGTGACAGAGTGAGACCCTGTCTCAAAAAAAATTGTTTGTTTTTATATAAAAAAAATGAAGACCAGGGAGACCTCAAGGGAAAAGGGCTTTGGAGGCAACGGATATGGGAAATGGACGATAGGAGAGCTGCTTCAATAGAGCCAGGTTTGAATATTGGCTACTCCACCTGCTCTCTCTACAGACACTGAAAAGTTGCTTTTCTCTTCTGCAGAGCGGGGCTAGTCATCACGATGATATTTGGCTGGCAGCCATTGGGAGGATCTCCTTTAGTCCTGAAAATAAGGAGGTCAAACCATCCCTATTTGCCCAGGTTTGAGGAGTTTCTTGGGATATGAGACTTTCTGTACTAAATCCAACCAAGTCCCAAGCAAATAGGGATGAATTGGTCATTTTGCTTTAAAACAACCCATGTTATTTTATTTTATTTTACTTTAGGTTCTAGGGTACCTGTGCAGGTCATGCAGGGAAAAGAACCCATGTTTTTGATGGGTCAGCTAAGTATGAGAATTTACAGTGGGGCTGTGATAGTTTGTGTCACTGCTTGGTTTTATACACACACACCCTTTCCTGCTATCCCCGCAGCGCAGCGTGATGTTGGCTTGGCCATGTGATGTGCTTTGGCTGATGGAATATTAGCAACCACACCAGGAGCAGTAGCTGCCAGGTACTTGTACAGTTTTGCTTGGTTGGGGCTCCCGTGGTCACCTGAAGAAGCATGTGTCCCAGGTTACAACGGGCCCTTCAGTCTTGGCTTGAGAAAAAACGTGAGTTAACTAGGGCAGGAATGGGGTAGACTGCGTTGATCACCTCCCTGCACTGCCCCCCACCAACCAAGGAATCACACCACCCTCCGTTCATGGCCCCTTGCAGTGTGAAGTCATCACTTCTGTCATCAAGAATGGGAGTCTATTTCTCCGCCGTCCCACACCTGGGGGCTGCCTTGTGACTTGCTTTGGCCAATGGAATTTGGCAGAAGTGAAGGGCGTGGGTTCTGGAGCCTAGACCTTGAGAGACCTTGCATGTGGGACTCCCACCCTTTTGGAACCCTGGGCCCACCACATTGTAAGGAAGTCTGTCTAGCTTGCTTGAAAAGAGGCCACATGGAAGAGAAGGGAAGAGCCCCAGTGGGTAACCAGTACCAACCGCTGCACAGGTGAGGCTGTCTTGGACCCTACCTACATAAGTGAACCCAGGCAACCCAAAGAATCGTGAGAAATAAATCACAGTTATTGTATGAAGGTACTAAGTTTTGGGTAGTTAGTTATACAGCAATAGATAACGGGTACCAACCCATAGCCTGGGATCCAAGCTTAGCCAACAGGTATATTCAAGCTAAGCTGCACACTGAGTCCATTCTAGATCAGAGAACCACAGTCAGCCTTGCAGGCCTGCAAATGCAGGATGACATGTCCCTTGTTTTAAGCCACTGAGTGTTCCAGGCATTTGTTTGCAACATGCTTGTGTCAACAGCTGATGGACATGAGGGATTCAGCCCCAGGAGCGCCTGACTCCAAAGCCTGTTCTTAGCCCCATTGCAATACTGTGCTGTTGTCCCCAGGCTGTGAAACAGCTAAGACATATTGATCTCGGTGCCTAACTATTAATACATTCCCAGGCTGTCCAGCAGTGCTAAGAAACCCTTTGTCAAATGTGGGTACCATCATTGTAGAGCCTTCCAGATTGTTAGAAAAAGAAGAGAGTGGAGATTGTGTGCCAAAAGAAATGGACAAGGAGCTACTTTGTAAACGCTAACATTTGGCAAAGAACGTATCCTTAAATACAAATCAAAGCAGCTTAGGTTATACCTGGAAGTGCTGAGGCAGAGAGAAAACATTAGAGGAATAGAGAGGAAAATACACAAAAACATGTTCATGACTTCAGGATAGGGAAGTTGCAGAAGACATATAAGAGAAAAGGGGAACTGAGGCTGGGTGTGGTGGCTCACACCTGTAATCCCAGCACTGAGGTCTGGAGTTCAAGACCAGCCTGGCCAACATAGTGAAACCCTATCTTTACTAAAAAATAAAAAAAATTAGCCAGGCATGGTGGCACATACCTATAGTCCCAGCTACTCGGGAGGCTGAGGCAGGAGAATTGCTTGAACCTGGGAGGTGGAGGTTGCAGTGAGCCAAGATGGCGCCACTGCACTCCTGTGTCACCCTGCCTGGGCGACACAGCGAGACTCCGTCACAAAAAAGAAAAAAAGAAAAAGAAGGGCGGGGGGCAACTGAAAAGACTGCATAAAGAAAGTCAGAGAGAGGCAGGGATCAGATCCAGATCTTTGGTTGGGTGGTGGATTCCAGGTTTTCATTTTACCATTTTATATAGGGGTAGCAACCTCATGGGAGGGGCATACTGTGATGCTTACGTGTGTGGTCGCTGAGTTTTAATCCTAGTTTACCACTCATTGGAGTCTTACACATGCAACTTAACCTCTCAGTGCCTCAGTTTCCTCATCTGTAAAATAGGTGTTGATGGTACCCTCATAGAATTATTAGGAGGAAATGCTTGAAACCATGCCTGAGATGTAAGTGCAATTAGTGATGTTTAAATAAATGAGTTACAGATGTTATTCAATACATAGCCACCATTATACAATAAAATTGATTGAGTTGGGAGAGGAGACTCATCTGTGCTCCTTTATCAACTCAACGCTGATTATGCATCTGCTCTCATCGGGCGCAGGTGCTCGCATGCCCAGGAGAAATAAGCTGGTGAGTTACGTGGTTCAGCACCACTAATCGATTTACAAAGGAAGCTTCAGTGCAGCCGTGTTGCTGTAGGACCTCTCTCACTGAGACGTCTTGAACTGAAGGGCTGGGAGAGGCCTCGTGGAGGAGGAAGAGTTTCACTCAGCTGCTTGGGTGTGGGACTGAATGCGGTCCCAGAACTGGTCGCTGCCTTTACCCGCGGACTCCGGTCTCTAACAGTGAGTTCCTTCTCGGCGCCTTGAATGGGAGGGATTGTCGTGCACATGGGGAGGAGCCGGCTGTGGAGTTCAATCATTAATTTGCCACAATTAAACCAGAGACTTCTGTCTCCAGCAGCAGATAAGCAAGCAGAGAGCTAACAATGACGAAGGGAGAGGCAGTCTGACAAACCGGTTGTGAAGGGCAGGCTAGGCTGATTGAGAGCTGATAGGGGCCTGTCATGGCTTTATTGTGGCAATAACGCCGTCAGGCATCTGGGGGATTAGGAGGGAAAGCCTCAGCTGGCATTGGCTGCAGGCGTAAGGGGGGGAAACCCCAGCCAGACTTTTTTTTTTCAGTCTGCTGGGCCACCAGAGAAGGCTTTGGGGTCTCCGAGGCACGTGTGAGGCTGAGGGTTGGTGATCAGCTCACCCGGTTCCTTCCTGGCTGGGCTACATGAACTGGGTATAGCTGGAGTGTTGAGATCTGACATTCCCAAAGAGAAGCAGCTAAAGTCAAGAGGACAAGGATGTGTCACACAGAGATGGTGATCAGGGGAATGGAGTCCCTGGGAGGCAGGGAAGGAGGCAAGCAGCCTTAGGTTAGACTCCAGGAAGAACTGTCTCCTGAAGCAGTGATCGTCGGAACAGCCCACATTTGAGTGCCTGCTCTATGCCCAGCGCGAGGTGCGTTCCGTGAATTCAGTAATTCCTGAAACCCACAGGTAGGTCCTTTTATTGCCCCTCTACAGAGGTGAAAAAGCTGGGTCTTCCAGAAGTTAAACATCTTGCCCAAGATCGTGTTATCTCCGAAGTAGCAGAAACAGGAATTGAACTTGCATAACTTCCTCTCAAAGCCCCCAGATGCTAGCCTGTCTCTTCAAAGATGCCCATCAATCAGAGGTGTAGGACAGGCTTATCTCTGGAATCTTCCTTGGTCTTCTTGTTCTGGCTCTGATCAGTTGGTGTGGCCATACACATACACACACCTGTGCACACGTTATATATATGCACACATGCCATGAATACACATCATACAGATATAAGCACCCACATACACACAAGCATTGCACATCACATATATGCACACACACATTACATATACACACATGTACAGCACATACATGCACACGCTACAGATAGAATCCCTCCCCAACTCCTCCAGAGCGCCCCACCACATACCTTTAAGGTACTGGCATGACCATAATAGAATCACTGACCCTCGGTGGATTCTCTGCCCCTGGACAGCTGTGGAAAGACCAATGGCATTTCTGGGAATACATTGAGGGTCGTGTGGGGCCCAGAAACTCTTGGCTGCTGCATCCCCCTGAAAAACAATCCCATGCTGGCCTTGACCTTGTGCACCCTAACTGCACTGGGCTACACTCATTGGGTCATGCTTCACTTTTGCAGAAGGCCCTTCTGTGAGTACTTTAAATTCCTGAAAAAGGTCATTAAATTTTGCCGTGGTCCTGAGGTGGTGACTGGGGACTGTCCCTGCTCTCATTGACTTTATTACATTAAGGTCCAGAGTAAGCCATAAAACAAAACCCAAAATGCAACCTCCCAAGCCCTCAGCATGCCAAGGCTGGCAGAAATTCTAAGACCAGGCGAAAGATGCCGCACGCTCTCAAATCTATTCAATGATCAGGCGGGCCCTAGGGAATGCTGGTTTGACTGATGTGCTCCTTCTCTGACTTCTCTGTCGGGGGTAGTGTCTGCTTTGTGTTCTTGGCCACAGGGTTAGCAGGAAGGAGATCATCAATGCATCATTGCATGTGCCATTTTATGATTTTCCTCCATTCTTCATCCTGGAAGAAGGAGTGAATTTATGGACCTGTTATGGACTCACAGATGCCTCTGCAGAATTAGAGATGGCCTGGGCTGGAGGCTGGATTCTGAGATGTAGATCTTGAGCAGGATTTCTCAGTCTCAGCACCTTGACTTTTGAGGCTGGATCATTCTTTATTACTATTTGTATTATTATTATTTTTTGAGACAGAGTCTTGCTCTGTTGCCCAGGCTGGAGTGCAATGGTGCGATCTCGTCTCACTGCAATCTCTGCCTCCTGGGTTCAAGCGATTCTCCTGCCTCAGCCTCACCAGTAGCTGTGATTACAGGTACCTGCTCCCATGCCTGGCTAATTTTGTAATTTTAGCAGAGATGGGGTTTCACCATGTTGGTCAGGCTGGTCTTGAACTCCTGACCTCAGGTGATCCACCCAGCTCAGCCTCCCAATGTGCTGAGATTACAGACATGAGCCACCATACCCGGCCTGGATCATTCTTTATTACAGAGCTTTGTCCTGTGCCATGTAGGGTAGTGAGGTAGCATCCTGGCCTCTGCCAACCAGATGCCAGTACCATTCTGACCTCCCAGTTGTGACGACGACAAATCTTTCTGGACGTTGCCCAGTGTCTCCAGAGTAGGGGGTAGTGCAAATGTGTGTGGGTTGAGGAGCACTCACAGGAATGACTTTAAAGTTTTGGGGCACAACTGGGTTCCTGCCAACAGTCGCTCTGTCCCTTAGTCCCTTTGCTTCTCTCTGCATCGCTGCCCTTCCCGTCTGTTCAGTGGGCGCTTCAGTGGCTGTGAGCTAAACCATGTACTCTGTGAGTCAGGAGGAAAGCAAAACCCCAGCCACATCTCACACTAGAGAAACAGGATTTTCTTTCCTTTCCCCTCAAAGTTCTAGTTTTCTGCAAGATCCCCAGATGGCCAACTGAGAGCCTCTCGTCCACTCTGCAGGCGGGAACAAGCAAGCAGCACAAACACCCTCTGTCCTTCCTCCAAAGGGGGAAAGGACTTTTCCTCCCTCCCTCCATCCTTCCCCTCCCCTTTCCGAAACTCTTGGGTTGTTTTTTAAATTTTCTCCCTAGTTCACTTGCACTGCTGACCCCTCCCCAGCCCTCCTCCCTTCACTTCCCACCCCTTCCCCTGGTACACCTGACTTATTTATTTATTTACAGCTGGAGTATCTGAGCTCAGGGTTAGTTCGGGTCTATTAAGTTTGCTCCTTTTCCTGCCTGGGAACCCGGGTAATGAGTAACCATAGCGTGCTGCAGGCAGCTGTCTCCGACAAACCGGGAGTCGCTGTGGGAGCTGCATAAGGGAACGTTTGTTCTGTGCCTTCTCAATAGTTCCTTGTGCGGGAGGCAGGGTGGTGGGAGGGAGGGAGGGAAAAGGGAAGAAAGACACAGACACTAAATCACTGCGCTTTTGACAATTCCTCTCTTCTCTCCCACCCCCCATCGTCCCCCACCCACACTGATCAGATCTTTGTGGTGGACTTAGACTTTAAGACTTTTGTTGCTGTTTCCATGAGCCTGAGGAGAGGCTCATGCGTACCTCGTGGGGTACTTTTCGGTGAGTTGCAGATTACATGGGGCCCGAGGGCTGATTTTTACCGTGGAGATGGTTTAGGTGTCTTGGATCTCTCTCACTGTGTGTGCAAATTAACACAATGCCTATTGTTCCCTAGTTCATTTAATGATCCAATAAATCTCTAGGTATCTATTCCCAACCTTGTGGCCTAGATATGCTATAAAGCTGTTGGAAAAGGGCTTTCATAAAGCAGTCCAAGTATATTATGGGATTAGCTATATGCCCCACAATCAACATGGGGCTTGCTAGGGCCTTCTTTGATTGGTATGATTATGTAGACGAGAGAGATGGGCCAAGAAATACATTGTACACACGGCCTTTGGAAGGTCTCCCGTGAAAGTTACATCCATTCATTCACTGCATGGGGATTTAGCACCTACTATGTGCCAGCTGTTTGGCTAGGTCTCAGGGGCAACTACAGAAATGAACAGGGCATGACTCTGGCTCTCAAGTTTACAAAGGAAAATACGAAAGAACCCATGTCCCTGTATTACGGTAATATAAAATGAGATGGGATATGTGCCGTAAGAAAGGTACAAGCCGAATATCTAAAGAGAGGAGAGGAGAGAAGATTAAAATATTTTGGGAGCATGAAAGAAAGCTTGGCTTCAGGAGCAAAAGAGACGAAGACCAGCCCCTCCTCCAGGCAAAGGAAAGGTTTTAGCCAAGAAAGGAAGGTAGGCAAGCATGGGGCATATTTGGGGAACAAGGAATGGCTGGGTTCGTTGAGACATGGGCAGATGAATCACGATCCATGGTGAGTTTTAGAAAGATTAATCAGGCTGTGCTGTGTAGGGTACATTTAAAGGGGAAGAGATTAATGATGACAGTTAGAAATAGATGCCACCAGTCTAGATGGAAGAAAATGAGAAGAGACAGGACGGGTGAATGGTGGAGCGTAGGATTGTGGAAGGAGCGTGTAGCAACTGCCCGCATGTCCAAGAGGGCACAGTGGAGGCAGCCCTGAGGCTTTAAGCCTGGGTGGCCAGGAAGAGAAATCTAGAAAAATAGCATGACACACCAGGAGGGCCAAGGAGGGCTCAGAACTGAGCAGCAAGATCAGTGGTCTGGTTTGGATATGCTAAATCTGAGAGGTTTCAAGGGACAGATGTTCCAAAGCCAAGTGGCAACAGAGGTCCCGAGCTGGGGGAGATGTCAGGGGTGCTGTCTCTCCCTAGCATCCCCGTCTAATGCTGGATTGAGGGTGGAAACATCCTTGAAATGTGAGCTGAATCTCCTTCCACTGCCTGTCCGGGTCTTGCCTCCATTTCACCCCGATCTGCACCCCAAGAGCTGTTCTGTAGGGATGGCATCAGCAGGCTCCCTTGGCCACTGGATTTCAGCTGAGTTCAACAAGTGGAGCAGGAGATTAGAGGGTGGAAGGAAAGTAGCCTCAGTTTCTGGCAGGCTGTTCTTTCTCTGTAGCTACTGTCTCTGGATTCTGGAAACATTCTGGTCCCTTTGGACCTTCTGACTTTAGGGGTGGGGGTCGTGCCTTCCCACTATTGCTGGCCCTGTGAACCTGCACTCTCCCCTGTTGGCTGCCCCGAACACTGCCCATCCCATAACACATCATCTCTGTCTGAAACTCTTCTCAGTCCCCCATATTGGATGTGCCATTTGTATCCTTTTAGGATCCTGATGTATCCACTGGAGTCTAAAGTCACACAGGGTCGGGCATGGTGGCTCACGCCTATAATCCTAGCCCTTTGGGAGGCTAAGGTGGGCAAATCACTTGAGGTCAGGAGTTCGAGACAAGCCTGGCCAATATGGTGAAACCTTGGCTCTGCTAAAAATACAAAAATTAGCTGAATGTGGTGGCACATGCCTGTGGTCTCAGCTACTCAGAAGGCTGAGGCAGGAGAATGGTTTCAACCTGGGAGGTGGAGGTTGCAGTGAGCCAAGATTGTGCCACTGCACTCTAGCCTGGGCAACAGAGTGAGACTCTGTCTCAAAAAAA
>NW_016107408.1:2774759-2777017 GCF_001604975.1 Cebus imitator | reverse complement strand
GGAGGTTGCGGTGAGCCGAGATCGCGCCATTGCACTCCAGCCTGGGTAACAAGAGTGAAACTCCGTCTCAAAAACAAAAACAAAAACAAAAACAAAACAAAACTGAAGCAGTATGCAAATTTCTTAGGTTTCTTCTATCATTCTGACGATTAATGTGCCGGTTGTTGGTCTCTTTCTTTTTAACATTCCTGGCTTTTTCTCTGTCATCCTTTGGTGGCGTCTGACTTCCCCAGGGGACTTCACATCTTTCTTTTAGTGCCAAGGTGCGCTGCTCCAACTGAAGCTCGTCTTTTTGAGCAGGTTTCACCTTCTTTCCTCTGGCAGTGGCAGAAGTGGGCTCTTTGCCCTGGTGAGCTACCTCCACACAAACCATCATTATCTGAGCAGCAGAGAATTCTGAGCAGGAGAATTGAGCCTGTTGTTCCAGTGTGTTGAGACTTCTTCCAAAACCTAAGAAAGCGTTTGGCTGGAAGATAGTGTGTATCAGTCTATTTCAAACCACATGCGTGCACACCATGCATGATGGCTTTCCCATCTCAGTAGTTGCTGTGACTCTCTTTGTTTTTTGCTTTTTGAGACTGAGTTTCACTCTTGTCACCCAGGCTGGAGGGCACTGGAGTGCGATCTCGGCTTACTGCAACCTCCGCCTCCTGTGTTCGAGCAGTTCTCCTGCCTCAGCCTCCCAAATAGCTGGAATTACAGGCACCCGCCACCATGCCCAGTTAATTTTTTTATTTTTAGTATTGACAGGATTTCATTATGTTGGCGAGGCTGACCTCAAGTTATCCACCTGCCTCAGCCTCCCAAAGTGCTGGGATTACAGGTGTGGGCCACCGTGCCCAGCCAGCTATGACAGTCTTTATCATGACCTCTTAAGGCATGGATCGGGAGCTGCACGGAATAGATCCCCAAGTAGGACTAGCATGGATTCCAAGGTATTTATTGGAAGGATTCTGTGAAAACAAATACAACAACAAAGAAAGAACGAAATATCAGGAGTGAAAGAATATAGTCCATCTTCGGGGCACGTGGGAAATGTGTTTTCTCTGCATGCAACTTTCTTCTCTCGCTCTCCCTCTCTTTTTTTTTTTTAAAGACGGGGTTTCATCATGTTGGTCAGGCTGGTCTTGAACTCCCGACCTCAGGTGATCCACTCGCCTTGGCCTCCAAAGTGCTTGGATTACAGGCGTGAGCCACCACACCCGGCCCTCTATTTTCTCTTCGCAGGTCTGCTTTCTTCATTTGGGAGGAAACACGAGCACTGACCGGCCCTTGACTTTTACATCTTGCAGGTTTCACTGAGGGAATGTTTCTCTCACTCAGTTCTAGTTAGCCAGATCTCAAGGCAGGACTCTGATTGGATCAGCTAAAGTCAGATGCCCATCTTTGGACCTGTCAATGGTAGCCAAGGGGAGGAAGAAGGCCACGTACGAATAGGGTGGCTCCTGCCAGAACCGTGGGATGAGGTGGGAGGTGTTGTTCTCAAAGGAAGAGGGGTACCAGTGGGAACAATGTGGACTCCAGGCATTCTAAAACAGCAATTATTTTTTAGAAACAAACTTACCAGCATAAAGAGACTCACAGCTCAACAAACGCTTTTTGACATAGTCACAATTTAATAGACAGAAGTTCTTGGTTTAATAAACAAATATATAAATTGAGGAACTGCAGTGTTGATGTAGGAACAAATCATTATTTTCTGATTGTTGATGGATATGATAAGCAGAGTCACGGCAACTACTGCGATGGGAAAGCCGTCATGTGTGGTGTGCATGTAAGGTATATTTTAAAACAGATGGATACTTACAGATTATCTTCCAGCTAAACATTTTCTTAAGTTTTGGAAGAAGTCTCAATATACTGGAAAAGGCCCAATTCTGCTCAGAATTCTCTTCTGCACAGTGCTGGGTGCATAGGCTACATCAGAGAAATCTGCTCCTAAAGGTGATACATGATAGGTGTGTTAAATTAGTAAATTCTTCTTTTTTTTTTTTTTTAATTGTATTGCATTTTAGGTTTTGGGGCACTTGTGAAGAACATGCAAGATTATTGCATAGGCACACACGTGGCAGTGTGATCTGCTGCCTTCCTCCCCATCACCCACATCTAGCACTTCTCCCCATGCTATCTCTTCCCAACTCCCCTCCCCCCGCTGTCCCTCCCCTATTTCCCCCCAACAGACCCCAGTGTGTAGTGCTCCCCTCCCTCTGTCCATGTGTTCTCATTGTTCAACACCCGCCTATGAGTGAGAACATGCG
>NW_016107408.1:2771849-2773289 GCF_001604975.1 Cebus imitator | reverse complement strand
TTTGAGATGGAGTCTTGCTCTGTCTCCCAAGCTGGAGTGAGCTAGATCTCAGCTCACTGCAATCTCCGCCTCCCGGGTTCAAGTGATTCTCCCATCTTAGCCTCCCAAAGCGCTGGAATTACAGGCGTGACCCACTGCATCTGGTCTCATTTTCTTAAATAACAGCTTTATTGGGATATTATTGACATTCCATGAAGTTCACCCTCTAAAATGTACAACTCAGAAGAGTCATGCATCGATCACCACTATCTAATTCCAGAACATTTCCATCACCCCCAAAAGACACCCCATAGCCATTAGCAGTCATTTCTTATTCCTCCCGTCCCCCAGGCCCTGGCAACCACTGATCTATTTCTGTCTTTAGGGATGTGCCAATTCTGGACATTTCCTATCAATGGAATCATACAATTAGTGGGTTTTGTGTCTGGCTTCTTAGCATAATATCTTCAAGGTGCATCTATGTTGCAGCATGTATCCGTGTTTCATTTTTTTCATGGCTGAATAATATTCCATTTTATGGATAGATCAAAAGTACTCGTTCATCTGTTGATGAGCATTTGAGTCATTTCTACTTTTTGGCTATCATGATTAATGCTGCTATGAATATTTGTCTTCAAGTTTAGTATGGACTTATGTTTTCAGTTCTCTTGACTATACACCTAGGAATAAAATTATTGGGTCATATAGTAACTCTATATTTAATCATCTGAGGATCACCAGACTGTTTTCCAAAGTGGCTGCAGCATTTTACCTTTCCACCAGCAAAGGATGAGGGTTCCAATTTCTCCATATGCTCACTAACATTTGTTATTATTATGTCATCTTCAAATAGAGATTGTTTTCCTTCTTTTTTTCCCCCCAAGCTAGATGCCTGCCTTTAACCTTTTTGCCTAATTGCTCTGGCTAGAACCTTCACTACAATGTTGAATAAAAGTGGTAAGAGTGGACACACTTGTCATATTCCTGACAAGAAACCATTTAGCCTTTCACCACTAAGCATGATGTTAGTTGTAGGTTTTTCATAGATGCCCTAGGTCAGGTTGAGGAAATCCCCTTTATTTCTAGTTGGTTGGGTGTTTTATAATGAAAGGGTATTGAATTTTGCCAAATGTGTTTTCTGTGTCAATGGAGATGATCATGTGATTTTTGTTCTTTATTCAATTGATGTGATGTGCTATACTGATGTATTTTTCCCATGTTAAACCATCTTTGCATTCCTGAGATAAATTTCACTTGGTCATAGTATCTGCTTTTTTTATATGTTGCTGGATTTAGTTTGACAGTATTTTATTGGGGATTTTTGCATCTATTCCTAAGAATATTGGTCTATATTTTTCTTTTCTTGTGGTGTCTTTGTCTTGTTTTAGTATCAAAGTAATAATACTGGCCTCATAGAATGAATTGGGAAGTTTCCCCTCCCCCACTCCCTCCCCCTCCCCC
>NW_016107408.1:2736932-2771803 GCF_001604975.1 Cebus imitator | reverse complement strand
CCCCTTCTCTTCCCCCTCCTCCTCCTCCTCCTCCTCCTCCTCCTCCTCTCCCCTTTTGGAAGAGCTCGTAAGGAATTATAGTTAATTCCTCTTTAAATGTTTGGTAGCATTCATCCATGAAGCCATCTGGTCCTAGGCTCCCCTTCATGTGGTTTTGTTTTAACTAATTCAGCCTCTTTTTACTTGTTATGGGTCTGTTTAGATATTCTATTTCTTCTTGACTCAAGAAGAAAATACTTTTTGAAAATAGGTAGGTTAAAAGTTAACTTGTCAAAGTAATTAAAGATTTGTTCTTTTCATTTGCTGTGATAGCTGTGGGTAATGTTGAACTTCCAGTGTGGTTTTGAGTGGTAAAACCATGGAATGAAAGGCCCCCTGCACTTCAGGCCCTGGCGTGACGCTCCTCATTAATGTCATGCTGGAAAGTTCAATCTCTGTCTCTGACTCCCAGTTTCCTCATCTGCAAAATGGGCTTAATTACAATCATCCTTAAAGGGCATTGAGGGGATCAGGTGAGACATCCATCACATGCCTAGCATATAGTAGACCCTCAATAATGATTATCTGTTTTCTCTATTATCTCTATTATTATCAGAGTATATATATCTGATAATCACCCACTAGGTGCTGGGGATCCTTCTAAGACTAAGGATACAGAGGTGAGCAAAAGCAGAGACTCTGGCGGTCACACTCTAATGGGGGATAGATCAAAATAAACACATAGAAAGGGTTTAAGGAGGCCTCTGCCTGATTTTAAGCCAACAGAGACATGGGCACAGCAGTCAGGCAGGTGCAGCTCCTATGTGTGATTTTTAATGATCAGAGCTAGGCTGGAGAACTTGATTGGCCTGGGACCAGGTGGACTCACCTGAGCTCTCTGTTCCCACGTTCAGTCCAGCTCTAGGGACAGTCTTCGGAGGCCAGGTTAGGATCTGTAGAGTAGGACTTGTGAGACTCAGTGTCCGATCCTTACAGACCTCAGATGAATTAGTGGCTCTGACTCCAGAAACCTGGGCCCATGGCTCTTGCCCACCAGTCAGTGGCTTGTTCTGAGGACAAGGTGGGGAAAGTGGTCGGAAGTATGACTGTGTTGGGGGCTCTTCCCATGCTCAGTGGGGGTGCTCTTTCTAGACTCAGTGGGGGCTTCTTCCCCTATTCAGTGGGGGCTATTATAACCAGTGAGGGGCCCTTCTATACTCAGCGAGGTTCTTCCCCTTTTCAGTGGGGATCTCTTCCTCTCTTCAGTGGAGATCACTTCCCATACTTGGTCGGTGTGGGGGGGGCTCTTCCCATGGTCAGTGGGGGCCTCTTCCCATGGTCAATGGGGGGCTCTTCCCATGGTCAGTGGGGGGCTCTTCCATGGTCAGTGGGGGCTCTTCCATGGTCAGTGGGGGCTCTTCCCATACTCAGTGGGGGCTCTTCCCATGGTCAGTGGGAGGCTCTTCCCATGATCAGTGGGGGCTCTTCTACAGTCAGTGGGGGGCTCTTCCACAGTCAGTGGGGGGCTCTTTCCATAGTCAATGGGGGCTCTTCCCATAGTCAGTGGGGGCTCTTTCCATGGCCCCTGGGGAGCTCTTCCCATGATCAGTGGGGGCTCTTCCACGGTCAGTGGGGGGCTCTTCCATGATCAGTGGGGGTTCTTCCCCTCTTCAGTGGGGTTTTCTTTCTCTCTTCAGTGGACATCTCTTCCCATACTTAGTGGGGGGCTCTTCTCTTGTTTCTCCTCTACGAGAGGAGAAGGTGACAGGGAAGTAGGAAGCTCCTTTTACAGCATGGTGGGAGAAGGCTCTTCTAGGGAGGTGACATTGGCCAGAGAACTGAGTGGTGGGAGTGAACCAGGCATGCAAAGCTTCCAGGCAGGAGGGTGGAAGTTTCTGCCTCATTGGTACATTTGAGAAGCAGAAATGGCTTTTCTGCCTCCTTTTCCCCCTTCCTGTATCTTTTTTTTTTTGGAGACAGTCTCACTCTGTCACCCAGGCTGGAGTGCAGTGGCACAATCTCAGCTCACTGCAACCTCCACTTCCCAGGCTCAAGCGATTCTCCTGTCTCAGCCTCCCGAGTAGCTGGGATTACAGGTGCCTGCCACCACACCTGGCTAATTTTTGTATTTTTAGTAGAGATAGGGTTTCACCTCGTTGGCCAGGATGGTCTTGATCTCTTGACCTCAGGTGATCCACCTGCCTCGGCCTCCCAAAATGCTAGGATTACAGGGGTGAGCCACCGCACCCGGCCTCTCTTTGTGTCTTTTTACTCAACCTTTCTAGATCTCATGCAGTCTCCATCTTCCTCAGAGCCTGCTGGTGCTGGGAGAAGAAAACAGCCTGTGCTTCCCAGCCATGGCTGCTTAGAGACAAAACTTCTTAGGTGTGGAGCCCCAGGTCCTTGAGCTCCACTGCCAGTTGTTCAAGACAAAAGGCTTTAGAGACATCGAAGACCACTTCTTTGCTGAGATGCATCAGGATTTGCCCAAAAAATTATTTTCCTTTCCAGAGAGTTTGCTTCCTGGTTTATTTAGTGGCTAGCAGCAGTCTCTCTGATGGAAACCGCTGGCTTTATTAATGAGAAAATGAAGGCTTGTGTTTAGGCCTTGTCTCTGGTAAGTTGCATGATGCCAAGGGGCAGATGTTTACAGTGGCTCCCCGAGGGTGCCGGCCTCGCCCTGGCAGGTGGCCGGGTTTCTGCCATGCGACAGCCCTGTGCTCACCTGGCATGTCCTCTGAGGTCATCGGATGTGGCTTAACCTCAGCTTTCAAGGACGACAGAAGGCGACTCTCCTAGCACCTGCCGTGGCCCTGACATTTCCTGCTTCCCGTAACCTTCTGTGCTTCTCTACCAGAGGACCTCTCTACCCAGGGACATCTCAGCCAGGTGGAGGAGTCAGGCAGTGATCTGCAGGGTAAGAGGGTTAGTCCCTGGGATAGCCATCAGGTCTTATTCCTGGGTAGTCCAACCAAAGTCTTATTTTCTTTGGTTGGAATATTTCACCTGGGCAAGGACAGATTAGCTTGAAGATCTGTGGGGGTATGGCTTCTGGCAAGAGAACTTTAGATGCTGGATGAGTATTGGCAGGGACTTAGTGTGGAGGGAGGCATGTTATCTTTAATGCTGCGCTTAGGACCTGGGCTCACTGGTCAGGCCTGCGACAGCTCACTGGGGTTGTCATCTCTATAGAAATCTCCTGTGGGGTGGCTGACTTCTGCCAAAAGATCAGTAGCTGATTCCTCTTCTCAGGGATACTTGAAGTGGGACCCCATAGGCGGGTTTTGGCTTCCTGACTTAGTTGATTTTGAACAGGTCTATTAGGTTGAAGTGAATGGTGTGTCCTACCTTCTGGGATAGCCTGGGCTGCTGATAGGCCCACTGACAGGCAGGCTACCCTAGGTCTTGGTGGTTGCCGCTGCCTTGCTGTGTGACCTTGAATGAGTTGCTTTCCCTCTCTGGGCTTTACTTTCTTTCTCTGTGAAATGAAGTGTTGAATAGATTGCCTAAGAATGTGCCTTTCACTTCTAGGCTGAAGGGTCAGATCATTGTTATTTCTCCCTGCCCTAGGCCTGACACCTAGAAGCCTCTCAATAAATATTTAATTGAATGAGTGAATGAATAAATGAATAACAATGTGGTGGTTTGTTATTTTTTTTCATCAGCTGTGTTTTTTCTACAGAGCCCATGGAAAAGACTTATGGCGTATGACCTCATCGGAGACTTGTACATGGGGCCAACCCCTCATTTTCCCACAGGAAACCCACACTCTAATTACGGGCTGACCCTGAACTTGAATCTGAGTCTCCTCTTTCTTTCCACCAGGGATTGCGACAGAGAACCATCTCTCCAGCCCTGTGGCAAGGAGACAGGGGATGTTACAGGAAAAATACACAGCCTGTGCCCTTGGAATTACCGGAGTTCAAAGCCTGTTCCACATCTACCCACCATGTGACCTGGGTCAAGTTCTTCAGTCTCTCTAAGCTGATTTTCTCATCTGTGAGATGGGTAAGTGTGATCAGTTCTGAACTCAGGTCTACCTCACTGAGTTTGAACAGGCCTGAATATACATGTGGAGCTTCACTAGCTACCCATCCTTTCTGCCACGCTCCCCCATTCTCCTTCTAGCCAAGCAAAGTCCTTGGTGGAGGAGGAGGTGGAGACAGAACCCTTGGTGTTGGGTGAGGTACGTGGGGAGGCTGATTTCAGAACCTCCAGCAAACAAAGCTTCAGTGTTTTGACAGCAGTGCCCGCCTGGGCCTCCTCCTTACAGGGGATTGTAGGAGTGGGGTGGGGCTGAGGTATTTCCCAGAACAGCTCAATCACATCTCCTGCGCCTGCCCTGTGACCTGCTCCCTGGAAAGGAAGGAAAGACCCAGGGGAAAGGGAGGGCATTGGAGGTGCGTGCCTGAATGGATGTCTTTGAGAATATTTGCATGACAAACCTTCTTGTAAAATCTGGGTAGCGCTGCCAGTTAACCCCCTGGAGGAGCCTTGGGGAAGTCGTGCTCTGAACCCCCACACACCAGGTCCCCTTTCTGTGTTGCTCTATTTGCTTTTGCTGGTTCTGACACAGGGAGAAGGTGTGTTCTGGATGGATCCCATCCCTCTGTCACCTGGTGCTGGCACTTCCAGGTGTCTGTGTCTGGGTCTTTCTGAAGCCACTTTATTCATGTTTCCCCTGGATGTGAGACTGTGTTGCATTTGTTCTGACTGTCCTCTTGCAGAAGAGAGCGTAGCTTTGCTTTTCTCTTCATCATACCCCTGGAATGTACTTCTTTTCCACACTCCAGCCTTTGACTCAGTCACCTCCCCATCACCCTTCCACTGAATTTCTCTGTCTGCTTTCAAAGCCAAAGTCAACCTGACTAGACCACTTGTCCACCCTGCCGTTTGCTGAACAAGCTTTGAATTCCAGTGATTCCAAGCCACAACCTGTGGATTTTCCTTTTCTTTTGTTCTGTTTTTGATATAGTGTCTCCCTTTGTCACCCAGGCTGGAGTATGGTGACACAATCACGGCTCACTGCAGCCTCGACCTCCTGGGCCCAAGCAATCCACCCACCTCAGCCTCCCAAGTAACTGGGACTGCAAGCACATGCCACCATGCCCAGCTAATTTTTGTATTTTTTTGTAGACATGGTTTTGCCATGTTACCCAGGCTGGTCTCAAATGCTCAGGCTTAAGTGATCTGCCCACCTCGGCCTCCCAAAGTGCTGGGATTACAGGCGTGAGCCACCACGTCTGGCCGGATTTTCCTTTGACATCACCTGCCTCTCCATCACTTGTATGGGTTATGAGTATGTATGTACCAGTGACGGATGGTCTAGTTTTGATCAGTTTCATAACTCATCCCTTCTCCAAGAAGCCTCTTTTCCCTCGATTACAGCGTAGGTTTATGTCTTCCCTTCTTCTTATCACACTCTGCAATCATTTAATTTAGTTGTTCACGTGTTAATTCCATTTCCCCACAAAAAAAAGGGACTTTGGCTCTCACCTTTGTTATGATATCCCCATTGCTTAGCACAGTACCTGGAGCTTACCAGGTGCTCAATAGATGTTTGTTGAACAAATGAATGAATGGTCACCATTGTTCAATCTAGAGACAGAAACTATCAATTCACATTCCCTCTAGGACAGACACTCCCTTGTATATCACAAACCATCAATAATATTGACTGGTAGAATGATGTTGGCACGTAGGTGCAGGCTAATGAATTCTACCGGCTTGGGCAGCTTTTGGTCGGGGCTTTGCGGGTGAGACATCTGGAAATTGCTTCAGCACAGTTTGGGGAAGGAGTTCATTTGTCTACCTTCAAGAGCACTGTTTACCTGCATTTCCTTTGCTGGCAGTTTAACATTATCAACTGAATTAAACCAGTTAATAATGTTGACTGAGCCCCTGTTGAGAGGATTAAAAACAACAAAAGCAAGCAAGAAAGCATGTGATACACTCCTTGGTCCCGGAACACTTAACATTTGTGGGAGGAGCCAGAAATGTACACATCTTAATAACCACTGAAGAGAGGCAGGATATCTCAGTGTCAGATGAATGAAGTGCATAATAACGTACGGGTAGCTTTGAGAAGACAGATGTCACGAGGGTGGGGTGGGAGGGAAGGTCATCCCCAGAGCCTGAAGTATGTGCCTGACACAAGGCAGGGCACAGAAGAGGCACTCTGCAAGGACAAGCCCAGCAAAGTCTGGAGAGCATTTCTGGCAGATGAGATGGTATGAGCAATGATTATGGTGGTGGGGTCATCACAGTGGGAGGTTATAAGGACCTGAACTAGGCTGGGAAGAATGGAATAATGGAAATATTAGACATTTGAAAGCCATGAGTCACAAACACTCAGAGGGGTGAAGGGGATGGAGCAAAAGAATAGAAAATATGTCTAAGCTTTGAACCCTGATGTCTGGGAGACTTAGAAAAATCAGAGGCTTTAGCAAACAATCCAGAAAGAAAAAATGATTTGTGCTTGGTACCTTATTTTGGATTCTTCTCAAGGCAGAGACACATCTGTGTATAATTGGATTTGTGAGTTTATCTTTGGAAGCACAAAGAGAGTGATCTGGGAGGGAGAAGAGTCAACATGTGGTAGCTGATGGGAGGTTATGCTGTGGGCATACAGGGCCGAATCTCACCGGAGATCCTCCAAGCAACTCGATAAAATAAACTTCAGAATTGCCAAATCAGGCCAGGTGCAGTGACTCACACCTGTAATCCCAGCACTTTGGGAGGCTGAGGCAGGAGGATCTCCTGAAGCCAGGAGTTGGAGACCAACCTTGGCAACATGGCAAGACTTTATCTCTACAAGAAAAACTTCGAAGTTAACCAAGTGTGGTGGCATGTGCCTGTAGTCCCTAGTCCCACTACTTGGGAGGCTGAGGTGGGAGGATCATTGAGCCCAGAAATTCAGGACTTCGGTGAGCTAAGATTGCACCACTGCACTCCAGCCTGGGTGACGGGTGACAGAGACCCTGTCTCAAAAGAAAAAAAAAATTGCCCAATCAAAGGATGAAAAAGATGGACTGTTTATCCAATGATTCCCTTCCTTGAGGGTTGTCCTTAAAGAGGGTAAACCCCTGGCATTTCTGAGATGCTTCTGCAAGGAGCTAAACATGCCCAAAGAACAGCAAAAAAAGAAAAGGAAGAAAAAAACCAAGAGTCACAGGTGGCTGAGGTGGGAGGTGGCCACTTGCTAGAATTGTCCACTGTGGCTGCAGGACAATTTGGCAGCAAGGGGCCATTGGGTGGGATGTCATCAGTGGGCGGTTATAGATGCTTGTTCTTAGACAGCCTGGGGTTGAGCTGATATAGACATGTCTAATGGGCAGGCAGGAGAGGCAGACTCGGGATCGAGCCAACAACCTCATTGGCAGGATTGGGTATGAGAGGGAGCAAGGTACTGAAGAAAGGAGACCAGGGACAGCTCAGGACTGGAGCCTGGGACGCATCCTACAGGTAGTGGCAGGAAGGGAGCATAGTCAGTGAGCAGAGACTTTGTGCCCGGCACATGATGGCAAAAGCCAAGGGAAAAGGGGATTTAAGGAAAAGAAGCTGCCGAAAGGGCAAAACTAAGAAGGCTAGAACCAGCACCCTGGATTGGGTAGTTAAGCAGGTCCCTGGGGCCTTGGAGAAGACACTTTTTTTTTTTGAGATGGGGGCTTGCTCTGTTGCCCAGGCTGGAGTGCAATGGTGCGATCTCAGCTCACTGCAACCTCCGCCTCCTGGGTTCAAGCCATTCTCCTGCCTCAGCTTCCCAAATAGCTGTTACTACAGACGTGCACCACCATGCCTGGTTAATTTTTTGTATTTTTCGTAAAGATGGGGTTTCATCATGTTGGCCAGGCTTGTCTCGAACTGCTGACCTCAAATGATCCACATGTCTCGGCCTCCCAAATTGCTGGAATTACAGGCATGAGCCACCGCGCCCAGACAAGAGGACACTTTTAATGGCATGGTAGAGGTAAGTAAGTAACAGTCAGAATGTAGGAACTGAAGAAATAAGATGTCCCCTGGAGGCAAACAACGATGAGTCCATTTGATGAAGCTAGGATGCGGGAGGGAGGAAGATGGCAGGAAGGGCTGTGTGGCCCTGTGCAAGTTACTCTGTGCCTCAGCTGTCTCATCTGTAACACAGTGATAATCCTATTTTCTATCTGTTAGGGTTTCAGTGAGCATTAAATGTTTATAAGTGCTTGCCATAGAGCTGAACATTTAGTAAGTGCTCAGTGAACGCTTTTTATCATTTATTATTGAGGGGAGAAGAAGAGGATGGAGAAAAAAAACTGGAACATTTCGTGACACGGAAAGAAAGGTGTGAGCTCTGACAATCCCCTCAGGTGATTATATGCATGAGGACTCACTCTTCCAATTGTTTGAATATTGAATGGACTGGCTCACACCTTCTGAAATTTCTTGGTAGCTCTGGAGCAACCATTCCACGAAAGAACAGAGTGTTTTTGGCTGAAGTCTGTGACTGCTTGTTTTTGAGTTATTTTAATCTCTGTGTCAAGCATGAAAACCTCAGCAGCCTGGGATTTATAATCAGATCCCACTGCCATGCCCTCTTGCCTCTCAAACATGCCACAGTGCTTTTGGCTTGCTCCTTGTGCAAACTTCCCTTTGATAGTTTTGGATATCGATATCAAGTGTATGTGTATATTTTAACCAGCCAATATGCATATTCTGTGATCCCAGACATTCGCTCAATGTGGGCCATCAGGCCAGCTGTGGACTTCGTTTAAAATTTCCTTTGTGTCCAATCATTCCCAAATGCTATATCTCCCTTGAACTGGTAGATTTATGAAAATTCTGCACAACATATAACTCTCAGAAAAGAGTGTTGCAAAACCAGATATAGGATATCATTTGACTTGTTTAAAACATTCTGTCTGAGGGTTTTAACTTGCTAATTTAAAAAGAATCTTAAAATTACGTACAGTTGATCCTTAGTATCCATGGGGGATTGGTTCCGGACCTCTCGCCCCCAGAACTGGGGCCCAGCTGGGGTGGTCTGACTCCAGGACTACCAAGGTTTGTCATTCTGGGCGGCATTCGGGGCTGGTGTGACCCGCCTCATGCAGAAAGGCCAGAATAGACCTAGCGGCATTGACAACAGGACGGGAATCCAGCTTTGTCTGTGAAGGAAGGGCGCAAAGGAGGACAGCTGTGGTGGGCAAACCCGACCGTTTCCATCCTTGTTCAGCTTTTGTCCGGACTAAGACAGGACTACATAGCAGAACTACAACTCCCAGGAAGCCGTTCGGCTCCCCCGCCCCTTCCCCGCCCACCCCGCTCTGCCCCGCCCCTTCGCGGGTTCGCTTGGTATATAAGGACCGAATGGCCCAGCCGGCTGCAGAGCGCGCAGGCGGCGTGCAGTGTGGCAATGATACCTGGGGACGCGGCCACCGCAGCTGGCTTTTGCCGCTCTAAGCTTCTCCCCAAGGACCTTCTGCTAGGCAGGCGCCCACCGTAAGCCTCCCGGGCCTTGTGAACCTGCAAACCCAAGTGCTAGAGACAATCTGCCTTCGGCGCTTTCCGGCTTGGCAGAGGGGTTTTCCTGGCGGGGAATCTTTGGTTCGCACTGATGATGCGCGGGGAAGAAAGGCGAGGAGCGGCGTCCAGGCTGGTGCTGTCCCAGCGCGAGGAGGCGGGATGCGCTCGCGGGGTCCGCGGGGCGCCCGGTCCCCGCCAGCGTTGCGCACCCACGCCGGGGGACGGGAATGTGGCCGCTTGGGGACCCCCGCCCGCGGCCTCAGCGAGTCTGGAGCGCAGAGAACAGGGGTTGGCGGCGCTCTGGCCTCGGATGGAAAGTGGGGAATGGGGTGGGGGGCTGCGGACCCTTTAACGTGGATTACTTGGTGTGTATCAGCCGGGCTCAGAAGATTCACGGCCTCCTCTCCATCCGTGGACTGACTTGTTAACAGCTGGGGCGCCAAGCTGAAGGTAAGTTTCCCTGCGGTTCGGGGAAGGGATCCGATTTGACTTTCTTTTCTTTCTTTCCTTTTTTCCTCCGCGTCGTTTTCCGAAGGGCTGGAGATTCTGGGTTGGAATTTTTGTTCTTGGAATTGACATCTTCTTGGAGGTCATTTTAGTCACCCCTCTGCCCCAGGCGGAGCGGAATCGTCTGAGACACGGTGGTGAGCGACCACCCCATCCTGGGCGTTCTTGGTCGTCGTCCTTCAGCCTCCAGCACTGCCGAACCTTGGCCGCCTGGAGGGACTGAGCCTCCGCTGGGGGAGATGCCCCCGCGTCCTCGGTGCACCCGCTCGGCCCCTTGCACTCGCCTTAATGCCTGGTCTCTCTCGGGGCTCCGTTACTTCGGGAGCGGTGCCGCCTCCGCGAGCTCCTGGCGTCCGCCCACTGGCGATCGGTGACGCTGCTGGGGCGCAGCGCTTGGAGAACGCGACGCAGCGGAGCCTCTCTCTGCATTGGGGCTGGGGGGTGGGCGGGGGCGTTTGGAGAGCGGCTTTCCGGCAAGGACTGGGCCACCCGTCGGGCGGACGAGGGGATGCGTTTGGCCAGGGTGTGGACGGGCTTTCTGAATGGGTGGGAGGTGGCAGGAATTCAGTCCAGTGTGCCCACCCGCCACCTCCCCTTTCTGGCGCAACTTGCTAATGGAAGTGGCTTCCTGGCCAGGGTGGGGAGAGGGCTTAAGTCTTGAGTCCGCAACTGAAAGCAAACCGCTTCTGTATCCATAGCTTCCTCCTCGGTTGGGTGTGTGTGTGTGTGTGTGTGTCTGCCCTGTTTGGAGGCGGCACAGTGCTTGTCACCGAGGAGGCCCTGAATAGATGTTTGTTGAATGAATGAGTGAGCGACTCCGCCCTTGGCCTGCAGATTAACCAGGGTCCTTCCTCCTTTTCCTTCTCCCTCCTTGGCATTTGTCCTCAACTCTAGAACCTATCCAGGTTTCCTGGGGTTGCTTTCGAAGATGCGGGATTCCCTCCTCCGCCCCTCAACTCTCTCCTGTAGGCTGTAGGTTCTCATTTAGAACCTGTCTGTGAACCATTTCTCACCCAGCAGTTCCTTCTGCATAGAAATCTAGAGGCTGTCAGGGATCGCTCTTGGTCAATGCTCAGGGTCCCAGTGTCTCCAGTAAGTACCTGCTCCAAGAGCAAGAGAAGGTAGAGCAGCTCTGGAAGAAGAAAAGGCCAGTGCTTAGTGCACTGGCCTTTTCTTCTCGGTGCCCCTGGCCCCAGGCAGGTCCTGGAACTGCCCAGGTTGGCACAGCACTTTCCCTGCGGCCCTTCCCCGCCCCTTGACCCCATCCCAGCTCTGTGCTCAGACTGACTCCGGGAGAGGAAAGGTTGAAACTGTCAGACCAATTGATAAGCAGCCCCACCACCTCTCCTCCCTGTCTGATTTTAAAAAGTAATCCATGCCCTCTTTCTTTTATGTAACACTATGCAAAAGTGCTCAAAGCAGGAAAAAACATCCAATTCACACAGTAATGCAGGCAGTTTGATATATTTCCTCACTGGTGAAATCCTGCAATATATACTTAGAGCTTTTTCCCCTGCCCCTTTTTCGTGTAATTTTATTTGAACATTTCCCCCACGTCATCACTGCAAGATGCTGTATTCTGCTACAGACATTGACTCATCCTTTGCTTGACAATTTCCCTATTGTTGGACACTAAGTTGCTTACAAATTTTTACCCTGGAAGTAATACAGTAAGCATCTTTTGTAAGTAAAGATCTGTCCACATTTCATATTATTTCCTTTGGAAAATTCTCAGAAATTGCTACATTTGCTTTAAGTTGAGTCATGTCTAAAGCAAAGGAATAACTCTTTCTACACGAGGGACACAGAGTGAATGGCTGTGAGCGAATGAAGTGTTTTGTTTTCTCTTAGTATCAAAGAGTTGATCAACATTGGTATGAGAACTAACTTAAAATTTGCAGTTGGGATTATGATGTAAATTTTTTTAGCAATACTGTAAAGTAAGTTATATCAGGCCGCTAGATTTAACATGCTGTCTTTTAAAAAATATTAAAACTTTTGATTTTGATATAAATGTAGATTTACAGGAGTTGCAAAAAAATAATGCCTAGGGAGTTCCACTATCTCCTTTACCCTGCTTCCCCAAATGTTAACATCTGACTATCTATGGTGCAATGATCAGACCTGGGACATTGACATTGACACGGTACTTTCAACAAATCTACAGGCTACATTCAAATGTCTCCATTTGTCCCACTCACATCCTTTTTCTGGCCCAGGTTCTAGTTTGGGATCCTGTAAAGGGGACTTGTAAAAAGTGGGAACCAAGAGGGGTATAGAAGACTATCTTTGTTCAGGAGGAGGTTTGAAATTGGAACGTGATTTCCATTTTCCTCCCCAGGTGAATTTCCCCTTCCTCTACTGACGATAGCAGAGCTGTATCAGGCATCCAGGGCTTGTGGGAGCCTGCCCATATGTGGGGAAAGCATCTCCGTGTACCCCCTCCCTCCTTTCCTCTTCCCACACCTACAGTGGCAGTGTGTCATTGAGTGAAAATGGGGTTATTACCCAGTCTGCCCTGACACGTCTTCTGGGGGGTAGACGGCTGCCATCCGGCGTGCGTGAGAGCAAGCTGCTGAGCCGCCGAATCCACGGTTGACAAGTACACCGTGCAATGCCTGCGCGGGTGACTCACGCCGACTGGAGTAGCAGGTGTGTCAGGAGCTAAGCGTGCAGACCCAGCAGGCACAGCATTTCCTGGTGATCTGGGCAGATTGGAAGGAACACGGATTTCTGCTCTGAACTCAGAATAGATTTAGGGTATTGTTAAGCAATTTTGGGCTAGGAAGTGATTCTCCTTTTCTTTACGGGACTGTCTTCCAAGAGAAGATTTGCGGTGAGGAGAGCCTGCCCAAAAGGGTTTTTGGAGGTGGCTGATGTGGATGGAGGCTAACCCAGGTTCTTTGCCTAAGAGTCCACTTATGTGAATTTGAAGAAACCCAAGAAAGAGACCCTTCTTCTTGCCTTACAATAAAGAGACTGCATGGTCAGCCAGTAATGCACACGTGAATTGAGTCCGTCTGCTTTGAGCATCACTGTGTCTTTTCTGACTTGGAGTGGTTGCCTGCATTGAGCAAAGGCAATGTTTGTTTGGGGTAAGGAAATTTTGAGGTTACTGAAATCCCAACAAAACAGACTTCTGTTGCCCAGATAGGGTTTCTGTGTTACTGCTAGGGTCTGGTTTCCTAGACTTGATTTTTCTTTTCCTTTTTGAAATACTCCCAACTTTCCTGCTGTAGCTTTATAGCTTGTAAACGGAAGAATATTCACGTCTTTCTCTCTCTGTGAACTGGCACAGACGTTTTCTGTAACTAGCCAGCTCCAGTGAGGATCATAACAGGAAGTCTTGCGGGGAGAGGGGTTGGGGGTGTTGGGACTAAACATTCTGGAAGGCGCCTCTGTCTACACCAGCCCGTCCCTGTCCTCAGTGTCTCCTGGTGGGTCCTCCCTTCTCAGAAGCTGCAGCTGGTCCCAGGATCCACTCCAGGGCAGTGCAGACTGTTCACTTTGGGACTGCCTCACCTGTCCCCTGGTGTTCAAATTCTGGTTTGCGTAAGAATGAATTGCTTGTTAAAAATGAATATTCTTTTGTGTGTGTGTGTGTGTGAGAGAGAGAGAGACAGAGAGAGACAGAGAGAGCAAGACACGGAGTTTTACTCTTGTCTCCCAGGCTAGAGAGCAATGGCGCGATTTTGGCTCACTGCAATCTCTGCCTTTCTGGATCAAGAGATTCTCCTGCCTCAGCCTCCCAAGTAGCTAGAATTACAGGCATGTACCACCATGCCTGGCTAATTATTTTGTATTTTGAGTAGAGATGGGGTTTCACCATGTTGGCCAGGCTGGTCTTGAACTCCTGACCTCGTGATCTGCCCGCCTCAGCCTCCCAAAGTGCTGGAATTACAGGTGTGAGCCACCATGCCTGGCTAAAAATGAATATTCTTAGCAGCCATCCCCGTCCCTCCCCTCACCTTTAATGCTTGGGGAGGCTGCATTTTCAACAAGCTACTCAGACCGTTCTGACACAGAAACTTTAAAGAAACAGGAAGTTGACTGACTGCTTGGCCAGATAAAGCCTTCATGGAGCCTTTTCGCACTGATGCTTACCCAAAAACAGTGCCTTTTTTTTTCCTCCTCCTCTAGGAAGCCTTTCTGGTTTACCTCCACTGGTCTGGGCCCCTCCATGTATGTATTTGGTTTGTTGGTACAGTTTTTTACATAGAAGCCTTGAAATCAGATGCCCTTTCTACTTGGTTAAGACAGGAGTGGCTGCATTTGGGTGAATGATAAAGGAACTACAGTTCTGGGCGTCTTCTCCCCTCATGTAGGCAAGGTCCTTGGGAGCCCGGAATGTGTCCCTGACCGAGCAGCATCCTAGCGCATGTGTTTGTGTGCTCACACAGACCACTGCCACTTCTGTCTCTGGCCACCATTGTTGTAGACGATGTCCCTGTCATCGTGGAGCTGGTTAGGGTCCTCCACACCAAGTTAGCATCCCCTATTTACATAATAGATGCACCCAGCTCACTTCACAAGAGAACAGGAATGATCCTGGGTGAATTTCTTACCTTTCAACTGTGCCATTGGTGAAGGACACCCTGTTCAAAGTCAGCTGGGTGCTCCTGCTTTGCAGATGAGGGCTGTGCCTGGATAAACATCTACACAAAACCAATCTTGGTTGATCATGTGATATCCAAAAGGCCCCAAGGAATCGTTCAACCTAGAAGAATGCTGAAGTGGCAAGTTTCTGCCCAAGAATTCTTTTCTGTAATGTGAATCATCATCACCTCCTCCCATATTTGGTTTGTTGGTACAGGTTTTTGCATGGACGTCTGGAAACCAGGTGCTTTTGTGTGTGATTAAAGGAGATGTGGTTTCATCTGGGGGTACGATCAAGGGACTGCAGTTCTGGAGCTCCAGAAATCAACCAGACTTTCCAACTCCCAGGTCTGTGAGGCTCCCCCACGGTTTGGAAGATGCTGACTGTCAGGGTCTAGTTTTAATGGCTTACAGACTTCTTTCCTTTGCTTCAGAAGTGGTCATTTTACTTTGGCAATTTACTTCTTGTTGTTGTGAGTTTTTGACCAGGAAAGATCATGCCTGCCCCCCCCAGCAGTCCCTTCTGATGATTGAGTCGGGATTTCAGGGCATGCTTTTTGAGCAAGCCATGGAGTATTCCTTCTCTAATGATGGATGTATTTCCAGTCGTTTGCCCATAGACTTCCTCTCACCTTAATTCTGCAAATATTGAGTGCCTACTGGATGCTTTTTAAGGCGTTGGCAGAGCTTCTTGGGTTCTTCAGCATTGAGCTCTAGTGGTCTTCGGGGCCCATTGAGAGCTGACTTGGAGATTTAGCAGCCTGTGTGGAAGTGGGGGTGCTTCACAAAGTGAAAGGAAGGTGTCTGAGATGCTGGCCTTTGGGACAATTTCACTATGTGAGTAAAACCCTCATTGAGCTGTAAGTGACAATGATGGTTTCTGCAGTTATGCCTTCTTCACTTAACTACTTGAAAACTTTTAACCATTTTTTTTTTTGAGGTAGAGTCTTGCTATGTTGCTCAGGCTGGAGTGCAGTGGTGTGATCTTAGCTCACCGTAACCTCCACGTCCTGGGTTTAAACATCCTCTCACTTCAGCCTCTTCAGTAGCTGGATTACAGGCACCCACCACCATGCCCAGCTAATTGTTGTATTTTTTTGTAGAGATGAGGTTTCACCATGTTTCCTAGACTGGTCTTGAACTCCTGAGCTCAAGCGATCCACCAGCCTCAGCCTCCCAAGGTGCTGGGATTATAGGCGTGAGCCACCGTGCCCAACCCGCCTTACTGTCTTTTATAGCATCTATACCATTTCACATCCCCACCAATGGTACACAAAGGTTCCATTTTCTTGCCTTGTTTTTTTTATTCTTTTCTTTTTCTTTTTTTTTTTTTGAGAATAGCCATCCTAATGTGTGTGAAGTGCTTTTTGCTTTAAGAAAGTCACCTTCACGAAAAGTGAAGTGCTCGGGAAAGTGAGGAGCTGCCAGGTTGGTGGGGTGGTGCTCAGCTCTGAATCTGCCACAAGTAGTTTTTCTAAATGAGAAGGTTTGATGACTTAGCACGTTCCGTTGGCCCTGATTCTTTGAACCGGAGTTTTCCAATTGCCTTTGTGCCCATATGCCGTCTGATAATACCTTCAACCTGGTGAAATGGTCAGGTGTCATCATGTTTTACAGGAGAGGCATTAAAGCACCAGCCAATGAAATGATGGATACCCTGCAGATGAAGCCTTGCCCTCTAACTCCTAATCTGGCACACATTGTGAAAAGCGAGTGTTTTGGAAGTGTTGGTGTGGTGATGGAGGGTCCGGAGGATGTAGATTGGACGCACTGTTTAGGAAAATTGTAGAGTGAATTCTCTGCTGCTTGCCCTGAGGGGTCACGCTTTCATATATAAAGTTTGCTGGAAGTGGGCATTTTTTTAAAAGTAGAGAACACTTTTCTGCACAGTTTGAGCTGCTTAAAATGTTTGAACCAGGCTGACCAACATGGAGAAACTTCATCTCTACTAGAAATGCAAAATCAGCCGGGCGTGGTGGCACATGCCTGTAATCCCACCTACTTGGGAGGCTGAGGCAGGAGAATCGCCTGAACCCGGGAGGTGGAGGTTACGGTGAGCCGAGATCACACCACTGCACTCCAGCCTGGGCAACAAGAGCAAAGCTACATCTCAAAAAAAAAAAAAAAAAAAAGTGCCTTTTGAGCATGGTGGTGGATGTCAGAGTTCGGTGGCAGCTCCCGAGGAGAACTGGGGTGTGAGGCTGGGTGAAGATGATCACCTCCCTTCTGTGGTGTAATTCCCCAGGCTGAGCCTGAGCCCTCAAGGCTGCTGTCGGTTCTGGTTTGTGATTGGCTCCCCCATGCCACATGTGCATGTCCAGCGGCCAGGGGTATTAGGCGTTTGCAGTAAGTGATTTTGTTGGCCCTGGAGGACAGATGGTGGACAGTGTTTGATCCCAGCCTCTGCGGGGCTCTACCCTCTCAAAGCCTCTGCACGTTCCCTGCATGGGGCAGGAAAGTGGCCTTGTCACCTTGGAGCCGCCATAAATGTGGCTCTTTTCCATGTTTATTTTTTCATGGTGATATTTCTTTTTATTTTTAAAATTAAGCAGTGGCTGGGTACGATGGCTTGCTCCTGGAATCCTAGCACTTTGGGAGGCCAAGGTAAGAGGATTGCTGGAGCCCTAGGTCAAGGCTGCAGTGAGCTATGATTATCCTACTGCACTCCAGCCTGGGTGACAGAGCAAGGCCCTGTCTCTAAACAAAGAATGAAAAAAGAATTAAACATCAAGAAGCAAAGCTGTTGTTCCTGAAGTTGGAGTGATAGAACAGGGTCTCCCCTGCCTGGGGGCTTTCTTCTCTCTTGAAAGAGCGGGGGTGCCTCCCCATAACCCCTTCTCCATGACCCCTGACTGGGACCCCTTCTCCATAACTCCTGACTGTGACTCCCCCTCCTTTGGCTTCAGACCAGACTTCTTTAGAGGACCCATGACTAGGCTGAGGGGGGTTTTTCTGAACCTCAGGGAATCTGTGGCCACTGGCAAGCCAGCGGGAAATTCAGGTGTTTGGGTTTTTAATTAAATTTCTAAGTGGAAACCAGGAATGTGGTTAAGCGAGGAGCTGAGGTGGTCTGGGCTTCTCCTTCTACCCTCACTGCTGGGCTGTTTGGCCTTTCCTGGAATTGCTTTCCTTGTCACCTTCGCCTTCCTCTTTTTCCACTGTCCCCCTCCCCTGCTCGCACCATTGCGATTGAACCTGAATGGTTTTCTCAAACCTTTCTCTGGACCCTTATCATCCCTTATCTCTGGACCCCGGGCATCTGTTCATCAGGCACCGACTTGGGGGGAAGATGCCCATGTGGCTGCATTCAAGATTCACCGGTCAAACTGGTCATTGGGTGATGTTGCTTGTCCCCCTGTAATGACCCGGCCCAGCGGCCCAATTCCTTGTACCCATCGTGTGTCAGGATTCAACAGATACGATCCCAGTGTTAGTCCATTCTCACGCTGCTGTTAAAGACATACCTGAGACTGGGTAATTTGTAAAGAAAAGAGGTTTAATGGACTCACAGCTTCACATGGCTGGGGAGGCCTCACAATCATGGCAGAAGGAAATAAGGAGCAAGTCACATCTTACATGGTGGTAGAGAAGAGAGAACTTGTGCAGGGGAGCTCCCGTTCATAAAACCGTCAGATCTCATAAGACTGATTCACTATCATCATGAGGACAGCATGGGAAAGACCCACTCCCATGATTCAATTACCTTTCACTTGGTCCCTCCCATGACACGTGGGAATTGCGGGAGCTATGATTCAAGATGAGATTTGGGTGGGGACACAAACAAACCATATCAGTTTCCAACCAGCCACTGCTGCCTGTCAGCAGGGCAATGTCCAGAAAGAGGCAGCCTTGCAGCAGGCTCAGAGAACGTGCTACCAGACTCTTTACTTCCCTTAATCTCAGAGCTCTGGGATGTTATGATCTCCAGCATTTGAGGCTTGGAGGCATGAAGGAATACCCCGAAGGCCTCATAGCTTTGGAGGATGGAGGTATCGTTCAAAATCAGGTCTTGGCCCAGGTCCATCACTGGGCCCCTGTCCTGCCCCAGTGCCAAGTGTTTATATGACTTTGCACAGGTCCCTGGGCCTCTGTCTTTGGGCCCAATTCCTCATCCACAAAAGGAAGAGTATTTTTAGTTGGAGGTTACAGAGAAACCAACTGTATCCAGTTTAAAACAATGAATGTTTTGGTTGTTCACATAACTGAGAAGTGTGGGGGGTGTGCTTTTGGGGTGATTTGTTGGCTCGGTCTCCCTGTCTTTTATTCTCTCCCCTTCCGTATACAGTTTCATTCTCAAGTTTACTTTCCTTATCTGGGCAGGCCTCCTGCCTCTACAGATCCAGAGGGAGAGAATGGCTTTGCGATGGCCTTCCTGAGTGCTGACCCTGCAGCCATGCTCACCCCTGGATCCACACCTGTGACTGGGAGCCGGTGGCTGGTGATGGGCGGGGGGAACACACTGATTGGCTCTCCCCTGATCACGTGCTTGACTCTGTTGCCAGGAGACAGCTTCCCTCCCCAGATACACCAAGATTCTGCAAATGGATATTAAGGTCCTTGGGGAGCACCGGTATGTGCAGGGGATACAACCAATTGTTCACTATGAATGAATTGGGCTCCTGGGATAATAAACCAGGACGTGTGCTTCTGGGGGCAGTGAATTCGTTTTGTTTACTTGGGTATAACTGGTATCTTAAGAGGCTGCTGCAGGCATGTTAATGCTTAGTAGAAGTTGACAGTCTATTTTCACATGGGACATCATCTTGTTTCATCAGGGAGCTGGCAGTTTGGCTCCTGGGTCGCTAAATCTAGCCTTGCAGTTGATCAGCCGTGACTGGGCTCTCGTTGACCCGCATGAAGAGGTTGTTACTGGAGTGAAAACTGGACGCTTGGAATGGCACCTGTTGCCTGAGATTTCACCAAAGAAAGGGAAACACTTGCCCTAGTTCTGAGCATCTCTAGACTAATGGTGTTGCTCCCAGTCTCCCTTGGGAGACTGCTATGAAAAGCCTGATGATGTGAGCTAGGGGCAATGGATTTGTGCAGACTTCTCACTGGGCCTCTGTGTTTGGCAGCCCTGTGGGGAAGACTGAGAACCCAGGGAGGCCAGACAGAGAGCTCGTCCAGACACAGCCACACAAGTGGATTTATGCAGAGGGCTCCATTGTGTTCACACATTCATGTGCCAACTTGGAAGCAGATTTTCTGGGTGCTCCATGTTCGAGAGACAGCTTTGATCTCCAGACTGTTGAGCTCAGGGTGGGAGACTCTGTTTTGCTTACTTTGTTTGCACGTTACACAGGTAGGCTTTGTTTGAGGAGCAGTGACTCACGCTCATGGGTTGTGTGAGCTTTGAAAGGAAGCCATGAGGCCCTGGCAGGTGCTCCCAGCTGTCCTCGTTTGCCATTGTCAGGAAAAAATTCTTATTGTCATGGACAGATTTTTTTCTATCTAACGCTTGAGTATGAATAGCCTTTTTTGGTAGGTAATGAAGTGGGAAGAGAGGGGGTGATTATCATGTATTAAAGGTGCCATCCGTCCCCTGGAAGTGTAGTTACTGTTGCCCATTTAACAGATGAGGACGCTGAGGCTCCCAGAGCTTATGTCGCTTGTTCAAAGTTACCCTGCTGGTCTGAGGCAGAGCTGGAACTTGATCTGATTCCAGTTGGGCATGTGACTGCATCCACACAGCCTTTAGCTGCAAGCTGGATCCCATTTCTCTTGGAAAGCACTAGAAGTCACAGATCAAATAGTTTTCACATTGTTTATTTATTTTGAGACAGGCTCTTACTCTGTCACCCAGGTTGGTGTGCAGTGGCTTGGTCATGGCTCACTGCAGCCCCAACCTCCGGGCTCAAGCGATCTTCCTTTCTCAGCCTCCTGAGTGGCTGGGACTATGGGCGTGTACTACCACACCTGGCTAATTTTTTGATTTTTTTTTTTTTTTTTTTTTTGTAGAGACAAGGTCTCTCTGTTACCCAGGCTGCTTCATGAACTCCTGGGCTTAAGCAATCCTCCTGCCTCCACCTCCCAAAGTGCTGGGGTCATAGGCATGAGCCACCATGCCTGTCCTCATAATGCATCTGTAGCTAGGATTCATCCTTCACTTCTTCCTCTTAGTAATCCACTGACAGCTTTAAAACAGTGCTTCTCCTTCCCTCCGCTTATAGAGATGAGACCTGCATCCTTTCAGGGGTGTAGCTGGAAACAGATGACTCCCTTCCCTCCAGATGGGGCAGTAGAGTCAATGTTAAGGTAATTAATACTAAGACCAATTGAGAGGTTGGTTGACTAGAGTTTTCTGTGATGAGAAACTCTGATTAAGTGCTCTACAGGTTCTGGGCTTTTCCTCCAGTTCTGCCTCTACTCTCCTGCTGTCCCCAGCTTTCTCTCTGCAGAGGTAAAATCTGGTTTAGAGAGATAGAAGTGATGGTACATCATTTCCTGACTGGCAAGCAGGAGGGCCAGGGTCCAGACGTAGGTCTGTTTGTTCTTAAAACTGGTACTTTTGCCCACAGTACTGTCCTGATGGTATTTGCTTAGGAGACTTGCGTGTCCAAAGCATGCACCAGCATCATGGATTCCCCTATGGTTGAAATCCCATGAAGGATGCTGAGGCCACGGCATGCTTAGTTGAATTTCCATCACATTTTCCACGTGGGATCGTTGTAGTGTGGGGGGAAGGGGTGTCCCAGCATCCTTGATGAAGAAGGTGTTTGAGATTGGCTGCACAGTGGGACAGCAGAAAAGGAGACAGATCTGTTATCAAGGTATTCACTGGAAATGTTGAGTTTGAGGGCGGGAACTTTCAGTTACCAGGACATTGCTGTGCATACCTTATTCCTGGAGCTCAAAGATGAGTTTTCAGGGCAGACCTGTGGGTAGGCTCATTTTTTGGATATTATGCCTGGAAAGCAGGAGTGCTGCCGCGGGCTGTACCTACATCGCCTTCCAATGGGGTGGGGGTCCTGTGAGAAATCCTTGCCCCATCTGAGCTGCACTCCCATCAGCTGCCATGCACTCTGTCCTTTGCACAAAGAACCTCTTAATTGACATGATTGGGAGGGTAGAGAATGAAGTCCCTGTGTGACCTTGAGGTTGGGAGGATGGGCGGATGGGAGCTGGTACAGGTCTCATTCGCTGGACTAGGTAAACGGAGTCTTTGATTCCTCCTTCCACATGTTTCTCTCCTCTTCTTGGCTTAAACATTGTGTCCATCTTAAAGACATGGACCGGCTCCTTGGTTCTATCTGCTTAGGCTGTGGTGGCATCTCTGCTCTGAAGTGGCTGGATTGAATCGAGGAAGGCTCAATTTCCCTTTTGACTTTTTTTCTCGGAAGCATAGAACCTGGGCTATGGTTTCCATTGGCTTAAGTGTGATGACCTATGTGAAAGCGTATGTCTACTCTACTGTGCAATGCAAATCTGATGAATTACCAGCCCGGGCATCTCTGTTAGCTCGAGTGGGCAGACAGGAGCGCAGTGGGGGCAGAGCCGGGGGGAGGAGTGGGAGCAAGGATGTGCCTCCTCAGTGCTCCCTCCCTGGGTCCGGAATGGGCTCTTGTCTCAGCTGGGTTTTCCCTGTGACCTGACAGGTGCTTCTTTCCTCCTGGGCTGTGTCCTCCTCCTCTCCTTTCCTTATTCTCCCAATGCGTGGTTAGGGATACTCATACTTGCAGGAGACGTAGGATCCATTATTCATGTCCGCTGGTTGCCCAGGTTATGCCTGAATAAACTCATCACTGGGCAGGATGCTAACTCTGTTTTTGCAAACTTTTGCTTTACATTCAATTTTTCTCTTCCTTAAACTTTCGTCATACTGACAACTATAATATCATATACTGCCGTGATGGTTTCACATATATGGATCTTTTGTCTTCTGTATAGTTATAGCTGTGCACTCTGATTTCACAGCACCTGGCCTGATGCTGACTCCAGTAAAGGCTTACTACAGCGAACCCTTGAACAATGCAAGGGTTAGGGAGCTGGCCCTCTGTGCAGTTGAAAATCCACATGTAACTTTGGACTTCCCTAAAACTTGACTACCAATAGCCTCCTATTGACTGGAAGCCTTATCGATGACATAAACAGTTGATTAACACCTACTTGTTATGTTAGAGGTATTACACATTGATATGGCATATATGTATTGTATACTGCACGCTTACAATAAAGTGAGGTAGAGAAAAGAAAATGATATTAAGAAAACCATACAGAAGAGAAAATGTATTTACTATTCATTAAGTGGAAGTGGGTCATCGCAAAGGTCTCCCTCCTTGGTGTCTTCATAGTGAGTAGGCTTGGAGGGAGCAAGAGGCGGGATTGGCTTTGCTGTCTTGTGGGAGGCGGAGGCAGAAAAAAAAACCACGTGTCGGTAGACCCCACGCGGTTCCCACACTGACCTGCCATTCGATGTGGCTGTGGTGACAGTGGTGTCTGGTCATTGTCAAAGCAGCTTTGAGAAGGTGGTCTGGTCTTTGCTTGGAGTGGTCCTGAGAATCGCATGCTTCTTTCCTCTGGGGGTGGTCTTCTGTCCTCAGGAGTCCTGTTTTTTTTCCTGTAGTCTTGGCCTCCGAATTTACCTCATGGCTTTGGGCTTATTACACCACGATTTGGGGCCTCAGTTTCCTTTCTGTGTATCTCAGAACTGTGTGATTTCTTGATTGCTTTTAGCAGGGAGGGTGTCTTTTTGTTTTGTTTGCTCTTTTCCCGCAGGTGACCTTGAGCAAGGTAGGTAAGGAGAGATGCCAGCTCGTTCTCAGTGGATGCATGGCTTCCAGGTCTTTCTGCAACACCACTCAACATCGTGGAGAAGAACTCAGTTCAACTTAAATGTAATCAAAATAGAAAACAGACTCGCTAGGCAGCCTTTAGAGAGCGTTGTTTGTGATGGCTATGGCTCGGAATATCTATTTTGTTGTGACCTTGCACCCAAATAAATTAGAGGATTAAATGACGCCTTTTCTCCCTCTGATTTGAGATAGCTTTATGTATATAAGGGCTTTGGGGCACTCTGCTTACCCCTTTCCAGAGGGAACAGCTGGACTCAAACTGCCTTCAAAGGACTTGCTCTTTTAGGATGCTCTGACAGAGGCCCTTCACTTAGGTAAAAGTGAGATTCTTTTCTGCGTGCTGGTGGGCACCCCTCTTGGATTCGGGAGCTGCAAAGCACACGCTGGTGGGAGATCCGGATGGGAGGAGAATTCTGCTCTGCGGGGCTGCCGACCAGCTTGTCATTCACTTACTGTTAAGGCATAGAGATGCCTTGTTGTAACTGGAATTGTTCCTGGGAAGGAGGAGTCCTCGCCACTCCCCCTTCTCCTTCTCACCCTCCCCTCCCTCCCCTCCCCTTAGGAAAAAAAAAAATTCCTTCCCCCTTTCAGCATCTGTGTTTTAAGAATTCCCTCCACTGTGGCCTCAGGACAGAGACCCTTCTGTGAGAGTGTGCTGGAAGCCTGTCCTTGGTGACACCCCGCCCCCCATATTAAAAGACCATCGGAACAAGCTCCCCATTCTCCTCTGGAGAGGGTCCCTCTGTCCCAGGCCAAGCGACTCTTAAGGGAGCGTTTATCCTGGGACACTCAGTTTACAAAGACTGCTGCAGTGTCAGATAAACTCACTCAGCCCTGCGGGGGGAGGGGGGAGGAGAAGAACAAAACCCCCTTTATTTTCATCCCTGCAGAGAGACCAATAAAGACTTTGTGTTGGAGAGCGGGGGGTCTGAGCAAACAGAGGAGGGGGTCTGTGTGGGACTGATTTGGGGAGAGCATTATGAGTTATTATCTTATCATTTTATTTTCAGGGGAAATCTTAGCGTGTGACAGTGACTCTCACATGAGTAAATGGTCCCAAATGACCTCCTCTCTCCTCTGCTGGCCACGGAGACGCTCTATGACAAGTTTGCCAGAGAGAAGTCCCTGGTATTTTTTTTTTTTTCTACCACCTATTTGGTTAGGGAAAAACTCACCCACTCTGTGGACGAGGGTCCACTCTCTGGTCTCCAACCACATGTGTGTTTTAGACGATTCTTAGTCTAAGGGACTTTGGGTGGCTCTGCTTCATGGGCTGCATTTGGCCATCTGTGTGTGTGCCCATTTGGAGGGGGGTGTGCGGGGACCCTCCTGCCTCTGCACGTGAGTGTCGTCACTGCCTGGAGCGGCCTTTACTGTGAACGGCCTGAGTTGCCACATGGGCAAGTAAACCAGAGATGGCCTGTGATTGGCTCGTGCTGGGAGGAGGGATGGGATGAATGTTTGTCGCTGAGCGCAGTGAGGAGTGTCCGCATCTCACTTAATCCTGTGAGGTCTTTGAGGAGGTCAATGGGCTCATCTTACAGACCTGGAATGCAAAGCTCAGAGAGGAAAAGTGACTTACCTAATGTCTCCTGGAGGTGGGATGCTTGAATTTCCAGCCTTGGGGTGTCTGATTGTAAAGGTCCTGCCTGCCGAAGAGCTGGAGGCCTGGCCTGGGGGCCCAGAGTTGCTAAAGGGGGTGGGCTGGGTTGAGGGGTCGGGGTCACAGCAAGACAAAGGGCGTTGCCAGGCCCTTGCCTTCCGGCAGCCGGTTAGGGTTTTGTCCTGGCACCCCTGCCTTTCTCCTGGGCGCTGCTGGGGCTCTGCCACCCAGGTTCCATGAGGGAAGGTGTGTACTCCTGCTGGCTTCTGTCCCTTCTGCTTGTGTGTCTTTGGAGGGCTCAGCACTCACCTCTGGGGAGGAGATGGCAGAGGGAGGCGGGAGTCTGTACAGCTCTTTGCTCTGGGCTGGAAGGGAGCTGCCTGGTTGCCTGGGTAAGCAAGCAAGTTTTAGAAACTTGGCTGGAGCTGTGTTCAAGGGGGAACCTTCCCTGCTGGTGTCCTAGAGAGAGGAGTCCTGATGTGGCTTCTAGCCTCCAATTCCTGACCCTTCTCCCATTTTCTTTCTCCCCAGCGGAGTGTTGGGCCATGGGGAGTGATTGGTGTGTGTGTCGGGGGAGGAGATTGGACAGGGACTGGCCCCTGGGTCCCTTCTCTGTGCAGCCCAGCTCTTCCTACCCCAGTTCCGAGGGTAAGGGACCTGGAGAAGGGTGGGTCTGTACTGTGGCAGGTGAGAAGGGCCTTCCCAGGTGAGCTTTATGGCTGACTTCAGAGTCCTTGTTCACAGGGCACAGCTGCGTGGGCTGCCAGGGGCAGGGACTCCCTCCATGGGCAGGAGGGTCTGGGCCTTTCCCCGTCTGGCCGAGCCCCTCTTATCCCATTGGAGGACTTGAGGTCCTTCCACTAAGGCCCTGCCCAGAGTGTGAACCGGGAGCATCCCAGGGGGCGGTGAGATTCATCCTAAAACAGTAGAGAGTGCTGGAGGAGAGGTGTTAGTGTGGCTTTACATCTTGCAGAAGCGGGAAGCTTCTGGGCTCTGTAGATGGACCACCTGCAGGAGGAAGGGGACCCAGTCTCTGAAGCACAGTGCTCTAGTGAGAAAAGATGCCGCCCTGCCCGTGCAGGCGCCTGGTGCAGCAGGAGAGGTGCGAGGGAGACTGGTTTGGGGATTCAGGAGGCACCTTAAAGGGGGCTGAGTGAGAAGTCAGGCGTGTTCCCTTCCACAATTACATGCAGCCGCAGGCACAGTGACATGGCACAAAGGGGGGCTTGCCGGAAGGTTCTAGGGGACAGGGCGGAGCGAAAGAGGAAAGCCAGAGGTCTCGATGTCTTGGTGTGGTGGTGGCGGCGGAGAGCAATGGGGATGGGAACGTGGGATCGGGGTTGGTGACGCTAGACTTGTGAGAGAAACAGCAACAGCTCCGTCTCCAGCAGTTGGAGGGCGGTTCCTGGGCTGGACGGAGAGAATGAGAATGACTTTGTCGAGGTCCCTGCCAAGGATGGGATCCAGAATAATCCCTATGGACACTTAGAGCAGGCAGTGTCCACTAGCAGATGGGAAGGACAGGGAGGCTTCTCACCGCCAGTTCTCCCCCCAGCCCCTCCAATCCCAGCCACTCCTGGCACGTGGCTGCCTCTGCAGGTGTCTGCTGGCCATGTCCTTGCCATTCCATCCTGAGAACCCTCATTTCCTACAGGTGAGTGTTTAGGCCTCACTTACTGCATTCTAAGAGATTCAGTCCCGTCAGCAATAGATCCACAGGAGGAGGATGAGAGGGTGTTGGATCCAGGGTCAAGGAATTTGGGTCTCAGTTGTAGCTTGTTATTTCCCAGATGAATGACTACTTACTTACTTATTAAGAATTAATTTATTTTACAGACAGGGTCTCAATCTGTTGCTCCGGCTGGAGTGCAGTGGTACGATCTTGACTCACTGCAGCCTTGACTTTCTGGGCTCAAGTGATCCTCCCACCTCAGCCTCCCAAGTAGCTGGGACCATAGGCATGCACCGCCGTGCCTGACTCATTTTTAAATTTTGTAGAGATGGGGTCTTTCTCTGTTGCCCAGGCTGGCCTCAAACTTGTGGGCGTAAGTGATCCTCCCACCTCGGTCTCTTGGGATTACAGGTATTGATCGACTTACCACCTATGCAACTTACGACCATTCGACTTTACGACCACAATCGCTAGCCACGACTGCTCCGCATCTGGCAGCACAAACGTTGCCCAGCTGGGCGTACAACAGTGCGGACCAGCTTCCGGCAGCACTACCATCTCCGCATGCACCATTTCAACTGTACATATAGCCTACTCAACTTACGAGCAAACCGTGTTACGACCGGTCTGCGGTCCGGACTGTGGTCGTAAGTCGAGCACTAGCTGTATAGGCATGAGCCACTGCACCTGCCTGATGATCTCAAGCGAGTTTCTCTACTTCTCTGTGTCTTTGTTTATTTCATAGGCAAAATACCAGGGGTGAGTATTCTGAGGTTCCGTCCGGCTCTGTAAATGAGCAGCAACATGCTGTGGGCTGTACATTCACGTGGCCTCATGATGGTGTGGGGAGGCACGTGGACTTGCCTTCTGGTTCTTCATTCGCACCTCCCTGTGGCTTAGCTCATTACCCCACTGGTTATAAGTCATCCTGTCTGTGACCCTGCCTGGAGGAGGATGGGACTCTCGCAGTGGTGGTAGTGAAAACCTGGAGAGCCTGCTGCTGAGGGAAGCAAGGGACAGGCAGAGTCAGGCTGGGTTCAGAAGTCACGATGCCCAGAGGTGGCTGCTTGCCTCCTATGTCAGCCCCAAGGGATGGCTGGTGAGCGGTGGTGCTGAAGGCGAGGTCTGGGCTTGGAGCAGTTGGTTGGTGCAGAGGTTGGTGGCTGCTGTCTCTTTCTGGTTTCTTTCACCCCTGACAAAAGCTAGAAACTCTGGGGATTGTCTTGTAGATTCACGAGCTCTGCAAGGTCAGAGCAATCCACGAGTCCCTCTGTGGACAGGATGACACACGTCTCTTGTTACTCCCACGCACGGCTGCATCTGCGTCCCACATCCGAATACTTCAGCAGAGGCAAGCCCTTCTTACGGGTGGCCAGCCTTCCTCAGGCGCCAGCAATCCCCTCCCAGAGCGCATCTGAAGAACCTCATCAGCTTGACCAGTGGGAAAAAAATTCAGTCTTTCCTGGCTTAAACCATTTATGCCTGAAGTTGCCATTTTCTGCATTTGAAACATCAGATCTTGGTGATGACCTTGAGCAGTAAGTTATAAATAACACCCACAAGCCTAGTGCTCCAATAATGGAACATGAGGCATAAATGGCGACCCCTTTTTCTACCCCTTTCGTCGTTGACTTTTTCAGGGGGCGAGGAGAAACCTTGGTTGATGAAATGTATTTTCAGACACTGACTGAACATCCTTCTGTTTTTATCATCGGCACTGTTAATTGCCGCCTTGGTGTGTTACCTTCAATTCCAGACCTGAGCCAGAGGAAGAGGTTGAGACTGTTTAAATTGGCCAGTGACCACGCTGCCTCTCTCTGGACGGAATCATCACCTGATAACTTGTGGAGGGGAGGCCCCTTCAGACAGACAGGTTTCTCTCACAGGGGAGGGGGCCCGCTGAGCACAAGGGAGACTGTAGATGAGGCGGGGGAGCTGGGAGGGCCAGTGAGTTAGTGGCAGGAGGTGGGGCGCGATGTCATTTATTAGGTCTATGAAAACAATACGGGGTTTGTCTCCTGGGTATGGTGGTGCCTGGGGGTGGGGGGAAACCACGATGGGCCTGAGTAGAAAGAAAACAAGCACAGGTCTGACGAAAATGTGGTGACCCCGAGGAGCTGGGGAAAAAAGCACCTTTGTTTAGAGAGATCAGGGGAAGGGGAGGCATTTGAGGCGGACTCTGGGAGATTTGCTGCCTCTGCTCTAGGAAGCTGGGCCCTGAAACGCGGCTTGAGAAGACCAAGAAACTGAGACTGATGGAAGTTTCTAGGGTGGCTGATCTGGCTGTGTGGCATTTCTGGGTCAGATTGAAGGTTTAGAGGAGCCACTTCCTTATCAGCCCTGTTCCTTGAGGGTAGAGCCTCCCAGGGTCTGTGGGACAGATGATGGAGGGGTCTGTTCTGATGTGGGGCTCCCGGTGGGCTATGGTTTTGCTTCCTGCTCAGCCTGCCTGGATGATATATATGGTCCTGGGGCAGAGAAGCCTCCAGAGCCTGGAGTCAGGCCCCATGAGATCTGGGGGGAAGGCATTCATGGGGTTTGGTGCCCAGGAGCCCTTCCCCTGGTCACCACGGACCTTGCACGTGTGTGGAGGCAGACACCTTCCTGCCAGAGCGTTTCCTTCCTGAGACCTTCTGAGACCACGTCCTGAAAAACACCACATGTTCGTTTTGCCCCTGCTGTCCTCTGTGGATGTGTGTCTCCCAAACCTGGGGACTCGCTTTTACTTCTTTTTACCAGAAGGCTTATAGATGCGTGTGTGTAAGTATGCTGTGCCTGCTGGGATGGAGCCTGGAACACAGAATGTGCCTACTGGTGCCTGCCACTTGTCTCTCTCTCTCTCTTTTTTATTTTGAGATGAGTTTCGCTCTTGTCGCCCAGGCTGGAGTACAATGGCACGATCTCGGCTCACTGCAACCTCCACCTCCCAGATTCAAGTGATTCTCCTGCCTCGGCGTCCCGAGTAACTGGGAGTACAGGTGTCCACCACCGCGCCCGGCTAATTTTTTGTATTCATAGTAGAGACGGGGTTTGGCCATGTTGATCAGGCTGGTCTTGAACTCCTGACCTCATGATCCACCTGCCCTGGCCTCCCAAAGTGCTGGGATTACAGGAGCCCACCACCACGCCCAGCTACGTTTTTGTATTTTTAGGAGAGACGGGGTTTCACTGTGTTGGCCAGGCTGGTCTCGAACTCCTGACCTCGTGATCCACCTGCCTTGGCCTCCCAAAGTGCTGGCATTCCAGGTGTGAGCCACTGCGTCCGGCCCACTCGGCTCTTTTTTGGCAAAAGCACTGCCCTCATTGGCCCATGCCTGGCGTCCTTGGTGAATTTTTCCTGTGACATACACTGGTTCCAGCGGTTCAGGGAGGAGTGGTGCCTGCCCCTTGGTGAGGTTCTCCATCCAGGACAGTGCCCTGACTGCTGTATGAGGTCCTGTGCCGGGTGAGCCTGCCAGCGGAGCCATCGACAATGTGGGTACCAGGTGTGGCTGCTCAGCTCTGACCACTCTGAACCTGTGTGATCAGAAGCACACAGGACAATCCCGGGGCCTGTTTAGCCTTTTACTTTTTTTAGCCCCTTCAGGCTGCCTCTGATGGGAGAGAGGCGGATACATGTTCTGAGAAAGTAGCTCTGTGTTATTCAGGAGGTTATGACCCAGGCTACAGCTGAAAGTGAGCTCTAAGCACTCGTGGTAGTATTTGCTCACCACAGTATTGCTGACACAATAGCCCATTCTGTGTTCCAAGCACCATCCCACCAACACACGGCTCACGTACATATATACATGTACGTGGACGCAGACACACACACACACACACAGCACTGTTTTGTTTTTTGACTGAGTCTCACCCTGTCACCCAGGCTGGAGTGCATTGGTGCAATCTCGGCTCACTACAACCTCCGCCTCCTGGGTTGAAATGATTCTCATGCCTCAGCCTCTCGAGTAGCTGGGATTACAGGTGCTGGTCACCATGCCCAGCTAGTTTTGGTGTTTTTAGTGGAGGTGGGGTTTCACCATATTGGCCAGGCTGGTCTCGAACTCCTGACCTCAGGTGATCCACCTGCCTCGGTCTCCCAAAGTGCTGGGATTACAGGCATGAGCCACCGCGCGCGGCCCCACACCACTCATTTGTTCCTCACAAGGACCCTAAGAGGTAGATATTATTATTATCTCTAATTTACAGATGAGGCAACCGAGACAGAGAGGGCAAACGACCTGTCAGAGAGCACGCCATTAAATGGGCCACTCAGCCCCAAACCCAAGCCCTTGGCTCCCGGCTGTGCTCTCAGCATGAGGCCACGTTGCCCGTGGCCTTGCAGGGCCTCTCTGTGCCCCGTGTTCCGTGGGCTTGCAGGCGTTCTGTCCCTGCCGGGGGTCGCTGTTGGGATTCTGTTTCATAGGGGCAGAGGGGAGACCTGCAGAGTCAAATGACTGACTGAAGGTCACCCTCGGGCTGGCTTGGCTGCCTCAGCTTTGCTGCCTGGGACTCAAGCGCTGTGGTCCCTGCGACGTGTAAGTGAGTCGTCCTCCCAGAGTTTCTGGACCATCCAAGTTGCATTTTTTTTGCATTTGCAGGAGACCCTGGAGACGTCAGCAGATCCATCCTCATTTCCCAGCCCGGAGGGTGGTGGTGGAAGGGGCTGTTCTTCCTGCTGTGGGGAGGGGGCTCTGTGGGCCGCTGCTTCCGCTCTCTCCCCCTGGGGCTCAGGCCCCGCAGCCTCCCTCCCCAGCTGCCCGTGTTGACTCTGGCCACCTGCCAGCCCCTCCTGGGCCTTGCACCATAGGCTGATGCGATTTTCCTTTTCCTTTCTTCCCCTACCTCATTTTTCATGTATGATGACCTTGGAGGTTTATTTTCAACATCAGGCTCATGAAGACAGCCCACTTAGGCTAAGATAGATGCCACTGGGACCTTCTTCTTCCCTGAAGGAAATGGTCCTCATCTTCCCTATTAACTGTTTGGGGTCTGGCCCCTTTGCTGGGGCCTCCCTCGTTGTTTCCGAGGAGGACTCAGCCAAGGAGGGAGGAAGGAGAATGTTGCCGTGGACTAGGCTTGCCGTCGTGAGCTGTGGAGTCCGAGAGCTTCTCTTTTCTTTTTTTTGAGGCGGAGTTTCACAATTGTCGCCCAGGCTGGAGTGCGGTGTTTCGATCTTGACTCACTGCAGCCTCCACCTCCCTGACTCAAGCGATTCTCCTGCCTCAGCCTCCCGAGTAGCTGGGATTACAGGCACCTGCCACCACACCCAGCTAAGTTTTTGTATTTTTAGTAGAGATGGGGTTTTGCCCTGTTGGCCAGGCTGGTCTTGAACTCCTGGCCTTGGGTGATCCACCTGCCTCAGCCTCCCAAAGTGCTGGGATTACAGGCGTGTGCCGCCGCACCCAGCCGGGAGGTTTTGTTAGAGAGATGAAAACACTGTCTGCCAGGCGGTCTCTTCAGGCCCCTCTGCAGTTGGTGCTCCTTCTGCGATGTACACTTTGCTTTTTGTTAGGGCATTCTCCATCCTGAAGGCTCTTCCTCCTCCTCCTGCCCACCCATGCATGGCTCCTCCTCCTCAGGGAGGCCATCACCTAAGGGTGACTGAGCACACCTGCTGTGCACCAGGCTCTGTGACACTCAGAAGTTCAAGATCAGCCCGGGCAACATGGTGAAACCCCGTGTCTACTAAAAATTAGCCCAGGCTGGTCTTGAACTTCTGACCTCAGATGATCCACCTGCCTCAGCCTCCCAAAGTGCTAGGATTACTGCATGAGCCACCACACCTGGCCTGATCTGCTTTCTGTCTCTATAAATGTGCCCTCTCTGGAGATTCCATGGAAATGGAATCATATGTGTAATCTTTTGCGTCTGGCTTTTTTTGCATAGTATAATGCTCCTGAGAAAGTGACTGTCACCAACTTTTTCATGGAGCCTCCTCTGTATGTCCAGATTGTTGCAGTCTTGGTGGTGAATGGATTAACCGGAAAGGAAGGTGAAGCTCCTGTGGGGCGGGGGGCTGCCCTTGGGGGGTCTTCAGCCCTTCCTGCCCAGACCCCTGACCAGGCTTTTCACCCTGCCTGCCAGTTTTGAAGGACTTGGCCTCCTCCTTCCGGCTGTTGTAGCTTAATTAAGTCATAATGACAGACAGAGAAGGGTTGTTTCCTGGCAATTAAAGTAAGTGGAAGATTGGAACGTGGTCCAGCTCTCCTCCCAGCCAGGAAGGACTGGAATCTCCCGTCTCATCGTTCCTACCCATGCTGCCCCTCTTGATGGGTTCTGGGGTCGGGGTTGTTGGGAAGTTCTCTCCCCTCCCTGAGACTCCCCATGCCGTGGCTGATTTTTGTCTTTCCCAGGTGATTTTTTAGGCTGTTGATTATGAAGATGAGATATGCATTAAATCTTATTTTGAGGCTTCCTCCCGACTATCCAGCCTTAGTCAAAGGGGACAGGAAGGGAGAAGCCACTTATTCATTCAGCAAACCCATACTGAAGGTCTGATGTAGGCAGAGGAGGAGGAAGTGAAATAGATGCAGCCCCAGGCATCCAGGGGCTCACAGCCAGGAGTCCGGAGGGAAGGTGTGAGATAAACAATCCAATGATTCACTAAGAAGAACGGAATGAATGGACCACAGTTCTCAGATAGGGGAGACCATGGAGGTGCATGGGATGATCAAGAAGGTGGACATGGAAACTTGCAGGACAGGCTGTGGGGAGGGAGGAGGGGAGCCTTGGAAGAGAGGACGAAGGCTTGGATGGAAGAACGCACAAGTGTTGCTGGGGGCAGACAGTGCAGGACTGTGCCCACCACGGTGTGGCCAGAGAAGGTGGAAAGCCTAAGCTCTGGGGCAGGCAGTGTTCAGATCGCCCACCAGGAGGCTGCAGGGGCTGTGCCTCCTCATAACCCACGGTCAGGGGCAGGAGGAAGACGGCGGGAGATGCTGATTCCACACTCTGGGTTGATTTGACAATGGGGCTTTGGCTAAGCAGACTGGACCCTCGAACATGGAGACACGACGATGTTCTCTGCTCCATCCACCGAGGTCCTCTGGGAAGTTTCTCTTTCGATTTTATGTTACTATTGGAGGCATATTTGTTATTCCAAACAACTTTCCATTGAAAAAGTCTCACTAGACTCCCACCTGCCTGTGGTGCGTTCACACATTTGACGATCTCTTTTATCCCTGGCCCGTATTTGAGTTTTGCAGAGTCGTGATCTTAGAGCAAGCGGTTTGATTCCCACCTTTTCTCTTAACCTTTTGCTTTTGTTTTTTCCACATGCCTGTGTCCTTGTCTTGTGTTGATTTTTAATGCCTGTACGATACGCTGCAAAGCAAATAGAATTTGCTTAAGAGCGCTACTGAGGAGTAGGAGAATGTTGACTTTTACTTTAATCTTATTATGTAAGAAATGCCATGACAGTTCTTTTTCCCTCTCATTTTATCTTTTGGCCAAACTGGGGGTTTTCGTAACAGGACAAGAGCCATACCGGGCAATGGGATAGCGAGTGAATTCTTCAGCCAATGAGTCTCACGGGTGGCTGGCATTCCTGACAAATAGGGCAGCAGCGCTTGGCCTTGAAACCGTCCCGGGGTGAGGAACTGAGTCTGTGCTGGCGCACTCCCGGCCTCTGATCTCTTTTCTTCCTCTGCTCTCAAACTCCACATCCTGGAAATCCTGGAAGAGTCTTCTGTTCTGCTCTTGGGCCTGGCGCACGGCTGCTGCTTACAGGTGATTTGTTCCCTTCAGTGGACTTCAGGCTCGAGTTCGGGTGAAGAATTTTTGAGAGATGCTCAAAGGAGAAACGAATCTCTAGCTTGCCCAGTGGCCCTGGGGCACCCTCTTTGCACGCTGTCCTCCATCCCCAGCGATGCCTGGCTCTGGTCCATCTTCCTCTTTTCTGCCCCGCCTTTCCATCCCGGGACGACCACTGGGCACAAGGAATGTCGGAACCCAGGGAGCAGTCTGCACTGGGATTACTTCCAAACACTGAGAGCTCAGAAGCCATCCTTCTTTCATGACCTTGCTCAGGCTCAGGCAGTCTCAGTGTTAAACAAACAGCCCTTGAAAGAGAAAAGCCACATTGTCCTCCCCATGCTGATGGCCTGGCCTCAAGAGCGGCCAATTGCCCTGGCTAAGTGGAGCAGCAGAGTGTTTGTGTGTGTGGGTATGTGCACACGAACACACGTGTGCTGGAACGGCCCAGCTCTTATTCCCAGAGCTGTTTTTTTTTTTTTTTTTT
>NW_016107408.1:2726787-2736917 GCF_001604975.1 Cebus imitator | reverse complement strand
TGAGATGGAGTCTCCCTCTGTCAACCAGGCTGGAGTGCAATGGCATAATCTCGGCTCACCGCAACTTCCGCTTCCCAGGCTCAAGTGATTCTCCTGCCTCAGCCTCCTGAGTAACTGGGATTACAGGCACCTGCCACCGCGCCCAGCTAATCTTTTGTATTTTTAGTAGAGATGGGGGTTTCACCATGTTGGCCAGGCTGGTCTCGACCTCCTGACCTCAATTGATTTGCCCACTTTGGCCTCCCAAAGTACTGGGATTACAGGCGTGAGTCACCGTGCCTGGCCCAAGAGAGCTCTTCTAAGCAATAGCTTCTGTAAAGGGAGAGAAGGGGGTGGGAAGTGTCAGGGAGGGGCACAAGTTACAAATGCATGACGCTCGGGCTGTGACGGTGGGTCTTGATGTTGAAACACTGGCAGAAAATTGGAAAAATTGACAGAGGCCTGGAGATGAAATAAATTAGCCCATCTTCTGGAAGGTCTGGACCAGATGTTCATATCACGTTGGCAGGATGGAACCATTCCACGGTGTTCCACGCATCTTCCTTCTCTCTCTTTATAACAAGACCGTTTTTCTATGCTGCAGCCTACATCGATGATTATCTTCAATGGTGCCTGAGGGCCAGTGAGTCCATGGGCCATTGTTTTCTTAGCCAGTCCTCAAATCTTGGCCTTTGGATTCCAGTTTTTCACCACAGGTTGCAATAAACATCTTTGTACTTTCATGCCTTTCTTTTTAAAGGAACATCTCAACTGCCTTGAGTCTCCGATCTGGCAGTCATAACCCTCATCCCATTCCTTGAGTCCCAGAGAGATTGGGAGAGGGAAAGAAACCCACAATGGTGCTGCCCATTCTGGGTCCTCTCAGCCAGGGGTGTTGGGGCTGGGGAGCGAAGGGCATCTGTTGGATTGGTCAGTGGGCCATGGCTTCAGCCACGGCGAGGGAGGTGTCAGCTTGCTGCCCTCACTGTGGGTCTCACACTCTTCCTCCATCCATCCCCCCGAGCTTCAAAGATAAGCTCTCCTTATTAAAGCTGTCCTTAAACTCTGCTTCTTGGGTACTGGGGAGTGGGTCCAAGTGGGTCATCTGCTCCCAACCTTCTCCCTGTCTGTCCTCTCCCATCTGAATCTTAGCCTTTCCTTCTTCTCTTACTGCTGCTCTTGGGGGGTTGTTTATCCCAGTTTCTCACCCTTTCTCATGAAGGAGGAGGAAGCCCCCAGCAGCGGGCGTTTGCCGGAGCTGCAGGTGAAAGGGACCAGGTTACCACCAAGACAGGAGAGACTGGGCTTTCCAGGGGGCGTCTGGGTCCCCTGGTCTAAGTGCTGGGTCAGCACGCAACTCCCTGGAGCCCTGAGTGATGGAAGAGAGGGAAGCTATTAGGGCTGAGGCCAGAGAGAACGCAAGCTTGCAGGTGGACCTGACTTTGTGTTTTGTGGCTTAAAAAATGTGGATGCCTCCTGTAATCCCAGCACTTTGGGAGGCCAAGACAGGAGGATCACTTGAGATCAGGAATTCGAGACCAACCTGGCCAACATGGTGAAATCCTGTCTCTACTAAAAATATGAAAAAAAATAGCCAGATATGCATGCATTCTCCTGTGCACACATATGCACACCCCCGTCTTGCCTTTTATAGAGCCATGGGGCAGCGAATACAACCAAATACCTTGCAGCATGAGCCACAGACATTTATGGGAACGTTTATGAATGTGTGCCTGTCATCCCAGCTGCTTGGGAGGTTGAGGTAGGAGAATCACTTGAACCCCGGAGGCAGAGGTTGCAGTGAGTCGGGATCGCATTATTGTGCTCCAGCCTGGGTGATGGAGTGAGACTCTGTCTGAAAATAAATAAATTATTTAAAAAGTGCCTGCCTGCTCATTCTCGGCTCTCAGGATCCACATCTCTTACCTAGGTGGGTGCTTAGAGCTGATTTGGTTCACGTAAGTCACAGAGGTTTCAGCTTTCCTTTGCTAGCGCTTTCATGCCTCTGAGGGGAGAAAAACCAATGGAAGGTAGCAGGTGGTGGGGTGTTATTCAGCCGCAGACAGGAGCGAAGCATGGACACGTACTACCCACGTGGAGGAACCTGGAAAACTGGAGGCTGAGAGGAGCCAGACGCAAAAGGCCCCCATGGCATGATTCCACTGATATGAAATGTTCAGGATAGGCAAACCCCCAGTGGTAGGAAGGCACTTGGAGGTTGTCAGGGGCTGGGCTGGGGTCAGAGGGTGGACAGTGGCGGATGCATGGAGTGGAGTTTCCTTTTGGAGGGGCTGACAGGGCTCCGGAACTAGACCATGGTGATGCTTGCGTGACGTTGTGAACGTGTAGTAATTGTTCACTTGAAACGGGCTGACGTGTTGAGTTGCGTGGTACATGCATATTACCATAGTGAGTGAAAACGGAACGCAACCCAGTGGAGCCTTGCACTAGCGTTTGTCTGAGGAGAACGGGTGGAGTTGCATCTTCCTGGCTTTCTTCTGCTACCCAGCCCTCTGTGCCCACTCTTGCCGGGTGCTGGGGTTGGCTGAGAAGCCTTCCCGAGTGGACCCAGTTCCTAGAGTCTCATGGCAGCAGGAAGCCCACTGGGTAATGTGCCCTGGCTGGTGCAGTAGCTCCCCTCTCGGGGCCCGCAAGAAGGGGCATCTGGCTTTGGGGGCTGTCTATGGTGTGGTTGTCAGTGTGCCTCAGCTGTCCTAGCTCAGGTGTTCTGGAAACTTCTTCGCAGAGGCCACTCTGGCCATTCTGACGTTTGCACATTCTGAGCACCTTTGCTCTCTTGGATCCCTTCCCACTTAAAAAAATATATTTAAAATGTCAAATATTGTGATATATTAAAACACTTCCTTTTATCTAAAAGCATGTGTTCTATTTTTTTTTTTTTTCCTGTTTTTAAAAGAAATCGAAACGTTTCCATGGGCCCTTCGGAGTATGGCGGGCTCTGGTTTGTGCCTTATGGTCTGACGGGGACGTCAGCCTGGGGCTGTGTTGTCTCGGATCCGTGTCTCCCAAAAACCTCCTTCTGGTTGGTTCCATATTTGTGGGCATCCCTGACCTTTCTCCAGAACAGCTGCTGGTGGCAGAAGCTGCTCTGGTCTCTGAGACTGAGCCCTCAAGTCTGAGATAAAATGTCCCCAAAGAATGGTTACAGTTCATCCCCAGGAGCTCGGCCCCGAGACCCCTCTCCCCACCACCATGCCCAGTGTGCCTCATGAAGACACTCACACAAGTGGTCGTGGGAAAGAGGACTCTCCCCCACACCCTGCTCCAGCACGGGCCCTGCTCAGCCAGATTTTCAGAATGAAAATTCTTCTCCATTCTTCGTGTAGATGTAGGAAAGTCACGTATGATTGTTCTCTGCCAAATAACCATTTTTGCGGGAGATTTTTGATGGAAATTATTTTTTAGGACAAAAAGGGAATAAGTGTGAAAACCAGAGAAGACTACAGACAAAAAAATTGGTGCCTGCCCCTGTGGTGCCGTTTTTGGGTGACAGCTGTGTCCGGGGTGTCAGGCTGGGTGTCTGGGAGGGCCACGGCTCCCCGTGAGCCCCGGGGCAGGTGTGATGCCTGGAGTCTCCTTCCGGATGTCACCCTGCCAGCCTCTGTGCATTTGTGCAGGGTGCCTTGTCCCTCCCTTGCATTTTCCGAGTGGGTCTGGAGAAGGACACTGCTGGGCTGGAGATGGGCACAGAAAACTGGCCACTGTGGGCAGAGCGAGGTGCAGGGAGGGACAGGCAGGTCTCTCGTGGCCTGTGGTGCCTCTAGGCAGAGGGAGCATACATATACATACACGTGCACATACACACATGCACACTCACGTGCACACATATGCACACTCCCACCTTGCCTTTTATAGAGCCGTGAAGCAGCAGATGCAACCGGATACTATGCAGCATTAGCCACAGAGGTTTATAGGAAGAACCAGCAGGAGGTGCCAGGAAGCTAAAGGGCTCCAGCCCTCTGGGTGGCGGTTTTTCCCGTGTGGCTGTGTGAGCTCAGCCTCCTGGAAACCCGCCCTGAGCTTGGTCAGCAGCACTCACTCCAGGTTTAGTCCAGCTCTGGGTTATCGCAGGCAGGACTCCCGAGGACAGGTTCATGTTTGCCTTTTGGGAAGTACTGCGCTAGAGTGGAAAAGCACCCTGGGCTGAGTGGGACCTCCGCAGCTGGGCTGCTGCTAACCAGCCAGGGTGTCTGGCACTGAGGAGTCACCGTGCACTCTTGGGACACATTTTTCTCATCGTCAGGATGGGTTGATGGAGCGGGCCTTACTACCCGGGTGCTGGGATGGTATAATGAGGTGGCGTGTGCATGTGTGCGTGTCTGGGTGTGGGCGAACATGTTTGGTAAGTGAGAGGCTCTGCCCACGTGCAGCAGTACCGTCAGTTTTACCTCCTTGCAGCACCTGGCATGCAGTGGGGGCTCAGGGCACTTGCAGACGGAATGGCCTGGGGTCACAGCCCAGCTCTGTGTGTCCCTGACCACTCCGCAGGTGAACATGGGCAGGTGGGTGTTTGGAGGTGTGAGGCTGAGGAGGGCATCTTGCAGATCTTCCAGATTGGATGGTTATGGGGTCTGGAGGGAGCTGTCATTGTGCCTGGTGATTTCCGCTCTGGGCCAGGCCTGGGGTTGCCCGACTCTTGGGCTCTAGTGCCCTCTAGTGTTCAGGTTGTATTATTGCAGGTGCATGTACACCTCACCCCAATCAGACCTGGACGTGGCTTTAGAAAAGTCACATGTCTGGCTCACGCCTGGAATCCCAGCAGTTTGAGAGGGCAAGGCGGGCGGATCACTTGAGGTCAGGCATTTGAGACCAGCCTGGCCAACATGGTGAAACCCCGTCTCTACTAAAAATAAAAAAATTAGCTGGGCGTGGTGATGGGTGCCTGTAATCCCAGCTACTTGGGAGGCTGAGGCAGGAGAATCGCTTGAACCTGGCAAGCAGAAGCTGCAGTGAGTTGAGATCATGCCACTGCACTCCAGCCTGGGGAACAGAGGGAGACTCTGTCTCAAAAAAACAAAAAACCCCAAAGAACCAAGAACAGGTCTGTAAAGGTGACTCTGAGGAAGGCCAGATCAGTGTGTGGCTGCTGGGTGTGAGGAACGCTACTCCTTGGAGTATCTGGGGCTGTGGTTCTTCAGCTGGAGCTCATCTGAGGCCCCTGGGGGGCTGTTAGGACACAGATGGCTGGCCCCATCTGTAGGGTTCCTGATTCAGTTGCTCTGGTGCAGGGCCTGAGAATTTGCATTTCTCATAAGCTCCCTGGTGATGCAGATGCTGCTGGCTAGAGGACCCTTGCTCTAGGACCCTGGGACCCTTGCTCTAGGACCACTGCTTTCTGGACCCCTGGTCTAGAAAGAACAGATGGAACCCCTCCATGAACGGCGTGTCAACAGTGGAGCTTTCGGCGACGATGAGCTGGCACAGTGTGGAGAGTTCTGCCCTGCCAGGCCCCCTGGAAGGCAGCTCTTCTGCATAGGTGGTAAAGGCTGGCACCTTCTAGGGAAAATCTGGGGACTCATGGGTGCCACCGTTTCCTGGGAGACTCCATCACCCTGCTCTGCTCCAACGTGGCTGTTTCCGGAAAACACCTGAGTCTCATAGAAACACGTGAGGGTCTACAGGAATAGCACGTTCTGCTCGAGTGTCCAAGTCCTCTGTCATTATTGGGCTGCTGCATTTCAGCCTAGAGAAGGTTTTCGAAGCAGTTGATCCTGAACATTGACTTTAACCATCAGAAAAACCAAACTCTCAGAAACGGAGAGAGAAAACATTGCAGCTGTGCCCATGGGACTTCCCAGCAGATCCTTTGAGGTCTGGGTGCCCCTCAAGTCCTTCCTGGGTAACGAGAAGGTCCATTGTGGTAGATTCTGGGAAACCAGTTAGAGGTGGAAACACACGCACCAGATATACACACACATACACTCAGCGTGTGTATTGTGTGAGTGTGCGTAAGTGTCTGGGTGTGTGTATGATTGTGTGGGGATTCTTGGAAACCGGTTGGAGCATCTCCCGTGAATCGAGTCTACCGTCTGGAGGCATCTCTAGTCTTTTATTTCGGAGCCTGAGTAGATAGAAGGACAATTGTTCGTTAGGGGCTCTTCTAGGCCTGTCATGGTAAGCCCGTGTTGTCTTCATATACGAGAACTGTATTTTGTGGAATACAGAGGGCTGGACAGCGTAAATACACTCCCCCAAGGGGTAGAAACACCAGCAAAAAGTGCCAGACGCTTATGAGGCTCTGATGTAAGTGACTTTCAGCCAAACACTAAAAAAATCCGGTAAGTTCAGCCCTGCTCCTGTCTCTAGGCCCTAGGTGGGGAAAGTGAGGACCACAGCTAAGCCACCTGCCCAAGGTCACATAAATGGTAAGTGACTGAGCTGGGATTCAAACGCTGGCAGTGGGGATTACAGGCTGAAGCACCTGAGGTTTAAAAGGTGAGAGACCAGAACCCAGGTCTGTTACCCACACTGGAAATTGTTAGCATGCACGTCAAGGTCTGTAGCCCCCCACTGTCCTGGGGAAATGTCAGCGTCACTCCCAGGAGTGTGTGTGAGAGAGTGTATGTGAGTGTGGCTGAGTGTATGTGTGAGTGTGTATACCTGATGTGTCTGTATGTTGTCTGTGTATGAGTGTGTGTATGTGTGTGCCTTGATGTGTGTATGAGTGTGCCTGTGTGTGTGTGCATGTATGCCTGAGTCTTTGTGCATGTTTGAGTGTGGGTGTATGAGTGTGTGTTGTGTGTGTCTGGGTTATGTGTGTGTGTGAGTGTGCGTGTCTGGGGGACTGTGGGTGTGTTGTGTGTCTGGGTGTGTGTGTTGTGTGTGTGTGTGTGTGAATGTGTGTGTCTGGGTATTTGTGTTTTGTGTGCATGTCTGTGTGGTCTGGGTGTCTGTGAGTGTAGTGTGCTTGTCTGTGTGTGTGTTGTGTGCGTGTTTGGATGTGCAGTGTGTGTGAGTGGGTGTGTGAGTGTGCATGTTTGGGTGTATGTGTGTCTGTGTCTGTGTGTCTGGGTGTGTGTCTGTATATGTTGTGTGTGTCTGGATGTGTGTTGTATGTGTGTCTGGGTGTGTGGGGTGTGTGTGTGTGTCTGGGTGTGTGTGGTATATGTGTCTGGGTGTGAGTGTGTTGTGTGCATGTCTGGGTGTGTGTTGTGTGTGTGTGTGCCTGGGGGTGTGGTTCTATGTAAGGTGCTCTGCCGGTTTCTGCCAAAGGCGGGCGAAGGCACAGCCTGGGTTGTTCGTAACAGACGGACCTCCAGAGTTTAACAGCGCTTGAGGGAAGTCGCTCGCTTCTGTCCTCACAAAAACCGTGGCCAGGGCAATGGCATTAACTCCTTATAACCAGCTGTGCCCAGCGGAGAAGTCAGGCGAACAGCAGCGCCTGCGCTCCGGAGGCTCCTCTGGGCCTGTGGGTGTCTCTCCATGACATTGCTGGGGTCTGTCGCCACCTCGTGGTTATTCCACGTATCGGCTTTCAAAAGAACCTCTCTCTCCAGCATCTGGACTATGGACCCATGGGCAGAGGCCCCTCCCGGAGGGGCTTGTGTCTCGCAGGGCACTGGGGACTCTGATAGGAAGAGGTGGTCGTTCTGCAGTGTTCCTGTCTTGGAGGGGCACAGTGGGGTGTGTGTGGGAAAGAACACGGGCTTTGGAGGCAGAGCCCTATCAGGTGCACACATAAATGTCACGTGACTGTCAAGTGACTGAGGTTCTCTCTTTGCCGGGTTCCCATTCACAGGGAGGCTGATGTTCGTGGCAGTTTGTGGATTAGCGGCAGTAAAGCACCTGGTACCTGTTAGCTGCTCTAATTCTAAAAATTAGGGGCAGGACCCAGCTGCCTATTGCCCGTGAAACTGTGTACAGCTTTGTGACATCATCCCATTGTATGGCACAGGTTGCGTTATTAAAGATTTCTTCAAATTATCCACTTTCTGAAATAATTTTGGATTTATGGAAAAGTTTATAGAATATATATTTACAGAAAATAAGAGTGTCCTGTATACCTCTCACCTGCTTTCTCTTGATATTAACATTGGACCCATGCTCTTAACTAAATCATAGCGTTGGTCTCTATTGATAGGTTTTCCACAAATGCCCTTTTTCTGTTCCAGGATCCAATCTGGATTCCATGTTGTATTTAGCCTTTTCTGCTCTGGGATGTTTCTCTCAGTATTTTCTTGTTTTTAGCGACGCTGATGGCTTTGGAGGGTGCTAGTCATATATTTCGAAGCATCTTCCATTTGGTTTGGTCTGACATTTTCTCATAATAAACTGGGGTTTCAGGGAAACAGCAGCGAAGTGTGCTCATTGAAACAAATCAGTGGGTACCTGACATCAATCAGGCTCATCGCTAGTGATCTTGACCTTGATCACTCATAGAAGGCTGTGTCTGCTAGCTTTCTTCACTGTCCGTTAGCTGTTTTTGCCTTTCTGTGCCCTTTTTCAGAAGAGATTTACCAGGTCTAGCCCCCTTACGTCTGAATGCCAGGAGGCGGAGACCAGTGGCGTCATCTTAGAAGGTTGCTGGTTACATTTGTATTCACTCATTGAATTCTTGCAGCAATGTTAAAAGTGAGCAATATTATCCCTTTTTTTACAGAGGAGGAAATTGAGGTAGAGAGAATTTGAATCAGCTCTCGAGGCTGCAGCACCAATGAGTAGTGGAGCTGGGATTCAAACCCAGACGGCTGGCCGCAGGACCCCACCCTTAGCCATGACCTAAACCCTTGTCCGGGGACCCTTAGAGGTCATACTGTGGACCACCTTGCTCCTTGAGGCCAGAGTCAGTTGAATAGATGGCTGTTGGTGCCTGTATTCCTAGAATGTTTTGCAGCCACACTGGACATTGAATGCTCACCTTTTTATGGTTTTAGATTTATTTATATTGTTTAATTTTATTTTTTGCTGAGACATGGTCTTGCTTAGTCTCCCAGGCTGGAGTGCAGTGGTGCAGTCATACCTCACTGCAGCCTCGACCTTCCAGGCTCAAGTGATCATCCGGCCTCAGCCTCCCAAAGTGTTGGGATTACAAGTGTGAGCCATTGTGCCTGGCCTGTTCGTTTTTAAGTAAGAGAAATTAGTATTTGCCATTTAATAAACACGCCTTGAGCAAGATGTGCTTCTGAGTGACCCTGGGCAAATTATGTAAGTCATCCATGAAATGGAAAAAATAGCACCTGTTTCGTGGGGGATGGTGGGGGCGGGGCAGGGGAGGGCTGAATAAAAATGCTCTCCTCTGAGGCCGTGGTGCTAAAATCCTCTATGTTAGCTCATTGGATCCTCATGTGTAAAGATACTTAGAATGGATGGCTGTCATCATGAATATTCGGTAAGTATTAATTCCTCTCTAAGAGTGATATGCTGGGCCTTGGGAGGCAGAGATGAATCAAAAGGTAATCCTCTGTCTCAGGCTTAGCTCCTGCTGGTGGGAGAGGCAGATATTTTCATGGATTATTACATTCAATGGGTGATATGGTTTGGCTGTGTCCCCACCGAAATCTCATCTCGAATTGTAGCTCCCCTAATTCCCTCATGTTGTGGGAGGGACCCAGTTGGTGATGATTGAATCATGGGGTGGTTCCCCCATATTGTTCTTATGGTAGTGAATAAGCCTCACAAGATCTGATCGTTTTATAAGGGAAACACCTTTCGCTGGCTCTCGTTCTGTTCTCTTGCCTGCCCCCATGTGAGATGTGCCTTTCACCTTCCCCTACGATTGTGAGGCCTCTCCAGCCACGTGGAGCTGTGAGTCCATTAAACCTCTTTCTCCTGTAAATTGCCTAGTCTCTGGTATATCTTTATCAGCTGCCTGAAAATGGACTAATACAGTGGGTGTGGGTTAAGGGTCCGCTTTGCCTAAGGAACTGGGAGTACTCAGGGGTGGGAGGGACCAAAATGAAGCCACCACCCCCAGGATAGTCCCAAATGCAAGGAGATGGCTTGCAGCCTGCAGGGTGCACAGGTGCTCTCTGTCCCGAGACAGGCTGCAGGGTGCACGGGTGCTCTCCGTCCCGATGCAGCCTGCAGGGTGCACGGGTGCTCTCCATCCCGAGACAGCCTGCAGGGTGCACGGGTGCTCTCCGTCCCGAGACAGGCTGCAGGGTGCACGGGTGCTCTCCGTCCCGAGACAG
>NW_016107408.1:2723496-2726632 GCF_001604975.1 Cebus imitator | reverse complement strand
CTGCAGGGTGCACGGGTGCTCTCCGTCCCGAGACAGGCTGCAGGGTGCACGGGTGCTCTCTGTCCTCACGCAGCCCGCAGGGTGCACAGGTGCTCTCTGTCCCAAGAGTCTTGGCCTGAAGAATAGGGCTGCATCCTTTGTGGGACTTGCAAGGCTTTTGTAGGCTTGTGGCTTTCCACTTTGTGGAATAGAAGGAGCACATAGATTGAAAGACTTATCTTCCTTCTATAAAAACCATGTTTTACAGATGAAAACCTCATGTTTCCACCCATGAGTGGTCTTTCCTGGGCAAGGTACGGGATCCAAGCCCGTAATACTTAAGGGCCTGTGGAAATGTTTTCATTTCCTTTAAAATCAGAAAAAAATGAATATAATAATAAAGAATATATAATAGTGTATCCAACCCAGATTATCATTATATTGTCTTTATACCAATAGTCATAAAATATAATTTAAAAATATTTTTACGAAGGCAGGAGCCCAAAAAGGCAAACGTGTGTCCGCAAGCCTCAGAATGCAGCTCTGTAAATGCATCCTTGGCCATGACGTTATTCCAGCCTTGCAAATTTAGAAATGGACAAATTCCAAAATCCTGAGAAAGAATATCCACAACCTTGGCCTCCTCGGGGAGGGTCTTGGGAAGATTTCTGTCTTGGTCTGTTTGGGCTTTTATAGCAAAGTCGCTGGTTAGCTTATACATGACAGAAATTTATCTCTTGGCTGGGTGTGGTGGTTCACACCTGGAGGGCTGATCACTTGAGGTCAGGAGTTCAAGACCAACCTGGCCAACATGGTGAAACCCAGTCTCTACTAAAAATAAAAAAATTAGCCAGGCGTGGTGGTGGGTGCCTGTAATCCCAGCTACACAGAAGGTTGAGGCAGGAGAATCACATGAACCCGGGAGGTAGAGGTTGCAGTGAGTCAAGATTACGCCACTGTACATTAGCCTGGGTGACAGACTCTGACACACACACACACACACACACACACACACACACGAAATCTATTTCTCACAGCTCTGGAGTCTGAAAGTCAGAGATCAGGGTGCAAGCAGATTTGTATCTGGTGACGGCTTTCTTCTAGGCTCTGCCGACTTCTTACTGTGTCCTTATGTGGCAGAAGGGGTGAGAGAACTCTCTGGGGTCCCTATTATAAAGGCACTAATCCCAGTCATGAGGGCTCCACCCTCATGACCTAATCACCCCCCAAAACCCACTTCTGATACATCACCTTGGGGGTTAGGATTTCAACATATGAATTTGGGGGAGACATAAACATTGAACCTATCGGGGTTCCCATGGCATACCAGGGTCATCACATTGTAGGGAAGTCATGAGTTTCTGTGAAGACATTATAGGAAATAAAACAATTATAAAAGTTGAATACCTTATAACCACCAAATGTATATTCACCAGGATCTATAAATTCTGTTTAATCTGAAGCAGATAAAAATAATATTTTCTTTTGGTTAGGAGAAATGAAAGCTCTTTGAGTTCCTGGCTTGCAGGAGGTACTGAATGAATGAATGTTGAACATGGCTTTCCCATGGCCATGTTCAATTATGCACCATTTTTTTTTCTTTTATTTTTTGAGACGGAGTCTCACTCTGTCGCCCAGGCTGGAGTGCAGTGGCACCATCTTGGTTCACTGCAATCTCTGACTCCCAGGTTCAAGCGAGTCTCCTGCCTCAGCCTCTTGAGTGGCTGGGATTACAGGCACACGCTACCATGCTTGGCTAATTTTTGTATTTTTAGTAGAGACGGGGTTTCACCATGTTGGTTAGGCTGGTCTTGATCTTCTGACCTCGTAATCCGACTGTCTTGGCCTCCCAAAGTGCCCGGCCTCCATACCACAGCTGCAGGGCGCTCAGACTATGAATAAAGAAAAAAACTGGCCAGGCATGGTGGCTCACACCTGTAATCCCAGCACTTTGGGAGACCAAGGTGGTCAGGTTGCTTGAGTCCAGGAGTTCAAGATCAGCCTGAGAAACATCGCAAAACCCTGTCTCTGCAAAAAAACCAACCTCCCCCCCTACCCACCCCCACTAAAAAAGCCCCCCAAAATTAGCTGGATGTTGTGGTGTGCACTGGTAGTTCCAGTTACTCGGGGGGCTGAGGTGAGAAGATCACTTGCGCTCAGGAAGTTCAGACTGCAGTGAGCCATGATCGCGCCACTGCACTCCAACTTGGGTGACAGAGTGAGACCTCGTAAAGGAAAAAATAAAAAACAAAACAAAAATGAAATCCACAAAGACCCAGAAAGTGGCCGGAATACACATCTATTCAATTAAAATGTGGGAGAATCCTTTGCATAGGTCATCCCCAAAGTCAGGGTCCTGGGAGGCCACATTAGGAAATGGGCTGTTGCCTGGTGAACCTGGTACCTGAACATTGGCTGGGTGGTGGTGTTGGGGGACCTTAAGGTGGTTTGAGGATTGAGGGTGCACCAGGACCCGTGGGGCTCAGCGTGTAGTCATACTCATGGCTGTGACATGCCAATGGAAGGATAAAAAGCAAAATGAGGCTGGCTCACGCCTGTAATCCCTGCACTTTGGGAGGCCGAGGCGGGTGGATCACCTGAGGTCAGGAGCCTGGCCAAAACCCTGTCTACTAAAAATACAAAAATTAGCCAGGTATGGTGGTGTACACTTGTAGTCCCAGCTACTAGGGAGGCTGAGGTGCGAGGATCACTTGAATCTGGGAGGGAAGGTTACAGTGAGCTGAGATTGCCCCAAGGCACTCCAGCCTGGGTGACAGAGCGAGACCTTGTCTCACAACAACAACAAAACAACAGCAACAAAAAGCAAACTCAGCAAATGGAAAAGGTGCACGTGGCAGAGTCTGGAGCAGACCAGGTGCACGTCCTTAGTATCTTTTCCCAGTGGAGTCACACCTGACACACTGTGAGGATGGGAGTCATACCTCACACACTGCCCAGGACGGGGCTCACACCTCACACACTGCCCAGGACGGGGCTCACACCTCACGCACTGCCCAGGACGGGGGTCACATCTCACGCACTGCCCAGCACGGGGGTCACACCTCACGGACTGCCCAGGCCGGGGGTCACACCTCACGCACTGCCCAGGACGGGGGTCACACCTCACGCACTGCCCAGGACGGGGGTCACACCTCAC
>NW_016107408.1:2717183-2723486 GCF_001604975.1 Cebus imitator | reverse complement strand
CGGGGGTCACACCTCACGCACTGCCCAGGACGGGGGTCACACCTCACGCACTGCCCAGGACGGGGGTCACACCTCACATACTGCCCAGCACGGCAGCCACAAGCCACATGTGGCCTGAGAGCATTTATTTCAGAAGTGGCTGGTGTGAGTTGAGATGCGTTACAAGTGTAAAATGCACGTTGGGTTTCAAAGACTTAGTATGAAAAAGTAACACAGAATAGCTCATGAATAATTTTTAAAATACTGGTTACATGTTGAAATGATGAAGATGTGGGATACATTGGGTTAAATCGACTATATGATTTAAATCAATTTCAGCTGTTTCTTTTTAGCTTTTTTATGTGGCCATGAAAACCATGAAACTTACTTTTGGGGCTCACATGCAGCCTCTCAGCGCTGGCTCATGTCAGCACTGTTCTAAGTCATTTGTCCTTTCTACCTCCAAGGGGGATCCCTTCATCATCCCATGGCACAGATAAGAAAGTGGAGACACCCACAAGTGCTGTAACCTCACCCACAGCTGGTGAAGGATGAATAGGGCTGGGATTTGTGCCCAGGGTATCTGGTTCCATTCTTTTGACCACTGCCCATTACTGCTTTTCAAGATATCTGCACTCTCAAAGGGTGTACCACTTAGCCTGGGAGACAAGAAAATAAATACTAAAGTCAGGGTTCGAATAGTGGTATGACTGGGGAACTCACAGGATGCACAGAGAATTGATCCAGAATCATGAGGGGGCATCCTGGAGGGCTTCTAAGAGGAGGTGATATTTATACTGGCCACTGAAAGTGGTTAGCAGAGAAAGTGGTGAGTGTTTCACTTGGTGGAATATCATGCGTATAGGGGACATGGAAGGGAAGAGGGTGCCATGTTTTGGGGACCGCGGTTTTTGGGATATCTGAGTGAATCCTGCAGGGAGTTATAGTGGAGATGAGGCGGGCACATGGGCAGCAGGGGTCTGAGGTCCCTGAGCTTTGTGGCGTGGTTTGAACTTCATACCCACGGAAAGGGGAAGACATCACAGGGTTTTAAGTGGAGAGACTGCACAATCTGAGATGTGTCTGAGGAGCTCACACTTTCAGTGAGGAGGATGGGTCGGGGGCAGTGGGCAGGCGGGGCCAGCAGAGACACCCAGCATTTAGGAGGCTCTTCAGGGGCCCAGGAGTGAGATCAGGAACTCCCAGACCCACGTGGGGGAGGAGGGTGCAGTGTGAGGGAGACTCTTGGGGGGTGATGGATTCCAGGGCCGTGCTTCCTGCGGGGGAGGCTGGATTCAGAATGAATCTTGGATGTCTCGATGCTGAAGTGCCAGTGGTGTCATTTTTTGCCAGAAACTGGCAAAAAAAGGAGGAAGGCAGACTTCAGGGTGGTGGGAAGAGCACTCTGAGACAAGATACGTTTCTCAGGAGGGCCCCTGGGTGATCTGATTCTGCAGACACTGAAGTATTAACCTAGGGCACAGGACAAACCTCAGCAGTGATCAGGAGCCCTGCTCTGGGGCCGGCATCCTGTTAAACACGCTAAGCACAGGATCTTATTTAATCTTCTGGATAACTTCCCATGTACAACCCCAATTACACGGAGGAGAAAAATGTGCTCCGAGAGGGGACTCGTTTGCTGATGGTTACATGGGTTAACTGGAATTCTGGGATTAAACCTTGGGTCTGGCTGGCTGAGAGGCTGCACTCTTTCCTGTTCTATGCTCACCTGGGGCTTTTAGGAACACGCCACAGAAGATCCACAGAACACAGAAAAAGTGGGGTTGGATGGTAGGAGGGAAACCAGGGGATCGTGGCGTCCTGGATGCTGGGAGATGAGAGGTTTTCAGGAGTGTGAATGTCAGGGTGCAAATTCCTCCTGGAGGGAAATGCTGAGAGCACACTCATTGTACTTGGCAGTTGGGGTGTCATGGAGTCAAAGCAGTTTCAGGGATAAGCTGGGCATGGAAGTCAATTGCAGAAGCCAGAAGAATGGCCATGAGGGGTAACGCGGAGGACTGTTTCCGGAAAGCCAGCTCCTGGGCACGGGACTGTCTAAAGATGGGGGAGGGGGTGGATCTACCCTGGAGACGAGGCATAGCCCCTCACCTACACAGCCCCCTAGGACTGGCCTGAGCTGTGTACTTACAACTCCATGATCTTAAAGAAGCTGCCCCTCCCTCTAGAAAACATATATGTTTCAGGTCCCACAAAACCTGGATCCACCGTGGCTAGGGGTTGGGGGATGGGTGGAAAGATGGGATCCAGGAGGCTATAAGTGAAGGAGCTGGCTCTCAGGCTCTGACTCCAGGCCAGGCACCCTTGGGTGAGTTATTGAACTCTGGGTGCTTCTGTTTTCTTTTCTGAAAAACGACACAAACCCAAAAATCATAAAAAAAACACAACTGTCCTAAGGTGGTGGTAAAGGTTAAATAAGATGGTACAGAAAGGATTGGCACAGGGCTTCGCACAGCAAATGCTCTATACTTTTCTTACAGTTTCCTGTTACTGTGTTCTTATTAACATGTATATTCCTGGCTGGTGTTTTGAGGATTTTTTTTGCTGGTTTGTTGGGTTCCTCCAGCGGTTTGTGGATGGAGACCATGGGCTGTGTTCGTCCGTTTGCGTTGCTGTAAAGGACTATCTGAGACCAGGTAGTTTGTAAAGAAAAGAGGTTTATTTGGCTCAGGGTTCTGCAGGCTGTACAGGAAGCATGGCCCTGGCATCCGCTTGGCTTCTGGTGAGGCCTCAGGAAGCTTCCAGTCATGGCAGAAGGTAAAGGGGAACCAGCATGTCACATGATAAGAGGGAAAGCAAGAGATGAGGGGGAGGAACCAGGCTCTTTTAAACAATCACATTTGACATGAACTCTTTTTTTTTTTTTTGAGATGGAGTCTCTGTCACCCAGGCTGGAGCGCAGTGGCACAATCTTGGCTCACTACCAATCCACCTCCCAGGTTCAAGCGATTCTCCTGCCTCAGCCTCTCGAGTAGCTGGGACTACAGGCACATGCCACCATGCCTGGCTCATTTTTTTGTATTTTTCATAGCGTTGGGGTTTCACCATGTTGGCCAGACTGGTCTCCAACTGCTGACCTCCAGGGATCCACCTGACTTGGCCTCCCAAAGTGCTGGGATGAGAGGTGTGAGCCACAGCACCTGGCTCACATGAACTGTCCAAGTGAGAACTCACTCATTACTGTGCACCTAGCACCAAGCGATTCGTGAAGAATCAACCCCCTGACCCAGACACCCCCCACCAGGCCCACCTCCAACATGGGAGGTCACATATCACTATGAGATTTGGAGGGGACACGGAGCCAAACCATATCACGTGCTCTCTTCCTGAGTCACCCCATGATTTGTGCCCAAAGACCAGGAGGCACATGGGGTCACGCACCGTTTCCAGGAGGGATATGCTGTACGTCTGTGGCCCTTAGACGGCTGTGGGCAGTGAGCCCCCCAGATTCTCCGGACGTGTGCACCGATGGTGAGACCTGGGCCTCATACCTGCGGCATCCCTGCAGGATGCCGCAGAGCAGTGAGAGACGCCCGCTTTGCTCTGGTTCCATTGATTCTGAGAACCAAACCTTCTCAACTTGGAGCGAGTGGCTGGAGGAGAGATCAGCGGGCCTGGCGTTGCAAAAGTAACCTGTCTTCCAAAGGAGGAGGCAGGATCCCCGGACGTCCTCTGGGGCAGCCCTGGGTGGTGGAGTGCTTCTGGACAGCTGGGGGGTCTGTCTGCAGGCTCCAGCCTCAGGCCCTGGAGTGGCAGCTTGGCAGGTCCAGAGCCTTCCCCAGGGCCAGTTGAGGCTGGGGGAACCCTGGACCTCTTCCCTGAGGCCTTGAGCCGCTCCCGCGTGCGGCCGTTCGCCGAGCGGCCACGTGATGGCGCTGTGGCTCCACCGGGCGCGGGCGGCGCGGCGCGTCTGCTGCCAGCCGCCGGGTCGGTGCTGCCGCGGTCACCCCCGGCGCCTGGCTGTGCCCGGCGCGTCCGCCCGCCCGGCGCGCGGCTGGTGGGGCGCAGCCCCCGCGGCCAGCTCTGCCCCAGGCACAAAGCCGCTGCTCCGAGCCAGCGCCTCCTGCGTGCAGTGCCCCCGTGCAAGAAGCGTCGGCCCTTGCTGGTGTTTTTTTTCCTCCCTGGCCCGGCCAGGCAGAGGCCCCGTGCCACCGAACGACTTTCTTCTTCTTGAAACACGTTTCTTTCCTTCTCTGCTTCTTGTGTGTGTGTTGATTGTTGATTGGCCTGCACTCCGTTTCTGCCGTCTTACCCATAGCTCCCGACCAGGCCCGGGGCCTGCGAGGGGATGGCAGTTTCATTGAACCTCCCCCGGCCAGGCTGGTCTGCTTCCTCTTTGCAAGTTTCCCTGCGGTTCCAGCTTCGCTCCAGAAGATTCCTCTTGGAGCTTTTGCTGGGGAGAGCAAGGTGTTTGAACGCAGAGTTAAGCGAGCTGGCCAAAGGGAATGCAAAGGAAGAAAATTTAAAAGAGAAGAAAAGGAGGCTTCTCAGAAGTGAACGTTTCATCTGATTCCAAATATTCTGCAGCGCAGTTTTGCAAAACTGCTGGAAAACACAAAAGAGGAAAAAAGGCATCCATGATTTTGCATCTAGAAATGGCTTTTGTATTTTAATGTCTTTCTATGATATATTGTCCCGGTACAGATAAATGTTCCCTTTCATCTCCCCGATTAGGTCAGTTGCCTCATTTTAGCTGGGTTGCCTGCTTGTGAATTGAACGCACTGGAAGCGTTTTTCCCTGGCAAGCTGGTGTCTGGAAGTCTCCCCGCAGTGGGTCCGCTTGTGGAGCTTTGCATTCAGGTCACTCCCAGGCAGGTTGCTGTGTGAGACAGGCTCACCGAAGCTGGGATTGAGGACGTTTGGGAGAGGATGACTGCATTTTAGTTTCCGGGGGGGTGGGGGGGGGGAAGAGGGGGCAGAATTGTGAGCTGTTTCTGGAAGACCAGAGTTGCTCATATTTGTTTTGCAAAGCGAGCAGCCCCCACTTCAAGTTAGCGGTTCTCAAAGAGCCTGAGCAGGGTGCTGGGGAATTCAGGCCTCTGAGCTTTGAGCACCCCTTCCAGAATCCCCAGGCATCTGCTTCCCAGGATGCCCAGAGTCTGGGGACTGAGAGGCAGGGCTCGAGGGTCACTGAATCAAGCCCTTGTCCCTCTGGAGGACCCCGGGATAAATGCAAAAGGCGTGTTTGTGTGTGTGTGTGTGTGTGTGTGTGTGTGAGAGAGAGAGGGAGTGTGTGTATTTGAGTGTGTATATGTGAATGTGTGTATTTGTGTATGTGCATGTGTGTGTTTTGGTGTATGTGCATGTGTGTATGTGTGTGTACATACATGTGTGTAGGTGTGTGTATGCGTGAGTGTGTGTATGAGTATGTGTGTATATACATGTATATGTGTGTGTGTGAGAGAGAGGGAGGGAGTGTGTCTGTATTTGAGTGTGTATGTGAATGTGTGTGTATTTGTGTATGTGCATGTGTGTGTATTTGTGTATGTGCATGTGTGTTAGTGTGTACGTGTACATACATGTGTGTGTGTATGCGTGTGTATGTGCGTGTGTGTGTGTATGAGTATGTGTGTATATACATGTGTATGTGTGTGTGTGAGTGTGAGTCTGTGTGTGTGTGTGGTGGGGGGATTCGGAGGTGGACAGGGCAGGTCAGGCTGCTTCTCCTAGGTCTGGCCTCCCTTTGGGACAGGAGCGTGTGGCTGCCAGAGCTGATTGCCTTCCTGCAGCTCCGAGGGTGCAGAGCTTGGCAAGCCTGTGCTTCTGCCTAGGGCTGCAAAGCGCAGCGGGCAGAAACCGGTCTGGGGCTGGTGTTCGCGTTCCCTCCTCCCGGCTTCTCTCCAGCGCAGCAGGGCACCTCTAGCCCGGAAAAAGAAAACTTTCTTTTCTTTCTCTTATTTCTGTTTTCTGCTGCTGCTAATCTCCTCCTGAGGGGTTGCGTGACTTCTCGGGACTCTGGAAAGAAACTGCAGGGGACAAGGACAAAGGAAACAGCTACTGTAGTCACTGCAGCTAGCAGGCACTGTGCTAGCCCAGGAAAGGCCTGGACGGTCAGGTCTGCTGTGCTTGGAGTGGACCCTGGACGGTCAGGTCTCCTGTGCCGGGGGTGGGCCCTGGACGGTCAGGTCTGCCGTGCTTGGAGTGGACCCTGGACGGTCAGGTCTCCTGTGCCGGGGGTGGGCCCTGGATGGTCAGGTCTGCTGTGCTTGGAGTGGACCCTGGATGGTCAGGTCTGCTGTGCCGGGGGTGGGCCCTGGACGGTCAGGTCTGCTGTGCCGGGGGTGGGCCCTGGACGGTCAGGTCTGC
>NW_016107408.1:2707903-2716653 GCF_001604975.1 Cebus imitator | reverse complement strand
TGCTGTGCCGGGGGTGGGCCCTGGACGGTCAGGTCTGCTGTGCTTGGAGTGGACCCTGGATGGTTAGGTCTGCTGTGCCGGGGGTGGGCCCTGGAAGAGAGCAGTGGGCCCATTGCTATGCAGCCACAGCCACCCTGGCTCAAACCTTGGCTCTGCCCATATTTGGCTTCGTGATCTCTGGGGAGGCACAGGACACTGTGCTTCAGTTTTCTTAGCGGTAAAATGGTGTGAATACCTACCAATTCATAGGGTTGATGTGAAGTCTAGTTGAGATAATGGAGGGTAATTTCTTTTTTTTCTTATGCTTAAATTTTGGATCCATTTTGTGTTGACTTTTGTATATTGGGTGGTAATTTCTTAAAAGCTAGAAAGTTGGCTGGGCGTGGTGGCTCACACCTGTAATCCCAACACTTTGTGAGGCTGAGGTGGGCGGATCACAAGGTCAGGAGTTTGAGACCAGCCTGACCAACATGGTGAAACCCTGTCTCCACTAAAAATACAAAAATTAGCCAAGTGTGGTGGCACGTGCCTGTAATCCCAGCTACTCAGGAGGCTAAGGCAGGAGAATCACCTGAACCCAGGAGGCGGAGGTTGCAGTGAGCCGAGATTGCACCACTGCGCTCCAGCCTGGGTGACAGAGCGAGGCTCTGTGTGACAACAACAACAACAAAAAAACTAGAAAGTTGCTAAGTGCTCCTTATGAGTGACATGCCATGCTAAGGGCTCTGTCCAGATTATTCCAATTAATCCACCCAAGACCCCAACAACACAGATGTTGTTACATTTTGTGGTAAGGAACTGAGACCCAGAGAAGTCATGTACTCTGTCCAAAGTCACCCCGACGTCAAGCATCAGAGCAAGAATTTGAACCTCAGAGCTTAATTCTTAACCATTTTGCTAACTGGCTGTCTCCCCAGCCCCCTGTCACCTTTTCCATCACCCTCCCCTGTCCCATGGGCGTCAGGTCAAATACAGGTATCCATCGACTTACGACCTATGCAACTTATGACCATTCGACTTTACGACTACAATCGCTAGCCACGACTGCTCCACGTCTGGCAGCGCAAACGTTGCCCAGCTGGGCGTACGACAGTGCGGACCAGCTTCCGGCAGCGCTACCATCTCCGCATGCACCATTTCAACGGTACATATAGCCTACTCAACTTACGACCAAATCGTGTTACGACCGGTCCGCGGTTCCTGACCGTGGTCGTAAGTTGAGCACTAGCTGTAGCAGTTCCTCCCAGCGCTTGCCTCGCCATCTCCAGTTTAGAGCTTCATGGATCTTTTCCTCTTGAAGTCATGGGATGGATTTCCCATCTCAGAAACTGCAGAGGAAATAGCCTTGGAGTTTTGAACAAAGGGTATTCAAGGAGTATTCAAGAATGAATCTTTGTAATTGTGGTCATGAGACATGAAGAAAAAAGGTGTCTACCATGTCTTGTGTCTCCTCATAAAGAACACTGGCCGAGCGCGGTGACTCACACCTGTAATCCCAGCACTTTGGGAGGCCAAGGCAGGTGGATCACCTGAGGTCAGAAGTTCGAGACCGGTCTGGCCAACGTGGCAAAACCTATAAAAATACAAAAATTAGCTGAGCGTAGTGGGAGGCACTTGTAATCCCAGCTACTTAGGAGAATTGCTTGAACCCAGGAAGCGGAGGTTGCAGTGAACCGAGATCACACCACTGCACTCCAGCCTGGGCAGCAGAGGGAGGCTCCATCCAAAAACAGAAAGCAAACATTTCTTTGAAGGATGCATGTACATTTTGCGGGTGCTTTTGTGTGCCTGTATGCATGTACACGTATAGAATCCTCACTACTGGAGGTGGAGAGAACACAGGAGCTAGAGGATGTGACCCTTTGATGGGAGTGATACAGAAGACACTACCCCCCAGGAAGGCAGGGCTGGGGGCGGAGTGGGGAGAAAAGGAGGAGACAGCTGCTGGGGTAGAAGGAAAAATCTGGGGTGACTTCTGAGGCCCCCACATAAGTGCCTCTGCCTGGATGCTGCTCAGTCTCCAGATTCCTTTAAAGAAGAAAAAAGCCTTTCATTGGACACTCAGGGGGTGAGGCTTAGCAGGGCAATGGCTGAGGTCACACTGGAGTGAGAATGAGTTTCAATGAAAGTGTCATCCATCAGCGGGAGCAGCAGGGCTCCCCAGGCCCTTTCCATTTCGAAGAGGGTGAAGATGGTGATGAAGGATTGCTGCTGGGTGGCAGCAACGGGAAGGCTATCATGCAGCAAACCTGGGACCTGATTTTGCAATGGTGACAGCATTTACTTTCTGCTGTCTGTAGGGACGGACTTTGTGATGGACAGCTGTCAGCTGTCGGTCATCTGTTTCCTCTTGGGTCTGGCCGACTTCATCGTAGGGCTCTGTCCTTTGGATTTGCTCACGGAGATATCTTTCCAGTCTGTATGACAAACCGTGACAGCACAGTTTTGGAAAACTTCACATACGTACACACACTCACACATGCACACACACACCCACGCGCGCACACGGAAGTTGTTAAGGAGTAGACCTCCAGTCGAGATGGGTACCTGTCATAGCCTATGACAGCCAGAAGTGACCCCTGGCAGATGGAGATGAGCCATGTTCCATCCAAGGGGAGGTTATTTGGAAATCTCACATATGCAGATCCTGTCCTCCCTCGATGTCGCCACAGATGATCTGTCCTCAGTATGTGGTGGTGGTATCCTAATTTTTAGGATGCTGGTGCCTGGCTTGTATATTTACTGCCAGGACAGGAGACACTGGCCCTTTTTTTGAGCTCAAATATATCTCTGTAGGGATGTTGATATGATGTATTTCATCAAGTGGGGAAGCTTGATGAAATCGTCCTGGGAGGACATCGGCGTGTATTGACGTCTTGGGGCATTGACTGTCCCGGGTGAGGCTGATTGACAGGCTGTATGAAGTGGAGACACTGTCACAGGCAGGAGCCTGTGCTGAGACCTCTGTGCATGCTCAGAAGTGTGTCATCCTAGGTACATCCTGCCTGCAGACACAGCAAGGTATTCCTGATCATTCTCTTTGTGACAAGCCTGTGCTGAGAGCAACACTTCCCAGGGAACCATGGAAGACTCTGCCCTCGGAGTGTATCATGGGAACATACAATGTAAACACTGGTTTCCATGTATTGACCACCTACGATGCCCAGAGAGTATTCGGCATATGTGTTCAGTACCTTCCACAGTTCTGGAATTGAGGCATCCTTTGCATCTTATGAGTGAAGAAGCATGTTCAGAGAGGTTAAGCCACTTGGCTGAAGTCACACAGCTTATTAGTAGCAAAGCTACCGACCTGACCAGATCTGCCTGCCTCTCCAGCTAGCGAGTACCCTTCCTGCCTGGTTCTGTGTGACACCAAGCTCTGGAGGCAGAAAAACCCACCTCCCAGGGGAAGGGCGGGATGGCACACAGGCAAGTCTCAATGAAACCAAATGACTGACTTGCTCTCTGCCCTCTTTTGAGCCTGATCCAGCTGAAGATGCCCCATTGGAGTGGCACAGACAGCCCACCTGCCCTGCTCCCTGAGGCTGCCTGGGGATTCTCCAGGGGGGTTGACAAGCTCTCTAGACAGAGAAGTTGGAGCAGCACGTAGCTTTCTGCTGAGATTTGACCTCTGTTGTGTGGTAGTTATTGAATCAGCCAGACAAGGTTGCACTGTGGTCAGACCCCTCTGGGGTTTCTGCTTCTCCAGTAGGATCTCCAAGCAGGAGGTCATCTAGGTGAGCACCCCCTGACCACAGGATGACAGCCACGTGCATGCTCCTGTTCATTCATCTCTGGATGGAACAAACAAGGGGAGTTCGCTGTCCTTGGTTCGAACACACTTAGCCCTTCTTCTCTCACCCTGTTGGCTTGGCCTGGGCTTGCTATTGTATCACGCAGACAGAGGATTTTTCTCCTGATTGGGAAGCAGCTGGGGAATCTTTCCTTGGATTGATGGACAAAGGACCGAGGTGCACCTGCTGGGCTCCAGCCTAAGCCTCAGATGAACATAGTTAGACCTGCACCCTCACCTTTCCCCGAGATTTTAAAAAATTCACTTCCTGAAAATAGAGAGAGAAGCAAAATAGTTGTTTATTTGCATGGACAGAAAGGACAGTGGAGAAATTTGCTTAGGTAAATTGTGGGATGAATATTTTTCCCCTCCAGCTGCCCCTTGGTTGACACGTGTGCCCTCTACTTGTAAACATCTGTATCTGAAATAAGTTTTGATGTGTGTGTACGATGTTTTTATTGAAGACCTCTTATCTGTAGATCTTCATGGGAGAAATGTATTCATTTGTTCATTTAGTCAACAAATATTTGTCGAGCACATGCTGTTAACCTGGTACTGTACTCTGTGCTGGGGGTAACAGATACAAGTAGATGAATGCTGTCATCGACAGTTCCCGTACAGTGGGCGGACAGACTTGTCAACAAATAGTTGTAATAGCGTGTGACCCATGGCTGAAGAGAATTCCAGACTCCTAGGCATACCCGGAGGGGTGTGTGACTCAGTCTGTCTGAGGCTTGGAGGGAGGCTTCGTGAGAGACATTCAATGGCCATTGAAGAATGAAGGGTTCAAAGAGTGTTGCAGGGTGGGAGAGTGGGGAAGGGCATCCCAGGGAGAGGGAACAGCATGTGCAGAGGCACAGAGGCTTGAAAGGATCTGTATAGGAATCTTGGAAGTTGGATGTCTGCTGGAATCGTGGCTTTTTTATGTCAAGGACAAATTAAGAAGGATCTTGAATAGAGCGCTAAAAGATTTCAGCATTATTTTAATGAGAGAAGGAATGAAAAAAGAAATCTCTCTTCAGGGTCTTAGATGGTGAGCGTATTAGTCAGGATAGGTTCAACTATGCTGCGGTAACAAACATTCCCAGATGTCAATGGCTTACAACAAAGATTGCTTCCTTACTGATGTTATATGTGTAATATGGGTTGTGGGAGAGAGAGGCTGTGCTTCAGCAACTTAGAATGACGGTGTCTCCACCATCTTATACCACCTGCATCTGAACCTGTGATTCAGGGTCATTGCAGCAGGGAGAGACAGAAGAACTGCTGATGGCCCCTTGTCCAGAACGTACTGGGTGTATGGCCCTGTTGTCCAAGAGGGCCAGGGAGCACATGTGTTCATGTGGACTGCATGGCTGTCTCTGCCTCTTTGCAATATGATAAACTTTTGCAGGGGATGGATGTGGAAAGAGCCAAAGAGTTAGGTAGCTGGGTCTAAACGGCTTATTTTCTTCTATTAGGGGAGCTGCAGTTGTAGTTGGGGAGCACCGTGCGGTGCTGCCCAGGAGTGGCCGGGAGCAGCTGGTCTTAGGCAGGTACCACCCACTGTTTGCACATTGTGAGGACGCTCGCTGACCTGAGATGTAACTGAATTTGTGCTCTAAAAAGGCATTCCACATGGAGTTTTAGTGCCCTTCAAAATGGATTTTTTTTTTTTTTTTTTTGAGACAGAGTCTCACTCTGTCGCCCAGGCTGGAGTGCTGTGGCACGACCTTGGCTCGCTGCAACCTCTGCCTCCTGGGTTCAAATGATTCTCCTGCCTCAGCCTCCTGAGTAGCTGGGACTACAGGCACACGCTACCACACCCAGCTAATTTTTGTGTTTTTAGTAGAGACGGGGTTTCACCCTGTTGGCCAGAGTGGTCTCGATCTCTTGACTTCGTGATCCACCAGCCTCAGCCTCCCAAAGTGCTGGGATTTCATGCATGAGCCACTGCACCTGGCCCCAAATGGGGGATTTTAATAGACCCCTTTTCTGCTGGGCTGTCCAGCTGTATATCTGATGGGCAACAAGTGGCTTCAAGATGGCCCCACAGAAAGCTTTCGTGCAGAATCCAGTAGCAAATTGTACAGCGGGTATTTGTGGAGGGCTTTGGTTCTTTAAGTAGAATTATTCAAATTGAATTGGCATTTAGACCCCGCCGTTTTCTTCCTGTGCAGATAATTTTTCAGCCACTTCTCTCCAGGCCAAAGGCAAGAGAGAGCTGCCTTGGCCTTGTCAGGTGAGACCTGTCCAGTGCCACCTTCAGGCCACTCCTGAGGAGGAAGGGCTGTTTTGGGCCTCTTCTGTTTGGGTTGTCTGCTTGCTAAAGTCTGGGATGCGAATGGGATTGGAGAGAAATCCTGGCATTGGAACCCAAGCCCTGTGTCCCAGGACATTGGGTGAGAAGCATGTAGAGTTTTAGGGTGACTTTAGGGCTTGCCTTTGTCACACTCTATCTCAGAGGCAAAAGTATGCTTTTGATTTGCTTTCACACCAGTTGGTAGGAAAACTTCCCCAAAGGGTTAAAACTTGAATGTTACAGGTGGATTCGTTTTGATAGATGATGAACTCGGTATTGGTACATGAGTTTGGGAAACGCTTGTAGGTACCATTTAATGCCTTGTAGCTGCCGCTGCCTGCAGGCCCATAATTCTTCAAGCTCAGCGGTTCTGAAACTAAATTACTACCCATCTTCTTCAGACCTTTGTTCCTATTACCAATTTCTATACAGCGGTCCAAACATGATTATCTTGGTTGGCCGTGGTGGTTCACGCCTGTAATCCCAGCACTTTAGGAGGCCAAGGCAGGTGGATCACTTGAGGTCAGGAGTTCAAGATCAGCCTGGTCAACATGGTGAAACCTCATCACTATTAAAAATACAAAAATTAGCTGGGTATGGTGGCACACACCTGTAATCCCAGCTACTCTGGAGGCTGAGGCAAGAGAATCACTTGAACCCGGAAGGCGGAGGTTGCAGTGAGCCAAGATAATGAAACTGCACGACAGCCTGGGTTACAGAGTGAGACCCCATCTCAAAAAAAAAATCCCCCCAAAACAAAAAAAAAAAACCCAAACACAATTGTCTTAACTCTCCACTTTCTCTCACGCCTGCATTTCAATTCTCTTCAGGCCTATCATCTGCAATTTCCTTGGCTTTGATCAGATGATTTATTTCTTATGCCATTGCAATCAGTCTCTCTTAGTTCCTTGTCTCATATTTATTTCACCTTCCATGCTGACACTGGGATTACTTTACTGTTAAGAACCTCAGTTTCCTCATCTGTAAGATGGGCCTCTTTGACCATCCCTCACAGGCCATGGGGGAAGGGGATATGGGATAGTGCATGTAAATGCATAGCTCAGTGTCGGGAAGCAGCGCTCAAAAAATGTTAGCTCTTACTATCTTTCTGATTACCAATCACGTCACTTCCCTCTTCTCCCCAGCCAGAATGTTCCTTTTTTTTTTTTTTTTTTTATTTCATATCTTTAATTCCGTGTTTCTTCATGATAAAATGAGAAACTCTGTGATGACAATTGTCAAAGGAAAACTTGACATCAACGTTGTTTTGGTGGAAGTTTGGATATTACTGTGGACATATATAATTGTCACTTTCAACTGATATGATGGTTTCCAGAGCGCTTGTCATTTAGTGTGGACTGAACTGATGGCTGGAATTTGAGTTTTGGAAACATGGAATTATTATGGATAACAATGTGTTTGGTGTTGAAAGGGCATTGTTTTTTTAAAATTACTTTGCATGCCTTGTGTGTTTTTATGTATGCTATGTTTAGGCTAATGATCCCTCAGAAGGAATTTGTATACATATATGGAAGTCTGTAGGGGTTACTTTATTGGCAATAGAGTTGAGGATCGGGGAGGCCAGGGTGGGTGCTTGTTAAAGCGGAGTCTGAGGGTAAGACTTCTAACCAAGATGCCTACATCACTGTCTTCCTTTAAATGCTCTTCAAGTTTTAACATGAAACACTCTCTAGGGATGAGTTTTTTTTTTATTTTTTGTTTTTTTTGAGACAGAGTCTTGCTCTGTCACCCAGGCTGGAGTGCAATGGCGTGGTCTCAGCTCACTGCAACCTCCACCTCCCGGATTCAAGTGATTCTCCTGCCTCAGCCTCCCAAGGAGCTGGGACTACACACATGTACCACCACACATGGCTAATTTTTGTATTTTCAGTAGATACGGGGTTTCATTCAGGCTGGTCTTGAACCTTGTGATCTGCCCACCCCAGCCTCCCAGAGTGCTGGGATTATAGGCGTGAGCCACCAAGACCCTCCTGGGGATGGTTTTGACACAGAAGTGAGCTGACCCAGCCTGGAAATTTCTTGGACATCTCCTTTATTAATACCCAGAATTCCTGGGAATCCTGCAACCTCCTCCACCATGAAATGACAGCCTTGCAGACTTTTGTTTCACGGCCTTTTTGTTCTAAACTCAAATATCCCTCAAGAAATCTACAAAGGGTTCTGCTCTTGCGTTGGCTGCCCCTCCGTGAAGCTGTGGTTACAGACATCAACGCTTGTCAGACAGACGTCATTTTCCCTTTCTCCCATTGGCCTCTGTGTGCTCTCCAGAAATGTTCCCACCCTGTGGATAATGCATGCACTGTGACCTGCAACAGGATTGCAGGCTGTGTTCTCAGATCGTGTGCCCCAGAGAGCCCCAGCCAGGGACTTTTTTTTTTTCATAAAGAGGGTATGTGGGCGGAAGGACAGGACTTGCATTTCTTTTGTGAGGACAGATGGGAAGGGGGGAGAAGCCAGGAGGCATGTACCGGAAAATAATCCAAAGAAAGAAAGAAACAAATATGTGGAGAGGTAGTTACTTGAAGTATCACATCAATGGGGATCTTTCTTTCTTTCTCTCTCTTTCTTTCTCTCTCTCTCTCTCTTTCTCTCTCTCTTTCTTTCTCTCTCTCTCTCTCTTTCTTTCTCTTTTTCTTTCTCTCTCTCTCTCTCTCT
>NW_016107408.1:2702203-2707693 GCF_001604975.1 Cebus imitator | reverse complement strand
TAGTAGAGACAGGGTTTCACCATGTTGGCCAGGCTGGTCTTGATCATTTGACCCCATGATCCACTCACCTTGGCCTCCCAAAGTGCTGGGATTCCAGGCGTGAGCCACCGCGCCTGGCCTTCTGTGGATTTTCATTTGGCTGGTGGGGAGGTGATATTTTGAAGTACAAAGGATCGTCTAACTTGGTCCATCTCTTGGCCTATTCTTATGCCTCTGGGCCTACAGCAATCAATCAATCATCATGTCACTAGGAATATTTTCTCTGTCCCTCATCCCCACTCCTGGAGGTTATCTGAACAAGATGCACGGCCTAACAGGGGGCTGGGTTTTCTCTTAGTAGGCTGCATAGACCACAGCTGATTCCTAAATAACAGAGTAGAGACCAAGGGAGATACTTTCATACTTTTAGAGACAGGCTGCTTTGGGAACCAATGCTTGAGGCTAGATGTTCTCTTGTTTTCCAAATTCTTAGGTTAATTAAGAGCAAAGGGAGTGAGCTATTAGAATTTTTACTATCCACACTGATTTGTATGACTTTGAAGGTCGATTGAGTTGACGGAGCGGCTTATTTTTAGAGTGGGTTTGGAATTGAAGATGAAGCTTAATAGGTTTTTTTCTTTTAGGGACTGTGAATGGACTTATCTTTAACGGGGCAGTATGTATGTACAAATAAATCTTGATTTTCCGTGAGGGGTGGGGAGGGGGGAGAGAGAGAGAGAGTGAGTGTGTGTGTGTGTACCTGTAGCAATTCCTGGCTAGTGTATCTATGTGTGCACAAATATATGCAGAGCTATAAATAAAACTCACAAATGAATGCCTTAGACTGAGATGTAAGGGCTACTCTATTTTGTGCAGCAAATGAGGCATGTGGATCTTCAGAGACCAAGTTTCTCTTTAGGAGAAACAGCAGCTCTGGGAAGAGCCTGGCACCTTTGCCCTCTGGGTTTCTGCACCATGCCATCTTGTGGTGAGCAGGCGAGACGGGGCGTTTGGCCTGGGGATATCCTACTCCCAGCTCCAGGCCTACCCCTGGGCTTCCCTTTCCCTGGGGGGCGTCTTTTCCTTGTGCTCACTCTAAGGATAAACCCTGATTTTGATGTTCCAAGGTAATGTGGTATAGGTCTCAAAGACAGACTATTGATCTTTTTATGGAGCTTCCTTATGGATGATGTTGGGGTTTAAGGTTACCAGAATGCCTGTGTGTGTATGTTGGGGGTTGGACTTGGGAGTGGGCTTGGTGAGCAGGTACGGTGATACCAGGGCAACCTGAGAGGTAGGTCACATCATCGCCATTGACAGTAGGCTTCCAGGAGAATGAAAATGTCATCGGTGTCACCTAGACTAAAACAGAGCCGGGGGTAATAACCCAGGATGTACACTGCAAGCCTACATCTATCCATTGTTTCCTTCCCTCCCTCAAACAGGAATGGCTACTGAAAGAGAAGCTGAATGAATGCCGATTGAGTGGATGAAATATTATAGAAGATACCTGGAAAAGTCAGCACACACACACAGCCCCACACACACGTACACACACACCCCTACACGCACACACAGCCCCCCACACACGTACACACACACATACACAGCCACCCACACATGTACACACATACCTACACACACACACCCCCCCACACCACACCCCTACACGCACACACAGCCCCCCACACACGTACACACACACATACACAGCCACCCACACATGTACACACATACCTACACACACACAGCCCCCCACACATGTACACACACACCCCTACACACACACACACAGCCCCTCCCACAGGTACACAGCCCCCCACACACGTACACATATACCTACACACACACACACCTACACACACACACACAGCTCCACACACACGTACACACACATACAGCCCCCCACACACGTACACACACACCTACACACACACAGCCCCACACACACGTACACACATACCTACACACACACACAGCCCCACACGCACGTACATACACACCTACACACACACACAGCGCCACACACGTACACATACACCCCTAAACGCACACACAGCCCCCCACACACGTACACGCACACACACATACACAGCCCCCCACACACGTACACACACTTACACACACAGCCCCACACACGTAAATACCCACACACACAGCCCCCCCACATGTACACACGCACACCTACACGCACATACACAGCCCCCACACATGTACACACACACCTACACACACACACACACACACACACCCATACACATGCTCCCTACATACCCACATATGCATACACACCCACCACCCATTCCCCTACACACCTACACACACATTCCCCACACACACATACACACACCCCCCACACACATATACACACACATACACACATATCCTCCCACACATACCCACACACCCACACCCCCCACACATATATATTGTACTCCTCAAGAGGTGTGTGTGTGTGTGTGTGTATGTTGCGGGTTGGGTTGAGAGTGAACTATGTAAGTTTAGGCAAGTTTTTGAACCTCTCTGTGCCTCAATTTCCTCATCTGTAAAATGGGCAGACTAAAAATAATGAGCACATATGCTGGAGAGGATTAAATGAGTTAAGAATTATTGGATGCTTGGGACAGTGTCTGGTAGTTCTGTGTGTTCAGTGTATATCAGCTATTATTGGGATGATGGTTGCGATGGGGGCAGAGTAGAAGCCTGTAGGTGGTGCTGGGAGAGAGTGCACGCAATGTGAGTTGGCATGGCCCAGCGATGCTATGGGCATACAAGGAGGGTGTCACCAGCTGATGGGTGAGTGGTGTGGACTGCATCAGGTCTCCAAGGAGGAAGGATGATACGGGTGAGCCACGGGGCCAGGGACAACATGGGGAGGTGATAGGAAGGAGACTGGGATGGGACCCCTTGAGACGGTTGCATCTCCATGAGTTGTCTGGGATGGTGCCAGCCAGGAGAGCATTCAAGAACTTTGCTGGGATTGAGGGAGTCATGCAGGGAAGGGGTGGCAGAGAAGATCAGATAAATGTCTCAGAGCTAAAGAGGCACAGAATGAATGAATGGCATTGTAGGTGAACATCTCTGAGCTGAAGAGGCACAGAATGAATGAACAGCATTATAGGTGGTGAAGGGCAGTCAGAGACGATGAGAAAATGGAGTGTGCACGAGGAGAGCTTGGTAGGAACTCATGTCCTGGAGCACTGAGCTTGCAACGTCGTGGTCCCCTTATGCAAAGAGGCTGATGTCTTCCATGGAGGTGGGCATGGGGTGGGAGGAATGAGGAGGTGGGAGCACCTCACAGGTTGGACTGGCGAGTCAAGCTGACCAGTTAGAGCTGACAGGCTGTAACAGACGCGCCAGCCCTAGCCCACGTTTCCTGTCCTTGCGGCTGAGGTGCTTACTCACAGCACCAACTCTGAACCTCATCCCAGACTCGGCTGAGGTGCTTACTCACAGCACCAGCTCGAACCTCATCCCAGACTCTGACCCTGCTGGTCACAAGCCAGACCTGGGAATCTGTGTCAGACACAAGCTTGCCATGATGCAAGGGCTGGGGGCGACCCACCTCATGGATGATGACGTCATAAATGAAAGTGTTGAATTCCTTAGAGGAAGAAGGAGCAGGACCAGTGGGGACTAGGGGAAGAGGGAAGGAGAGTGGGCGAGACTGAGAAGATACTTCCTAATTGAGTGGCGGGGGATGGCGGTGACATTCATGGGATGGAGAATGGGAATCCGCTTACCTTGCTCACACTTTTCTGTTATTGTTGAGATAGAGTCTTGCTATGTGACCGGGCTGGAGTGCAGTGGCGCAATCTCAGCTCACTAGAACCTCCACCTCCCGGGTTCAAGTGATTCTCCTGCCTCAGCCTCCTGCGTAGCTGGAACCACAGGCGTGCCCAGCTAATTTTTGTATTTTTAGTAGAGATGGGTTTTCGCCATGTTGGTCAGGCTGGTCTCAAACTCCTGACCTCGTGATTCGTCTGCCTTGGCCTCCCCAAGTGCTGGGATTACAGGCGTGAGCCACTGTGCCCAGCCTCCTCATGCTTTTAATAGTTATTTACAGGGAATGTTGTCATTTCCTTCAAAACTCAGGCATTAAAACCTAATCTCCAATGTGATGGCATTAGGAGGTGGGTCTTTGGGAGGTGATTGGGTCATGACAGTGGTGTCCTCATGAACACGACGGTGCCCTTATAGAAAAGAGATTTGGGGCCACGACAGTGAGAGGGTCTGACAACCACACTACATAGAAGTAGTTGTCACCTTTGATAAATCTTGTGTGTTGAATAAGTGAGTAGCCTGGATGAGAGGTGACTGAGAAGGAGAGCCAGTTTTGGTGTCTGAAAGGCTGCCGCGTTAAGAGAATGTTTGTTCCATTTCATTCTATAATGCAGGAATGAGACACCCTCAAAGAAACTCTTGAGTGACAGATTTCAGCCTGATTCAGGGAGAGCTTGATTGACAAGAATCTCAGTTACTTTTGTCATTAATGTCAATCTGCTGCCTTGCGAAACCCCTCCGAACAGGAAATAAGCTCCTTGGACTGAGTTTCCATTATTCTTCTTTCTCCAGAGGGTTCGTTGGTGGAGGCAGCTTAGATAACTATGTGGCAGATTCAGAGGCAAGGTGGGAGTGCAGGTGAATGAACGAACTGTGATCGCGGCCCCTTTTCACAACCATCTTGGCTCCAGTTGGGCACAAAATAAACCTGTGACAATTGAAAAGTTCTCTATGTATGTGTGTGCGTGCTTTTCGCTGTAGAATCATGTATACGAAGTACGCAAATCTTAGGGACAGCTCAATGAATTTTTACACATGTATTCATCTGTATAACCACCATCCAAACCAGGATATAACTGAACATTGCCATCAGTCTGGAAGGTGCCATCTTGTCACCTGTCAGTAGGTAGTTGCCTCCTGCCTCCTCCCCAGGTAACCGCAATATAAAGATTGTTAATGTAGTAAAGGGAAGGTCTACTCTCTCACAGCTAAGAGTCAAAGACAAGCTCACGTGAAAAAAAAGGAGGGATAGTTGCTTGTGGAGGTGTTTCAAGGTTTGGTTTGAGTTAAAATTGCTGGGCGGGCACGGTGGCTTCCGCCTGTGATCCCAGCACTTTGGGAGCCTGAGGCAGGTGGATCACTAGAGACCAACCTGGCCAATGCTCTCTCTACTAAAACAGAAAAATTAGCTGGGTGTGGTGACACATGCCTGTAATCCAAGCTGCTTGGGAGGCTGAGGCAGGAGAATCGCTTGAACACGGGAGGCGGAGGTTGCGGTGAGCCTAGATTGCACTACTGCACTCCAGCCTGGGCAAGAGAGTGAGATTCTGTCTCAAGAAAAAAAAAAAAAGTGGCCGGGCGCAGTGGCTCACGCCTGTAATCCCAGCACTTTGGGAGGCCGAGGAGGGTGGATCACGAGGTCAAGAGATCGAGACCATTCTGGTCAACATGGTGAAACCCCGTCTCTGCTAAAACTACAAAAAATTAGCTGGGCATGGTGGCGCGTGC
>NW_016107408.1:2698182-2700798 GCF_001604975.1 Cebus imitator | reverse complement strand
TTCCTTCCCTCCCTCCCCCCCCCCACCTTTCTTTCTCTTTCTTTCGAGATAGGGTCTCACCATGTTGCCCAGACTAGTCTTGAACTCCTGGGCTCAGACAGTTCTCCTGCCTAGGCCTCCTCAAGTGCTGGGATTATGGGTGTGAGCCACTGTGCCTGGCTCCCATGTTAACCATGTTTAAGTGTACAGTTCAGTGGCATTAAGTACATTTATAATGTACAACCATCACCACCATCCATCCACAAAACGTTTTTTATCTTGCAAAGCTGAAACTGTATCCCGATGAAAGTCATTTCCCATTCTCTTGTCTCCCCAGCCCCTGGAACCATCATTCTGCTTTTCATCTCTACGAATCTGGCTGTTCTGTGTTCCTCATAGGAAAGATATTGTGACTGGCTTATTTCACTTAGTCTAACATCCTCAGGGTTCATCCACATTGTAGCACGTATCAGAATCTCCATCCTTTTTAGGGCTGAATAATATTCCATTGTATGGATGGATCACATGTAGAGCAGAGAGTTTTTAATGCCTGTGTATCACAGACCCTAAGTCTTCTGTATTTCCTTTGTATTGGGCACCTCCTATATTCCTGACCAGGGAACTGTTATCTTGTCTGGGGGCTTCGAGGTGTAGTTTGTATTTTAGATGGGGAATTGGAAGCCTGCAGGATGAGAGTGGATTCTTTAGGCAGATAATCTTGCAAAGTTCCTTATTTCTAGTGTTCACTGCCCAGAAAGCTTTGAGGTGTGGTCTAATACTTCAGTGCTTTTTGGCAGCTACCATTCCTAGATTTCCAGAAATGTGATTACGATTGTTTAGCCAGGGCTTAAAGGCCACAAATGGTGACGTGGTTTAGACATCAGTTCTTGGCAAGGCTGAGGGGATATGGGATGATTTCATTGTCTCCTAACTTAGAATCTGAAAGCTTTCGGTGTGATGTGTTAAGATGTAATTTTTGAGAGATTTAAGGCTTTAAAACACCATCTGAAGAGAATAGAAAATACCAAGTAAGAGAAACAGACTGAGAGCTAGTCTCAGCTTTTCAATTCATTCACTGCAGACCTGGGATAGCGTCTCCTTGTCTCATTCCCTTGGTCTTCTGCTTGGTAACATGTGGAGAACCCGCCCCCACCTCCACCACCACATCACAGAGGTCTTTATCAGGAAAGATGGTTCAAAGCCTGGAAACACTTCAACATCTTTATTGTTTTTATTTTTTTGAGACAATGTCTTACTCTGTTTCCCAGACTGGAGTGCGGTGGCCCGATCTCAGCTCATTGCAACCTCTGCCTCCTGGGCTCAAGCCTTCCTGCCGTCTCAGCCTCCTGAGTAGCTGGGACAACAGGCCTGGCTAATTTTTATATTTTTCTGTAGGGTTTGCCATGTTGCCCAGGCTGGCCTCGAACTCCTGAACTAAAGTGATCTGCCCACCGTGACCTCCTAAAGTGCTGGGTTTACAGGCATGAGACACTGTGCTCGGCCTTGGCCAAGCCTGGAAACTTTTAACATGGGGTTCTCATTGGTGTGAATGGAACTCCCAACCCATCCCCCATCTCTTGTCCCACATAACGAAGTATGTGCTTATTTTACATGCATTTACCCATCGAATAGCTTCTTTTAAAACGCTGACCTTCCAGATTCATCCCTCTATTCATCAGGTGCTTGTTGGCTGCTTTCCCTGTGCTGGTCCCTGAATTAAGGTCCTAATTCAGACAGGAAATACATGCTGATCAAACTTATTTGTGGGAAAAAGGAGGAGTCTGTAAATCATACCCACAAAAAAAAAATGAGTTTGATTCATAACAACTTTTCATTGCTCCTAGATGCATTTCTGATGTGTTTTTGGCACTCACAGGCATCAACCTCAAGATGTTGGACACAGATAACCTTCCTTTGTATCCATTTTTTCCTTGGTTGAAGAAGAGGGTCAGTAAGCTATTGATGCTCAGGGCGTGGAGGGAGAATGGCCTTTGGTAGATGGTCCAGGGGTTCCTGCTTTCTGACGAAGAGACTGCCTGAACCCAGACATTCTAAGTTCATTTTGCAGAGGGCACTTTCCCCACAGGACCAAGCTGCGACAGCCACAGGTATTTCCTAAACCACCAGTCCCATACTAGGTGAGACTCACGTGATGGATAACCAACAGGTAGTCATAAAAGATCTGCTTCAAGGCTGAGTGTGGTGGCTTATGCCTACAATCCCAGCACTTTGGGAGGCCAAGGTGGGAGGATTGCTTGAGGCCAGGAGTTCGAGTCCAGCCTGGGCCACATAATGAGACCCCATTTTTCTCTCTCTCTCTCTCTTTCTCTTTTTCTTTAAGATGAAGTTTTGCTCTTGTTGGCCAGACTGGAGTGCAGTGGCGCGATCTTGGCTCACTGCAATCTCCACCTCCTGGGTTCGAGCAGTTCTGCCTCAGCCTCCCGAGTAGCTGCGATTACAGGCATGCACCACCACTAATTAGCCCAGCTAATTTTGTATTTTTGGTAGAGACGGGGTTTCATCATGTTGGCCAGGGTGGTCGCAAACTCCTGACGTCAGATAATCTACCTACCTTGGCCTTCCAAAGTTCTGGGATTACAGGCGGGAGCCTCCGTGCCTGGCCAGACTCCAACTCTT
>NW_016107408.1:2689635-2698165 GCF_001604975.1 Cebus imitator | reverse complement strand
ACACACTTTTCTGAGTAGGAACAATGGTTGAATCTTGAAAATAAAGAGGAAGAGCAGAGGTTTATGTAGAGGAACCCTTTTGTGAGATGATTTCTGGAATGGGTCAGTAGAATAAGAACCTTATTGATGTGCTACTCATAGAATGAGAAGACACGGGTCTCACAGTGCAACTCAGAGAATCCTGAATGAAGCTGTGGGGAGACCTGCCTCTTGTCGTCTTTCATCATGGCTGTCTGTACATCGAGGTGTGTCTCCGACCTCCCTGGGCCTCTGCTTCTCCATTGGTGAAATGAAGGTTGACCAGATGCCCCTGTGCTTCCTTGCAGGAGCCTCAGTCCCACTTCCTGCTTTGAGCCGTGTTTTCCCGCTCAGCTCTTGGGTGTACCAACCCAGGCCTGTTGCTAGGTCCCTGGGACAAGCCTTTGGGACCAGTTTCAAGAGAGTGTTTAATACACAACCCTGCAGACTCTCACAAACCTCTCTGGGTAACACTTACTTCACTGCACTTTTAAAAATGAAAATGAAAGAAAATGCAGCTTAGCAGCCTCCGACTAATCAGGGCTGACAGATGTCACTCAGAATTTTATTATTTAAAGCCACAATTATTTTCCAGATAACCTAAAAATATATAATCCAACCTCAAAATAGTGTCCTGTAACAGAGGCCGGGGAACCCTGTAGGAAATGAAGTCATAATCTTGGCACCCCTCGTGTGCTGGTTCCATGGCTTTGAACACTTTTACGTCCTCCGAGAAATACAGGAACATGGAGCCATATCAAGGTGCTTAGCGAAGCTGCCAAGGTCTCAGAAAGCTGGGGTGTCTCGGGTGCTTCCCCTGAAACCTAAGCCAGCCTGACACCTCTTCTGGTCCCAACAGAGTTTCCTTCTCATTCGACGATAGCATGGGTGGAGCTATAATAGCCTTCATGTATTTTAAAAATTAAGCATTGCCGGGCGTGGTGGCTCACGCCTATAATCCCAGCAGTCTGGGAGGCTGAGGCGGTTGGATCACCTGAGATCAGGAGTTCGAGACCAGCCTGGCCAACATGGTGAAACCCCATCTCTACTAAAAAACACAAAAATTAGCTGGGCGTGGTGGGAGATCCCGGTAATCCCAGCTGCTGAAGAGGTTGAGGCAGGAGAATTGCTTGAACCCGGGAGGAGGAGGTTGCAGTGAGCCGAGATTGAGCCATTTGCACTCCAGCCTGGGAGACAGAGCAAGACTCTGTTTCAAAAAATAAAAATATCAGCATCTTCCTGTCAATAGGTTGTTCTGCTATATTCAGAAGATCGCATTCTGAATCTGGCCATGTGGATGCTACAGACAGTTGCATAAGGAAACTAAAGTTTATTGAGCATGTACTGGTATCCAGGCATCGTGCCCAACCCTCCTTTATTTATTCTTTGTAATTATTTGTTAAATACAGATGCTTCTCCACTTACAGTGGGATCATGTCCTGATATACCTATCATAAGAAGAAAATAGTGTTGTCAAAAATGTATTTAAGACATTGTACCTACCAAACACTGTAGCTTAGCCTAACGTACCTTAAGCATGAGCAGAATGCTGACTTTAGTCTACAGTTGGGCAAATCATGTAACACAAAGCCTATTTTATAATAAAATCTTATTTCTTTTTTGAGACAGAGTTTCACTTTTGTCACCCAGGCTGGAGTGCAATGGCATGATCTCAGCTCACTGCAACGTCCCCCTCCTGGGTTCAAATGATTCTCCTACCTCAGCCTCCCAGGTAGCTGGGACTACAGGCATGTGCCACTATGCCCAGGTAATTTTTTTTTTTTTTTTGTATTTTTAGTAGAGACGGGGTTTTACCATTTTGGCCAGGGTAGTCTCAAACTCCTGACCTCAGGTGATCTGCCCGCCTTGGCCTCCCAAAGTGCTGGGATTATAGGCATGAGTCACCACCCAGCCTATGATAAAATCTTGACTATGTTATATAATTAATTGAAACTTTTTTTTTTTAGTATCCTGAAAGTGAAAACAGAATGGTTGTATGAGGTACTTGAACTGTGGTTTCTGCTGAGTTTGTTTTGCTTTCATGCCATTGTAAAGTAGGAAAATTGTATGTTGGGGACTGTCTGCATTTTTAATACTTACATCAATTACATTAACAGATAATTCATAATCAGTAATATATGAATTAAGCAAGCTTGTAAAATTTACTGCCCCATTTTACAGAGGAGGAAGTTGAGACCCAGAGAGGCTAAGGAACTTTGCCCAGTGTAGGAGAGCTAGGGGTTGGCAGAGCACATTGGGTTTGCATCTAGGTGGGTAGATTGGGGTTTGGGAACTGGTGTGAATTCATGGCTGGCTAAAGACCCTGGGCCAGTGGGCGGGACCAGCAAGGCTGTCTTCCTAGGACTGGTCTGTCTCAACGTGGGAGGAAAGAGGGGGCTTTTTGCCTCGGTGCCCATGCCCCGCCCTTTCTGAGGAGCTGTCAGATGCTAGCCCTGTATTCCCAGGTGGAGGCCCAGCAAGGTACCCGCTGGAAGTTATCTCTCCAGATCGGTCTCCAGGAAGCATCTCCGTGTGGCTTCCGAGCTGGGGGAGCTGGAGGCCGGGCTGCCAGCATCTGACTGGCTGTTATTTGGTTTTCTCTGACTAGATCTTTGTTTCTGTGAAACCCTTAGCTGCTGAGGCTCTCGTGCTGCGGCTTAAACGGCCCTGCATGGAGCGCTAGCCTGGTTAAGTAAACACCGTTGGAATATTACCTGTCTGTTAACCTGTCAAAATTGCTTTACAGCCCCCTTTTATCTTCCCCCTGACGGAATTTCCCCTGGAGTTTTCTGCCTGCTCTCTGGTTCCTTTCCTGGCCTGCCCTCCTTCTCCTGCAAAGCTTCCCCACCCCCGGAGTCATTAAATATTGTCAGAGTTCCGCCACTTACGGCTGCCTTGTTTGCTCAGTTCAGATAAGTTGTTGTTGACTCTATGATGCAGACCAAGGGCACCGGGCTCCCGGCCCCTCAAGGAAGCATGATGACTGCCAGGTGGGAAGAGGCGAGGGGGCTGGGGGCTGGGGGCTGGAGCAGGATGCATGGGAGGGGGCCCTGTCTCCCTGGCTGCACCCCGCTCCCCAGGTCGCTTCAGAAGGAGCCAGTGCTCTGTCTGCCCGGCCTTCTTTCTTCCCTCTTTGCTGGTACCACCCTCTGTCTAAACACTGAGTTTATGAATGTGAGGGTCTTAGGGTCCAGTTCTAGCCCTCACAGTCCTTAGAGCCTGAGCCCCAACTCCGTGTTTTGGTTTCATGCTTGATCGAATGAGTTCTAAGATTCTTTGGAGATTCCACCTTAAAAAAAAAAAAAAAAAACTGTGGTAAAATCCATATAACAATAAAACATAATTTACCATTTTAACCAACTTAAAGTACATGGTTTGGTGACATGAAGAAGATGTACAGTGTTGTGCAACCGTCACCACTATTTGTATTCAGAATTTTTTCCAACTCCTTTAAAAGTAGATATATATTTTTTGAGACGGAGTCTTGCATTGTTGCCCCGGCTGGAGTGCAGTGACGCCACCTCAGCTCACTGCAACCTCCGTCTCCCGAGTTCAAGTGACTCTCCTGCCTCAGCCTTCAGAGTAGCTGGGATTACAGGCACCCACCACCACTCCTGGCTAAGTTTTTGTATTTTTAGTAGAGACAGGGTTTCACTATGTTGGCCAGGCTGGTCTTGAACTCCTGACCTTGTGATCCACCCACCTCGGTCTCCCAAAGTGCTGGGATTACAGGTGTGAGCCACTGTGCCTGGCCTAAAAATCTTTATTGAATGATAATTGATGTGCATAAATTGCACATGATTTAATATATACATTTTGAAGAGTCTGGACGTATGCATACAACACCCCAAAAGGAAAGTCTGTGCCCATTAGGCAGCCATCCTCCGTTCTCCCCTCCCTCCAGTCCCTGCCAAACGTGAGTCTACTTTCTGGCTCTATGGATTTGCCTATTCTGAATAGTCTACATAAGCAGAACCTCACAATATGTGGCCTTTCGTGTCTGGCTTCTTTCACAGAGCATAATAGTTTCAAGATTTTGGAGATCCACTTTTGTCTTCACTTTAGAACTGATCTGAGGAATGATGGGCGACTGCCGGAGACCTTTGGGGTGGGCTTAACTTATTTCTGGCAGCAATTCCATGTTCCTGGAAGCCTTGAGCCCCTGATGGCTCCAGCAGTGGCCTGGTACATGGAGAATTTCTGCTGCATACTTGGGGAGGTCATTTTCATTTTCAGTGAAACCACCAGGCCTTCCCCCTCTTCTCTGGGCCTCTGCCACCTCCCTGATCAGTCAGATCCTCCTGTCCTACCATCTCTGGGTCAGAAAACTGGCAACTCATGGAAACAGTTCGTCTTTGGGCACTTGGGCTCAGCACACTGGGTAGAAAAGCTCCTCACTTTTAATCAGAGAGTCGGGATGACAAAGTTAGGGGTTTGAGTCTCAGCTCTGCCATCACCCCTAGCTGTGTGTCCTCAGTGCTTCCACCTGTAAAATAGACGTGGCAGTGCCCATCTTTTAGGACTGTCATGATTGAATGTGCTGATAACTGTAAGTTACTTTGTGTAGTGCCTGGTGTTTAGGATGTATACGGTAATTGGTAATGGTTAATAAAATCTAGGTTCAAAAAGTAACCAGTACAGTACCCCATCCTTCTGCCACCCTATCAACCTTTGCCATTCTAGAGTTTTTGGCAACTTCTAGGAACTGCACAGGGCTTTAGTGCATCTTGTCATTAGATGCGTTTGCTAGTTTTCAGGATTCTGGAAGGCTCCAAACTCAGATCATGATTTGGTCTGTGATAGGGAGAGAACCTTGCTTATATGCAAGACAGTAACAGAATTTCCTCATTTATTTTCTTTTTTTCCTTTTTTGTTGTTCCACCTCTGCCTCCCGGGTTCAAGCGATTCTCCTGCCTCAGCCTCCTGAGTGTCTGGGACTACAGGGACACGTCACCACGCCCAGCTAATTTTTGTATTTTTAGCAGAGATGGGGTTTGACCATGTTGGCCAGAATGGTCTCGATCTGTCAAACCTCGTGATCCACCCGCCTCAGCCTCCCAAAGGGCTGGGATTACAGGCGTGATATCTTTATAGCCTAAGATGATTCCTACCATGCTCATGTCTCTGTCCCACCAAGCCTTGGGGACAGGGCAGCCCATGAATCCAGTGTGACCCAGATGGGCTCTAGAGAGCATGAAAGAGTTAATGTGTCCCTGAGTGCCCAGTTTCTTACAGGGTCAGGGAAAAAGTGACTTTACTTTTATTTGCGGCCCGACTCAAGCTCAGTGTAATTCCACACACTGTTGAATACCTTCTCCCAGGGTTCACAGGCAGGCCGTGGGGATGGTCATGGGCACATGATGTCAGGTTCTGTTTTTGGCTGTCTTGAGTGATTAGTGAGTTGCATAACCTCTTTGTCCATCAGGTCCCTGTCTGGGAATCATTTGCCCTTAGCCTGTGTGTGTCTTGTGGAGCAAGAGAGGGAGTGGGCTGCTCACCGCCCTGCGCCTGCTGCCCAGCTCTGCTTCCCACTCTTGGCTGGCGCCCTGTGGGCCTTTCAGATGAGCTGGACGGAAGTAGGTCAGGGACCTTCCAGCTGTGGGATCCTCAGTGGGGTGAGTCTATTGCTTTGCTTGGCTGTTGGAGCTGAACCCACTTTTGTTCCCTAGAGGAGTAGCCTTTTATTTTTAATTAAGAAAGCAAGCACCACACTTCCGTCAAGCAAAAGGATGTCAATTTCCTTCTTTTTTTTTTTTCCTCCCTGATATTGTACCGGTATTTTTTCTTTAGGAAGGGTGAGCCTGTGGATTTTCTTCCTAAAGTCAGGTTTATTGAGGAATAATTTACATACAGTAAAATTCACCCTTTTTTAGTATTCAGTGGGCTTCATTTTTTTTTTTTTTTTTTTGAGACAGGGTCTTGCTCTGTCATTTAGACTGGAGTACACTAGTGCCATCATAGCTCACTGCAGCCTTGATCTCCCAGGTTTAAGCCATCCTCCTGCCTCGACCCCCCGAGTAGCTGAGACCACAGGCACGTACTATCATGCCCAGATAATTTTTTCATTTTTTATTTTTTGTAAAGACAGAGGTCTTACTGTGTTGCCCATGGTGGTCTTGACTTCCTTGCCTCAAGTGATCCACCCGTTGTAGCCTCCCAAAGTGCTGAGATTACAGGCATGAGTCACCGTGCCCGGCTACGATTTCAATTTTATTGCAAGGCTCCCTTCCTAAAATATCCTCGTAATCAGATTTGGAGCATTGTGACTCCATCTAGACATGCAGAATTGAGTACCTGAGAAGGCAGTGCTTGATGTATGGACCTTGAGATGAAACGCATTCAGGCATACTAAGAAAGTGGCACAAGGGAGGCAGAGTCGAAGGAGTGAAGGGAACATTTTTACCCCTCCTTTGTGGGAGTGGAATCATAAGTGCTAGATATTTGCCACTGTAGCTTTAGGAAGATGTTAACTGGAGCGGCACTTGGCTGGAGGAGGTCAGCTGTATGTCCGAGGAAAAGGTTCAGACAGACTTGTCATCATTTCCTGATGCTGACCCTGGCTCTTACCTGGAAAGCCCCTCAACCACCCACCTCAGCGATCCACAGGGAAGGCAGTCATGCCGAAAAGAACCTTGAGTGAGTTGCTCGGCCTCAGGCCCTCTGTAGGTGACCTTGTCTTGTGTCCAAAAAACGGGACCTCCTTTTCTTCTTTAGTGGTAAAAGGAGTTTCTTGGGGCCACTGTGGGCTCTGGGCAGAGACTATGCCTTCCTCCCCTTTGTGTCTGAGTCTCCCACATGCTTTGGCGCAGGGAGTTTGGGCCAGAGCGATCTCCAGTCCCTTCCAGTTCACTGGCTCTGTGATAAGGTTCCTGGGGATTTTGTGTCACGTTGCTTGGAAACCGGATGGAAATAGGCCAATTACCATCTAAGTGGGGCGGCTCCTGAACGTTCCAGGACCAGGAGATTTGAGCTAGTCTTGGGACCTTCCCTTTGTTGGGTCTCTCCCTGGTCCTGCCTCCTAAGAAAGAGAAAACAAGCAAATACTCTGTCTATACTCAGATTAGCTGCCATACATGATAGCAATAGAGCAGGCAGAAACTGCTCAGCTGCCATATTTTCTTCCTGGGGTTGAGGTGGACGATTGCCTTGACTTCAAACTGTTTAAGAGACTGAAGCCAGCCTCTGAGTGACCGCCTTGGGGAGGGTGGCTGGACCCGCAATGTGCCTGTCAGTAGGAGGAAGGGAGATTTAGAAGGCTGGAGACAACAGCTTTGTCTCTTCACAGCAGCCTGTGGGATCCCAGCCATATCCTGGCTGAGTGATAGCACATCCAGCTTGCTCGGGCCAGGGCTGAATCACCATGAGTCCCCCACAGCTTGGCTGTGGCTGCTTAAAGAGACCCAGGACTGAAATATCAGGGGAGGTTAGAGGTTCTTGCTGGAATCAGGCTAAATGAGGGAATGGCAAAGATGAGGGAATCTATCAGAGTCTACCGAGATTCAGGGATAGGCTGGGCCTGTCTGCCGGGGAAGAGATGGGTGTGGGCATTGGAGCATGGCTAAGGGAAGCCCAGGGGCCGGCTCTGTGGGCTTAAGCATGATGCCTTCATTCCAAGGGGTCCTTCTACTAACACAAGTTAACATGTATTGAGAGTTTTCACTTTGCTGAAGTCCTTGAACACCTTCCCACGTGTAAGCCTACCCACAGTCACATATATATTGGCCCATTTTACAGATGAGAAAGAGAGGCTTAGAAGGATTAAGAAACTACCCAGTCAAGAGCAGATGAATGATTTCTCCTTCAGGGAGTGTCGCTACCCTTCTAGGCCAAGATCCTTTGTTAGCTCACTCATACAATGGGGTTCCCAAGCCTGGAGGAGCCCACCTCAGTCTGAAATCATAGACTCATTGCTGTGTGTACTTGATTCATGTGGGTCCTGTGTTAGTCCATTATCATACTGCTATGAAGAAATGCCCAAGACTGGGTAATTTATAAAGAAAAAGAGGCTTAATAGACTCACAATTCCACCGTCTGGGGAGGCCTCACGATCATGGCAGAAGGTGAGGGAGAAGCAAAGGCACATCTTACATGGTGGCAGGCAAGAGAATGTGTGCAGGGGGACTGCCCTTTATAAAATCATAAGATCTCATGAAACTCACTATCATGAGAACAGCATGGGAAAAACCCACCCCCATGATTCGGTTACCTCCCACCAGGTCCCTCCCATGACATGTGGGGATTATGGGAGCTATAATTCAAGATGAGATTTGGCCGGGGACACAGCCAGACCGTATCAGGTCCCCTTCTACTGGACTGGGGAGCTGGCTGGTTTTATTGCATATTTTATCTCCAATACTTGGCAGATTAGGCTCTTTAATTTTTGAATGTGACCAGGCGTAGTGGCTCATGCCTGTAATCCCCACACTTTGAGAGCCTGAGGTGGGAGGATCGCTTGAGCCCAGGAGTTTGAGACCAGCCTGGGAAATATAGGGAGACTCCATCTCTACAAAAA
>NW_016107408.1:2663593-2689484 GCF_001604975.1 Cebus imitator | reverse complement strand
AAAAAAAAAAAAAAAAATGTTGAAGGTGTGAATGAATGAATGGCTCTAAACTCTTATGGTTAACCTTTTTTGGTATGCAGTGGACTCCAGCTGCCCCTAGGCTGGGTGTGTATGGAGTAAGTCCCTGTGAACACAGGCATCCCTCTTAAGATGTAGCACAAGAGCTGAGCGGTGCACTTCGTGGTTCCCAGGCGGCCCATGCCATCTGTTTGCTGCAGCGGGATGGCTTGCGTGGTCCATCCAGGGCGCTGCCCAGAGTCTCCTGGGACCAAGGCTTTCCCATCCTGTCCCTCTCACTGCCTACCTCCACGTAGGCACAGCAAGGAGGGCTGGCAGGAATGACCCAGGGGTGAAACCAATCCTCCTCTCTTCCGGTGGGAGGATGGAGGGGCCAGGTCAAGCCGTGAACCAGCCTTTGTATGGGGTGCCCACCCACTTCGGTGGCTCTCCTTGCCCTCTCTGCTGGGCTTTTTAGGGAGCATCGAGCTCTTGTGTTACTTTAGGGGTTGAGACCGCCTCTGGATTTCCCTCCTGAAGTGTCCTGTGTTGCAAAGTGGCCCTTTGTTCTTTCTTCTCTAGGGAATGGGAAATGTGGTGGCTGCCCCAGGCCTGTGCGGCAGGGGAAACTGAGAGCCTCCAAGGGAGGTGGGGCAGAGTTTTCTGGAAGCTGGTATTCATGTAAATAACCCTGTGTGCTTCTGTGATGGTCCCAGCTGGGAAAGTAGACCAGAGGAGCCAACCCAATCAAGTTGTGAGAAATTGAAAGCACTCCAGCTTCCTTAGAGATTTCGTTGTTGTTGTTGTTGAGTCGGAGTCTTGCTCTTTCACCCAGGCTGGAGTGCAGTGGCTCAGTCTGGGTTCACTGTGACCTCCACCTCCCAGGTTCAAGCAATTCTCCTGCCTCAGGCTCCCAAGTAGCTGGGATTACAGGCTCCCACCACTATACCAGGCTAATTTTTGTGTTTTTAGTAGAGACAGGGTTTCACTATGTTGGTCAGGCTGGTCTCGAACTCCTGACTTCAAGTGATCTACCCGCCTTGGCCTCCCAAAAGTGCTGAGATTATAGGCATGAGCCACTGTGCCTGGCTGATATTTTCTTTAAAATGAAATAAATATATAATTGTAGGGCATTACAGGTGATGTGAAGTGAAGGCAGCAAGGCAGCTTGTGGGTTTTAAAGGAGGAAAAGTGTGGCTGTCCCTCAGTGTCTCCTCTAAGTTCAATGACCTGGAGACCAAGAGGAGGGGACATTGTGGACCTTGACGTGGTCCTTCCAGCAGGTGCTCCCAAGCCACCTCTGGGCCTGAGAATAGAGGTTTAATCCTGTTTAATCCTCTGACACTGCACGGAGTGGCATTCTGGATCCACACTGCCTGCCTCTGGGCCCTGGCTGAAGCCTCTGTGATCCAGCCTGTAGAGGGACTTCCAGGGACTCCGCCGCTTTCTCTGGTCCCCTCTCCCCTCCCACTGTCTGCCCCCAGAGGTGTAGCTTGAGTCACCTCCTTAAGAAGTTTGTCTTTTAAGCTGGATTTCTATGTAGCTCAATCACACTATGGTTATTCCTATCAGGCTTAATTTGTTGCAAGTTTTACTTGATTTCAACAGTGTGTTTTATTTACAGTAGGGAGGTCTATCTGTATAACCTCTTTCTTTCACAGTTTGTGCTTACAGAGTACGCATAACTATTCACAATTAAAAATAAATAAACACACACAACGCTGCTGGAATATTGCTTACAGCACGGGGGGCTTCGATAAAGCCCCAAATCAGTGTGGTCCCGTTTCTCAAATTCTGCTTCATGACAAAGCCCCCCTATGTACACCTACACACTCAGAACCCTATGGTCTGATTTTGAAATGGCTTGGGTTTCAATTGAAGGTTGGCAGGGTGAATCACCTAAATTTCAGAGATCTCCAAATAGACCTAAAAAGGCTCCTGTTTGCAGAAATGTGCTTGCTTCACTCTGGAAGGTACACACGGAAATAACAGTGCCTTGGTTTCTCAGCTTTGGTTTCTCTTTGCAGTAACTTGCCCCTCCCATACTTAACGCAGTACTGCGTCGGCTAAGGAGAGAAAGTGTCTCTCTTTTTTTTTTTTTTTTTTGTCTCTGCAGCTTTATTGAGGTATAGCTGACAAATAAAAACTGTGTTTATATATTCATGGCATGCAACATGATGATTTGATACACATTGTGAAATGGGTTTTACCATCAAATTAATTAGTGCATTCACCACCTCACATAGTTACCGCGTGTGTGGGGTTGGGGGTGAGGACACCTAAAATCTACTCTCAGCAAATTTCCAGCGGGCCATATTGTATTATTAACTATTGTCACCATGCCGTGCTTTAGAGCCCCAGAACAAATTCATCTTGTAACTGAAAGTAATCAGGTTCTCTATGTGGTCCCTGGACCTAAGTCCTCCCCTCCCTGGTGGCCGGGAAACCATGCAGGACAAAGGGCATGAATGTCTTCTGGGCAGATGATAAGTCCCTGTAGCCAATTAGATTTGTCTCTTCCGTAGACTGATCTTCCTGTGGTTTCTGGGCAGAATTCAAAGTGAAATGGGTTCTACCAGCCACTCAGCTAGACCGCAGAGGCCCCTGGGAGGCAGCAAGCTCGGGATGGATCCTGGGTGTTGTTTTGGTTGGGGATGTGAAGCTGGCATCTTTTGCTTCAAAGGCTTCGTCCCTCCTGACTTCAAGGTGTGGCCTTGATCAGAGCGACAAGATTGCAAACACTGGGGTGAAGAAAATGTCTCAGGTTGCAGCCTTTTTCCTTCCAGAATATTCTCAACTTCCTGTTGCTTTTTAAAATCGGTTACATTTTCAGAAGAGACTCTTAGTTTAAAGCTGTACCCCTCTTTAAGAGGTTGTGTTGTGTATTAATTCAAGCTGAGCTTGGCACGGAAGAGCATTCCCTCTGACCAGTAGCTTGTTTTTTTTCTTTCTTTCTTTCTTTCTTTCTTTTTTTTCTTTTTTCTTTTTGCAAGCCAGAATGGCGCTGAAGAATTCCCCAGCATGGGGTAGGGCTCAATTTCCCGAAAACTTCCAAGCCGCCTTTTTTTCCCAGTTATCCTAAATATATAGAGTTTTACAGTGTTTCTAAGCATGGGGACAAAGTGTTTTGCACCAAAGAACAGGAGTCTCAAAATAAAATATGGGCTTCCTTTGGATGAGGCACCATGGCCACAGTTAGCATGCTGGGCAGATTCCTGGTTCAAGCTCAATTTGAACTATTTCTAGATATGCAAGCAGTGTTATAATCTCTCTTCTTCCCCCTATTCCTTTTACCATTAAAAAAAAAAAGGCCTATGACTTTGCTGACTATCAAATCCTTTGTCCTTCCTGTTGCATGCATTACTGCAAGAGACTGCTCAAAGCTTTTCCTTTAGGGAGTTTCAGTAGACACTACAGAGAGATGAGAAGGAAATTAAACTCGGTGGGGGCTCCCCCGTACCCCGAAAGTAATTCCAGGTTTGAAATGCCAAACACCTGAAGACCTCCTTCGCTGTCAGACCCAGAGAGGAGAGTGGGACAAACTTGAACTGAGGAGAATGGAAGTTTAACTTCTGGGCGGTTCTTCCAAATGATCAGTCTGGTTTTGGGGAAAACGACTTTCTCGAAAGTCCTTTAACTCTTTCCAGTCCCTTGGTTTTTTCTTTCTATGGGACTATGTGGACAAGTTACCAGGGAAGTCATTTCTTGTCCAAGATGAATTTAAGTTAGAGCTACTAATTTATTGGTGGTAAGGCAAATGCGTTCAGGTTTTCTGGAGGAGAATAGCCAAATGAATAAAAAGAAATATATTTCTAGAAATTTCTAGAAATATATTCTGAGGACACTGTTGATAAGTTTGCCCATCCTGTGTTTATGATATAGTGCAAAATGCAAGCCATGGAAATGCCCTTGAAGAGCAGGGGATCTCCATCCCTAGTGTGGAACGTGAGAGAGCTGTTGAAAGTGGTGCTGTAGTCTTACATTTGTGGATAAAGAAATCTGTCCATGATGCATTGTTGAGTACAGTCAATAAATTTTAAAACCATATAAGTGCCTTCCAATGTGGTATCCTAGAACAGGAAAAAGACATTGGTAGAAAAACAGGGGTACTCTGGATAAAATCTGTAGTTTAGTTAAAAGTAATGTACCCATGTTAATTGCTTAGTTTTGACAGATGTGCTGTGGTTGTGTAAAATGTTCACATTAGGTGAAGCTGGGTGACGGAACCCTTTGTACTATCTTTGTCAATTTTCTGTAAATCCAAAATGATTATAAAATAAAAATTTTTCAGAATGGCATATAAACATGTTTAAGGCTTTTGGAAGGATTTTGAACGACAGATTAACAGGTTACTTCTGAATGCTGGGATTACGGGTAATCCTAATTTTGTAGTTTTCAGTGAGAATTTTGTTAACAAAAGCCAATAAAGCTCATTGGTTCTGGGGAAAGAAAGTTGCGTATAAGTTTAACTTTGTTGTTCAGATACTAGAGCCCATGTCTCCATCACACTCCACAGGTGCCTCTGGGTTGAAGTCTGCTCTTCTGGGTATAGCCAGGAATGGAAGAGAGGTTATGATTAGAGCAGGGACTTTGGAATTGGAGAGACCTGGGTAGTTGAATCCGTCACTTGCCAGCTGTGATTTTGGGTAGTTACTTTGTCTGTGGCCCATTTAAAAAAAAAAAATCTGTAAAATGTGTTTAATGACCCTGATGTCATAAGGCCATTGCAAGAATTAAATGAAGCAATTCAGTGTTACTAACAATGAATGCTTCAGTCACTTAGGGGAAGAGCCTGGAGAACTCTGTCCCCAGCAGATTCTGGTGTAGAATGTATCTCACCCTGAACACATCTTTTCTGACAACTTTTATGCGAGTGGTTACCACTTTTGTGATAGAGGAGAATGTGAATTCTATGTGTTTGTCAACGCACTGAATTATGGGTTGTTATGGGCTGCTACTGAAAATGGCGTATTTGAGAATCATTGTTATGCCCTTCCTATTCCCACCCCACTATTCCATGCCCTGTGCCCAAATAATCTTGGCACGTTGTGTTTACGTAGCTTGTGTCTAAATCAGGCCAGTTAAAGAAAATCCTTCGTAGGTTTTTGTTTGTTTTCTTGTGATGGTTGTTGTTTTCTCACCCCACATCCTCATGTAGAGGTGCTTTGACCTCACATGTCCTTTCTCTCTTGGATCACTGAGCACTTGAGAAGTCCTGTGAGTGTCCCTGGGGAGTTGGCCACTGTCATCATCCCTGGTGGCAACAGATAAAATACGTTTCTGTAAGCTCTCTTGTGTAGGAAGGGTAACCCTGGAATCGTTAACTCAGAGCTGAAGTCCGTTGCTTTCCTGCACAGAGTAGAACATTCTGCACGTGGACCTAGAATCCAGGCCACCTGCATCCTGATCCCAGCTGGGTCACTGCTTAGCTCTTGAGAGAGATCACTAGAGCCTGTCTCGGCCTCCCTCCTCCATGATAGCAGGGTGGCTGCTTAGGCTTTCTGGGTCTAATGTTCTGCGATTTCAGAACATTTGGCAAGAAAAATCGTCATCCTCGTTCACCCTTTCGAACACAAAATAAGACAAAACAAAAAAAATCCCAAACCAATGGCAGAGGCCTAAAGGCTTTGAACATACCATTAAAAAAATGTTTATTTAATATTGAATAAAAATATACTGCCTTACCTTTGAAAAAAATAATGAAATAACTCGCAAGGCTTCAAAGCATTTCCTCTCCCTTCTGCTTTCCAGGAGGAGAAATATTTTTCAAAGTCATTTGAATATTAAAGAGCTGGGCCCAGAAGCCCTCGGTGTCTGGGATGGAGATCCGCAAGTCAATCAAGTATTTTTGAAAACCTTGGTTTTATGCACAGTGTGAAGCAGAGACCCTTTCCCTCCCACCCCATGGTGTCTCCTTCCCTGTTTCTTTTATTCTTGTGTGTGTGTCAATTCCATGTGTATGCTGAGAAACTTAATCCATTGGTTTCTGATTCATTTACACTTAACTCATCAAAATGCTATTTGGTGAGAGGTATTTCAAGTCCGAGAGGCGCTTAATCTCGTGGAACAGGAAATTGCATCTTGCTCTGGGTAACTGAATGCAGACCCAGGCTGTTCTGACTTTAGTCTTAGCCCAGACCCCAAGCACATCTCTACATCAGGTGACTCTAAATCCAGCCCTGAGTACCCCGAAGGCCTTCTCTTGCCTTCCTCTCTCCTGACTCTCCTTGATTTGTACAACAAGGATTTGTGTAAACCCTTCTGAAAACTCAGCACATCTACGTTCTTTTCACACAAAGCTGCTTGGGATGTTCTTTCCTCCTTCTGCCCCCAATGTTTTATTATGGACATCTACAAATACAAAATGGAAAGAATTTGACACCATCACCCATATACCCATCACGTAGATTCTACAGTTTACCTTTTTTTTTTTTTTTTTCTTTTTGAGACAGAGTCTCGGTCTTATCCCACAGGCTGGAGTACAATGGTTTGATCTCGGCTCACTATCTCTGCCTCCCAGGTTCAAGCCATTCTCCTGACTCAGCCTCCCGAGTAGCTGGGATTGTAGGCATGTGCCACCAGGCCCGGCTAATTTTTGTATTTTTACTAAAGCCGAGGTTTCACCATGTTGGTCAGGGTGGTCTCGAACTCCTGACCTTAGGTGATCCACCCGCCTCGGCCTCCCAAAGTGCTGAGATTATCGCTTACCTATTCTTCAGGCCTCTTTCTATCCCATGTTCTTTGATCCATTCCAAGTAAGTGGCAGGCATTAGTATTCTTCTCCACAAATACTGCGGTGTTCAGATCATTCACTAGAGTTTAATAGTTGGTTGCAGACATTTTTCTTTTAAAGTAAAATTTGCATGCACTGTCCTGCAACAAATCTGAAGCGTACCATAGGTGCCTCACAAATACCTACGTGGTCTTTGCCAGTCCTCCCTCACCCTTAGACCCTCCCGTGATGGCAGAATGATATGATTTGGCTGTGACTCCACCCAAGCCTCATCTTGAAATGTAGCTCCCATAATTCCCATGTGTCATGGGAGGGACCCTGTGGGAGGTAATTGAATGATGGAGACAGTTTCCCCCATACTGTTCTCATGGTAGTGAATAAGTCACACAAGATCTGATGGTTTTATACATGGGAATTCCCCTGCACAAGCTCTTTTCTTGCCTGCTGCCATGTAAGATGTGCCTTTCTCCTCCTTTGCCTTCTGCCGTGACTGTGAGGCCTCCCCAGCCACGTGGAATTATGAGTCCATTAAACCTCTTTTTCTTTATAAATTACCCAGTCTAAGGTGTGTGTTTATTAACCATGAGAGAATGGACTAATACATCTCCATAGCAACTTTCCTTCTGATGTTTCTCTGCTTCGTCTAATTTTGCTGTTCTAGGAGAACTTCATATAAGTGGAGTCGCACATGATGCACTCTTCTGCCTACCTCCTCTTTCATTCAGCATACTGTTTTTGAGATTCCTCCGTGTTATTGTCTGTATCAGAGATTTGCTGCTCCTGGCTGCACAGCTGTGTCCCATTGTGTGACTCTCCCACAGCTGTGTGTCCATTTCTCCTCTCGCTGGGTGCCTGCCCTGTTTCCAGGTTCTGCTTTGAATACAGTTGCTGTGAGCATTCTTGGACAAAACTTCTGGTGGACACATGTTTTTTTATCTCTTGGGTAAATAACTCAGAGCGGAATTGCTGGGTCATAGAGTAGGTGTATGTTTAATTTTATAAGAAACTGCCAGACCTTTTCCAAAGTGGCTGTACCTGTTTACACTCCCACCAGCAATGTCTGAGAGTTCCAGTTGCTGCAGTCCTCATGGAGGAGGTGCTGCCACTTTGTAAAATTGCAGTCATTCTGGTGGGTATGTAGTGGCATCTCATTGTGTCTTTACCTTATTTTATGTGTGTTACCTCTGTCACTGCTGAGACCCAGAGTCACATAAAATGGCAGCAGAGGAATTCTCATGTAAAATAGGATGTAGTGTGCCAAGTTAGATCAGTTTGACCTTTTTTTTTTTTTTTTTTTTTTTGAGACAGGTTCTTGCTCTGTCACCCAGACTGGAGTGCAGTAGTACAATCATAGCTCACTGCAGCCCTGACCTCCCAGGCTCAAAGGATCCTCCTGCCTCATCCTTATGAGTAGCTGGGACCGCAGACGTATACCACCATGCCTGGCTATTTTATTTTTTCGTAGAGATGGAGTTTCCCTATGTTGCCCAGGTTTGGCTTCCCCAAGTGCTGGGATTACAGATGTGAGCCACTGTGCCCAGCTAGTTTGACCTCTTGAGGACTTTAGAAACCTCTCTTTCCCTCAGACTATTAGAGATTTTTAATTCCATGTTTTTCTCTCTCTCGTGGATCTGTTTTCCCCTCCGAGGATAAACACCTCCACGGCAGAGCCTACTTTGTGGTCCTGTCCCCAGTCCCTGGGTTCTGAAGGGAGCCTGTGAGTGCTCTGCAGGGATTTGTATGGGCACAGCTTGTTTCTGTGGCTCTGGGATCAGCCTCACCAGACTTGGTCCACGAGGCCATGACCTCTTGAGTGATCACCTGGGTCGCATATTCACCAGAGTGAGAGACATACAGTAGGTACTCAGTAAATACTTGAACAAAGGGATAAGTAGAGTTGCCCTTTTTCTGCCTTATAAGTCATTTATTCAAGCAGCATTTTCTCAAGGCCATACGGTGCTAAGGAAGGGGCTCAGAGCACTTTGGGAGCTCTGACAGAGACAGAAGGTGAAGACAAGCTTGCCTGCTGCGTAGGAAGAAGGTGGTGAGTGCTGTCAGGGACACGAGGGAATGACGTGCACCCCGAATCAAGGTCTGCACGCTGTCACGTGGCAGCTGTAGGACCTGGTCATGGGTTGCTTGTCCCCTAGGCCTCCATGTGCCCATCTGTGCAATGGGGTAGTAGTGGTTTGCACCATACAAGGTGGTTGTGGAAGTGAGAGCCCCTGCCTAGAAACCCCGTAGCATGGTGCTTGGTATGTAATGACCACTCAAAGAGGGGGAGCTCTTGGTTACAGGCTTGTATAATCTGAAGAAACAAAAGCCATTGAACTTTGGTGAGTAAATTTTTTTTTTTTTTTCCAACAAAGGTATAAATCCTTAAGAGCTAAGGTCATTTTCTCTGATTTTTCTAGGCTCTCCTCTGAATACGGTGCCAAGTCCATGACTGTATACCCCATGGACACTCCATGTTAAATGGAGATTAATGTGTAAGAGGTGATTTTTTTTTTTTTAATTTGGAAAGGAAGCATAAAGACCACAATGGGTGTGACACTGGCTCGACCCATGGATCTGGTTAGTCTCAGACGGGTGCTTTAACCAGTCTTTTAAAATTATGTTACAACAACTGGTGCATCATGAGGATTTGATGATATTCTTGGACGTAGGATGTGGAGTTCTCTTCCTGTCCAGCCTCGGGCTATGAGGACTAACCCCACTAAGTCTGATCTCTTCTTAGGAAAGTCAGGAGGATTGTAAATAATCACTATGAAATGCCTACAGGGGACTAGGCTGTAGAAAGAAGAGCATCGAAGTCTTATTTCTAAGAATAGTAACAAGGAGGGAAATAAGGATGTGAACCAGAAAGGTCACCCTGCAGCCGTCTGTTTCTTCCTAGAATGTCCAGTTCATATTTGTGTCACCTGTGAGGGCTCCTCGGATCAGAATCACCCAACACTGGATCCTCACCCACCTGGCCAAACCAGTTCCAACTTTCCTTCTTGTTCAGGGACCCACAGCGCAATGCTGACAGCTGGACCTGATGTCAGAGGCGGAGAACTGTCTGGATTTCTCTCCCAGCCTCCTCCCCCAACGCCCTTTCGATCCAAGATTGAGTAAGAGACCCCGGCAAACACTGAGAAGGACAACTCAATTGTTTTAACTTGCAGACCGAAGGGGAGATGGGTTCCGATCTGCATATGACTCATGCGCACAATCCCCACCCCGCCCTCCCTGACTTAGAAAATTCAGAACCTAGTACAAAACCAGAAACAAACCACATGTAAGTCACCCCCTTGTCTGTACACACACGTGGTATTCAGAGCCACCCTTGGAGAGAGGACACTCAGGCTTGGCTCCTTAATGCTGGGCTTTCTAGATCTAGCTCCGTTTTGGGGGGCGGGGTGGTTCTTATCCTGTTTTCTGGGGTTGCTGTTTGGGTGCAGGGTGTGATTCTTAGGGGTTAGGGACAGGGCCCCCCGATCAAAGCCAGGTTAATTGGACCATCTTCCATGAAGCTTGGTCCCCTCCATCCATTACCCCCTGTAGCTCCTTGCTCAGCCGTGCTCAGAGAACAGATTCCACTCTGTTTCCTGGACTCTGAATGCGGTGGCTGTGTCCCCGGGCCTGCAATGAGGGCATATCATGTAACTCCTCCCGGCTTCATTCCTATGCAGGACAGGTAGGCTGCAGGCTCTAACAAGCCGCCAGCCAGGCTCCACTGAGGCCTCGGCACCAGTGGAAAAAAAAAAAAAAAAAGAGCAAGCGGTGGGGAGTGAGCGAGTGAGCGAGAGAGGGATTATTTTGTTTCAATGTGTTTGAAAGCGGGATCTGTGGCCAGTTGGGTTTTTTTTTCCTCTCCCCCTTATTTACACAGTCTGTTCGGAGACACACTAGGGCCTGTTTGGATTGGGTGTTTGCTCCGGAGACAGGCCAAGTATTTCAGCACTGTGCGTTGGCACTGCCACCTCGGCGGCACCAGGAGGCCCAGTCGGTCACAAGACCTCACGGGGCCTCCTTGCTCTCTGCTTATCCCCCTTTCACCTCCTCTCCCTTCCTCACTGCGGATCCCGGCCACCTTGGGTAGCTGGGGAACAAGGCTGACCGCTAAGTGGACCTGACCTTCAGAATGAGGTCTTTCCGAGGCAAGGGCTGGGAGGGGTGTGGCATGTGAAAGACAGAGAGAGAATGGTTGGGGTAGAGACCCAGGGAGAGATCTCTGGAAGAATCTGGATTCCCTAGGGTCCTGCGATGAAACTCACACTCTTTGGAATAGTTTCAGGGTTGAGGCGGTAAGCAGAGGCCAGACCCCCCTGGAAGTTTGCATAAGGGCTGTTGTTCTCCTGGGGGTGCTGAGCTGGGAGAAGGTTTGGCTGGGTAGGTGGCGGGGCCAGAGCTGGCCAGAGCTGTGCTGTGGGGCCCTACCATGCGGAGGATGAGGCAACACCAGCATCTCTCGAGAGCTTGCTAGAAATGTAGGCTCTCTGGCCCCAGCCAGACCTACGGCATCGGAATCTGCATTTTCACAAGGGGCCCAGGTATTGTATGTATACATTAAAGTTTGAGAAGCACTGCATTGGGCCCACGTTACAGGCCATTAGTTTCCCGGCATCCTCATCACGCCTTGAGATGCTTTTGGACAAAGGGACTCTGCAGGCCAGTAAGTTTGGAGAATGTTACAAAATGTACTCCCCCCACCCCCGCTTTGGAAATGGATTTGCTTATGCTTGCTGGTGAAGTCTGTGAGAAGCTCCACAGGAAGAAATCCATCTAGGTTGGTTTAACCCAGTATTTCCCACTTTTAACATTATTTATTTATTTATTTTTCTTTTCTTTTCTTTTATTTTTTTGGAGACAGATTCTCACACTGGAACCCAGGCTGGAGTGCAGTGGCACGATCTCGGCTCACTACAACCTCCACCTCCTGGGTTCAAGTGATTCTCCTGCCTCAGCCTCCCAAGTAGCTGGGATTATAGGTACGCACCACCAAGCCCAGCTATTTTTTTTTTTCTTGTATTTTTAGTACAGATGGGGTTTTGCCATGTTGGCCAGGCTGATCTCGAACTCGTGACCTCAGGTGATCCACCCACCTCAGCTTCCCAAAATGCTCGGATTGCAGGCGTGAGCCACTGTACCTGGCCCTTAATTGTACATAAATGTATGGAGTACCTAGTGATGTTTTGATATATACAATATATATTGATCAGATCAGGGTCATTAGCATATCCATCATCTCAAATATTTATCCTTTGTGTTGGGAACATTTAATGTCCTCTCTTGTAGCTATTTGGAAATACATATCATTGTTAACTGTAGGCATCCTGCAGTACTATAGAACCATGTTGGCTAGGATGGTCTTGAACTCCTGATCTCGTGATCCACCCACCTCAGCCCCCCAAAGTGCTGGGATTACAGGCGTGAGCCACCATGACTAGCCTCTACTTCCTATGAGATCCTCTTTTTTAACTTCCAGATGAGTGAGAACATGAGGTTTTTAGCTCTCTGTTCTCAAATTTGGCTGAGATCATCTCCTACCCTTTCCCTGCACTGAGAAGTGTGCATTTGTGTTCTTCAGGACTGGTGCGTGGCTTCTGCTTTGAGAAACACTTCCTGTCAATCAGTTTACCCTTGGGATTTTCCAGGGAGCTTATCTTCACTTTAGATAAGAGGTAGAGAACATAGTGGTTAACAGGTGGATTGTGGAGCTAAATGAACGGGCTTCTGACCCTTTCTCAGCCCCTTAGTAGGGATGTGACTTCTGCCAAGTTATTTAGCTGCTTTGTCCCTCAGTCTCTCGTCTATAAATTTAGACTTATTGTAGCACTTAGTAGATAGAGTTGTAGTGAAGTCTAAATCATATGATATGGATTTAAATCAGAATAATGCCTGGAGCATAGACCCCCCTTAATAAATACTGGTGAGCTCATATTTTTGTGTCTTCCCCTCATAGGGTCACTGCCTCCCTTGTATTCTGGATGAATCATGTCAAACCCACTGTGCATCAGAATCACTGTGGCGCTCTTTTGAAAACACAGTTTCCCAGGGCCCCAAGCCGGATCTATGGAGTCAATCTCCAGCAGGAAAGCCTGTGAATCTGCATTTTGAGAAGCTGCTTGGGTGGTTCCAAGGCAGCCAGCCTGGCTTTAGATGGCAAAGGAGCAGCAGCTCTAGAGCCACTGCAGCTGAGAAAGACCTGCCATGATTTCCCACGCTGCTTTCAGTCAGATAACTCAGAGGGGTCTGTGCAATCAGGCCTAAGGCTCTGACGTTGGTGGTAGAAGCTTCTTTGCTCTGCACTTCAGTCTCGTCTGTAAAACGAGGTAGCCATGCAAAGTGTAGTCCTTCCCAGCATCATTTGGGAACTTGTTAGAAGGTACAATGTCTGGCTCCATGCCAGACCTACCGAGTCAGAATCTGCATTTTAACACGATCCCCAGGAGATTCTTGTTAAACAGAAATAGTGCCTCTCTAGAAAAGATTGAAAAGAATCAAGTTTGCAAGGAGGCAAATGCAGTAGTCTTCTTTCTTGTTGAGAGGAGAACTCAACTAGGCTGAGGAAGGTGCACACGTGTCGGTGAATACTGGAATAGTGACCAGCTGTTATCCATTCATACTGGACAAGAGGAAATGAGCTTCAGGAGCCTCAGGGATTATGGTCAGATTTATGAGAACATTTCCTGACATTGAAGGTTATAAGTTTCTGGGAAGGTTTGCAGGAATAAGTAAGTTTTGGACACGCTTCTCTAGAGTCCATTAAAATCAGATTGATTGCATCCTTTTTACAAATGTTTATTTTGGTGCCAACTATGTGCCAAGCCTGGGCACCAGTAGCTTGAGGGAGCACTTGCAGATGGCAGTGGCTCTGTGTGGCTTCTCTTTATGTTCACACTTCCCGTCACCAAGGAGCTTTGCATGATCTGATTGTTGGTATGGACCTCCAGGGCACTCCAGCACAACCCATGGCCTCCTGGAAGTGTATCAGTTATCTGTTACTGAGTAACAAATCATCCCAAAACATGGTGGCTTAAAACAGAAACTGTTGTATTTGTCCATGATTCTGGGATTTGGGCTAGGCCTGGCTGGGTGGTTATTCTGCAGTCTGGTCAGTGGCTACTCAGGAGGCTTCATTCTGCTGGAGAATTGGTTGGGCACTGGACTCTCCTGAGCTGCTAGGACACTAGGCATTTCTCTCTTTTTTTTTCATGTCATTTGGGCTTCTCTGTCTCCAAGTGGTCTCTCAAGTTATCCCAGAGGCTAGCTTGACTTCTTAGATAGCTGCTAGACAGACTTGATGTGGTTTGGCTGTGTCCCCACCCAAATCTCATCTTGAATTGTAGCTCCCATAACTCCCACATGTTATGGAAGGGACCCAGTGGGAAATAATTGAATCATGGGAGTGGCTTCCTCCACACTGTTCTCGTGGTCATGAATAAGTCTCACGAGATCTGATGGTTTTATAAGGGAAAACCCCTTTCACTTGGTTTTCATTCTCTCTCTTGCCTGCCGCCATATAAGACGGCCCTTGGCGTTTCCTTCGTCTTCTGCCATCATTGTGAGGCCTTTCCAGTGATGTGGAACTGTGAATCCATTAAACGTTCTTTCTGCCACATTCTGTTGACTGAAGCACGTTGAAGGGCCGGCTTAAATTTAAGGGCATTAAATGAAGGCACGATCTCAGGAGGTGAGTTTCATTGGGAGTCACCAACACAGCAGATTACCATATGAAATTGCTGCGGTTGCATCTCCTGAAACCTGGCTGATGGGAGAGGTCTCATTTTGTATCTGAGAATGTCCAGGTTGTCTGCAGACCACAGCACCGATTTCCCATGAGCAGTTACTATTTCCTGGGCATTTCTTCCTGCAGGTTTTGTGGTTAAACTCCCTGTCCTCAATATTTAATCGGCAGTTGGGCCGTCATTCTTCTGGTTATCAGCCTCTACATTATGAAGTAAGGTTCAACCCTACTGCTTTTCTTGGGCCCCCAAAACGGTTCCTATCCAATCGAACACAAAAAAGGGTATTGAGAAGGAATTGGCAGGGTTCAGTGGCTGTTTCCGTTGCTCCTACCTCATGGAGGCTCTTAGTCATTCTGGATTTATTGAGAGAACTTGTAACTGACCACGCACCCACACCCACTCTTGTGCAGTGTGTTCACTCCTGAAAACGCCGCTTTCATTTCTCCTGTGCTCGACCCGTGAGGGATTCCTGCTTCCTACAGGGTGGATCGGAATTCCTTGGATAGAGATGAAATCCTTCCTCAATCCTATGCAAATGCCTTTTTAGGTTTACCCTCGTCTGCTCTGAAACAGACTCTGTGTTTTATCGAGGGTGGTCCCCTCAGTGCCCCTCAAGCTTGGCAAGCTGATTTCTTACTTCTGCACACCTGATTTTATTGTTTCTCTTTCTCTCCTTCCCTGCTGATGGAAATCAGTTCCATCTTCTGAAAACCAGTTGAAGTCCTCCCTTCTGCATAAAGCCTGCTCTGAACACTTGCATCATGGTGCTGAAATCTTTGAACATGTATGACCTTTTTTTTTTGTGAGGCAGAATCTCACTCTGTTGCCCAGGCTGGTGCTATCTCGGCTCACTGCAACTTCTGCCTTCTGGGTTCAAGTGATTCTCTTGCCTCAGCCTCCCTAGTACCTGGGCCTACAGGCACACTCCACCATGCCCAGCTAATTTTTGTAATTTTAGTAGAGGTGCGGTTTCACCATGGTGGCCAGGATGGTCTTGAACTTCTGACCTCAGGTGATCCGCCCACCTCTGCCTCCCAAAGTGTTGGGATTACACGTGTGAGCCACTGTGCCTGGCCACGTGTATGATCTTTACTAGGCATTTGGTGCTACTCACAGTCTGCATTATTCTTTTCCTTTCCTCTTTCTTCTGTGAAATTGCAGCCTTTGAAGCAATGCCTCTCTCTTAAAAAAGAAACACGCTCTTTCTCCTAACACCAAGTTCAGTGCTTTGCTTTATATATGGAAGATACATCTTAAGTATATTTTGCTCTGTTGGGGAGAGAACAGATTTTTGTTCTAGATCTGGATCAATTCTCTACATTCTGAAGTTTCCATAAGGTGTTATTGAAAGGGCAGTTAGCCGTTCTAACAGGAAGTAGCCTATGTGGCATTAATGGCTTTGAAGCCTCAGAATGGAATGGTAAGGAAGGACAGGGGCTGTTGAGGCAGACTTGCTTGTAGGCAGGTGCGGATCCCGGCTCTGCCCTTGTTTAAAGAACAGTGTTTCTTAACTGGGCTGCTGATGGCATTTGGGTGGGAAAAGACCTGCATGGTGCAGCTGTCCAGCTTCCCTGCCCTCTGCCTACTAAATTTCAGCAGCCTCTTGTGTGTTATGACAACCCAAAATGTCCCCTCACCTTATTTCTCCAAACCCTCCCTTAAGAACTTCTGAGATTAAGTTGATAAGTTCCTTGGGCAAGCTCTTTATCCTCAGATTCCTCAGTGAACCTTACTGAATTGCTGCAAGAATTAATTTGTTCATGACGTCAAGTGTCTGGTATGTAGCTAACGGTTATTGAACAGTAAGGCTAGTAATTTTTTTTGAATAATTGCCATGATCACTGGATGAGACGTAGCCACAGTAAAGGTAGGCACAGCAGGGTTTCAGAGGCTTGGGGTCTGCAACAGGATCTTCCTCTTGCCTCTCCAAACTGTCCTTCGCTCAGATGGCTTCAGCATCTTTTTGTGCCTCTGTTTCCTTGCCTGGTGAACACCTGTCTTAACCTGTCTGCAGGGCGTGGTGAGGCTCTACATCCTTGGTAAGCACTCATGCCATTCCAGAACAGCGGCTTGATTCTGGGAGCACACATAAGGTCTTGCAAATGTGTCTGAGGAAACGTAGGACATTGGAGAGTTATTTATCAAACACCCACTACATGCCTCATGCTTAACTAGGAACTAGAAAGTGGGTGGTGAGGGCAAATGCAAACCATTTCCATATATGTTTGTTCCCACTGATTCCATCTTGGAATTGACGAATGGGTGTGTGTATGTGCATGTGTGAGTGTAGTGTAGTGTGTATGTGTGTGTGTGATATTCTGAGGGCAGTCAGGTAGAGGGAAGGAGGGCAGAGGCAGAGGGATGGTATTTGTGACTACCGGTCAGGGAAGAAGTAGAAAAGAAGAACTAAGTAGCTCATTGACATTCATGTGATTGCAGCCAGCTTAGCTGAGTAAAATGTTGAAAACTCAAGCATGGAGACTGGGCTGATTGGAAACAAGATCTGATTTGCTGAAGACGGTGTCTTCTCATTGATGACTTCTTGGTAGGTAAATTGTTTTAAAAGATTTGCTTAACCATCAACTCAAATGGATTCTGCCATGTGAAATGAGGGTTGGGGGCAGAGCCGGTGACCTGCAGTCATTATTGGACACACAATGGCCAGATGCAAAGGAAAAACAAAACAAAACAAAAGCCTCAGTTTCCTTCAAGTGTGAGGTGTTCATGATCTGAAGGGCTCTTTATTTAATGATGACATCATTGAGGCAACAAAACGGGTCATAGTTATGGAGGGAGTTTCTCCATGTCAGAGAGAGGGGCTTTGGAATAGACTCCAAGCATCTGTGCTCTCTAGGGTTGGTATTCAGTTGCTTTCTTTCATATGTGCTCTTTGCTGTCATAGAAGACCTCTACTTTGAGCCTAAAATGCTGAGTCCTTCTAGACTGGAGATGGTCAACCAGTGATTTTTTCCTGGGCAAGACCTGATCCATAGATGTGTTTCACTTGGCTAATGGTGGTCCATGTTTAACTTCTTAAAATTTGTTGCCAATAACACAAATTGCAATCTCTCTTTTTTTTTAAAGCAGTTTTCTAGCTCCCTTTGAAAAGCCAGAAAATATGGCAATAATGGCCTCTTTTCTCCCATATGCCAAAAATCAACAACCTGAGTAATAAACGTCTCCTTAAGGCTGGACATTCGCTCTCAATTTATTCAAATCTCCACCATTCCCCACCTCATCCCCTCCACACCTGGCCCTCTTGGCCTGATTTAAGTGACTGCTGATTCTGGAGGCATTCAGGCCCATGATTGGGCTCCAAATGTAAGCCATCCCCTCTCAGACGCTGGGGAAAGTGGTGATACTGGGTGAGGTGCTAGCGTTGACTGCTGGCTCCCTGGGGCCAGTGGTGCTGGCAAAAATGTATGATTCTTTGCTGCCGGGTCAGAAGGCCAAGAGTTCAAATGCCTTGTCCCAGCTGTGCCCTTGACTTTCACAATGACCTGTCAGCAATTATTTAACCCAGGTCAAGCCAAGTGGCAAAATGCCAAACACTGGGGTCTTTATACATCGTAATACATCTGCAGTGAGGGGGAAATGCCTCCATATGAAGTTTTACCTACATCCGTCTCCCTATACTTATTCTTTCCCAGTGTCATACCTTTGGGATAAAAATCGTTTTGAGAGTGCAATTAAAATTTGTTGTTGAGTGCAGTGACTCATGCCTATAGTCCCAGCACTTTGGGAGGCCAAGGTGCGAGGATCACTTGAGTGCAGGAGTTAAGAGACCAGCCGGGACAACATAGTGAGACCCTTTCTCTGCCAAAAAAAAAAAAAAAAAATGCCAGGTGTGGTGATGTGCACTTGGAGTCCCAGCAACTTGGCAGGCTGAGGTGGAATGATAGCCTGAGCGTGGGAGGTCAAGGCTACAGTGAGTCATAATGGTGTCACTGCATTCCAGCCTGGGTGGCAGAGTGAGACCCTGTCTCAAATGAAAAAAAAATCGTACTAATATATATGGCCGTCTCTGCCAAAGTTGAATATATGCTTGCTTTATGAGCATTGATGTATACCCAACAAAAATGTGTTCACATTTCACCAAAAGATATGTACTAGAATGTTTATAGCAGCACTTTTTTATAGTAGCTCCAAACTAAAGCATACCCAAATGACACCAACAGCAGAATGGATAAATGAACTGTGGTATGTTCCTTTAACAGAATATTACGCAGCAATGAAAATGAATGAACTACAGCTACACACAACAGTATAGAGGAGTCTCTCAAGTATAACATTGAGTGACAAATAGATAAGAAAGATCACAGCTAGACACAAAGACTATACACTTGCATTACTATATTTACATAAAGTTCAAAAAATAGGTAAAGGTAATATGTGGCGTTAGAAGTCGGGAGAGTGTCCTTGTTTGGTGGCAAAGACAGAGTGAGCAGGAGCTGGGCTTCTGAGTGGATTGGTAATGATATGTTTCTTGATATGAGTAACTGTTATATGGTCGTATTTATTTCATGAAAATTCAGTGACCTGCACTCTCATGAAATGTGCATTTTTCTATTATATATGTTATTACATATACAATAAAAAGTTAAAATTAATAAAGGCAAAACAACACAGAAACCCAACTTAGCAGACATAGTATTGTATAACTTCCAAGCACCAGTCCCAGGGTTTTTGTACAGAATCCTATATCCATCAGGATTCCTGTTTGCAAGCAACAGAAATCACCTTTGTTAATTTAAGGCAAAGGGGGGTTTATTAAAAGCAGATTTGTGGCTGGGTGTGGTGGCTCATACCTGTAATCCCAGCACTTTGGAAGACTGAGATGGGAAGATCGCTTGAGGCCAGGAGTTCAAGACCAGCCTGGTCAACACAGTGAGATCTATCTCTTAAAGAAAAAAAAAAAAAGCAGATTGCATAGCTCAGCATCTCCATGAGGGTAAGGAAGCCAGGTTTGGAGGTTCTGCTGCCAAAAACATGACTGAATCACAGAAATGCTGGTCGGATGATGATATCATTCCTACTGCTGGGCACACCCATCTTAGCCTACACCACTGACGCTGGGTGCGGGAGGCTTCACCGGAACAACTGTCTCTCCAAGCAGGCCATGTCTTAGAGACACCACTGCTTTGCTGGCATTCCTGTACACCACAGCTCCTGCCACCAGTGTTCTATGAGCTAGAACGTTCATAGTAGCACTTTTTGTAATAGCCTCAAATCAGAAAGTACTCAAATACTTTTTGCTGTTACCCCCACTCTCACTAGAGTGGATCTTTCAGGTCTTCTGCTGATTCCAGCTCAAAGTTGGGTGTAGTTGTGACTGGCTGAGGAACCTAAGCCTGGTGTTCTTGCCTTAGATGCAAGGGAAGCTGTGAATGGAAGGACCTGGTATTGTCAGCCTTAGTAGCAGGTGTCAGCCTGTGTTTCTTGAGGTGGGGCTTTCCCCAAACTCAAGAGGTTGACAAATGTCTGCAAGAGACATGATCTACCTGGTAATGGCTAACTGATTCTCCTCGGTGCTGGTGGGAGAAGCATTCAGTGTGATGATCAGAATTTTGCTGGTCTTCCCTAGACCAGAGGGAAAGTATGCCAACAAAGAGAGTCTATAGGCTAAACTCACTTTTTTCCTTCCCGCAGCCTCAAAATTCTCAGCCAGTATGAAAGAGGACATTCAATCCAAGTGTCATGAAGAGGTAGAATGTGAATGGAGATGCTGCTAATGTAAAGCTTGAACCAAAGCTTCTCCCCCAACTTCTATGGGCAGAGGGTGGGTGGGTTCCAGTGTCAAAGCAGTCAGTTCACTGAAGAGATGTGTTGGCAGGGTCCTTGAAGCTCACCTCCCTCAGCCTTCTACCCACAGCAGGAATTTTCTGTGTTTATTTTATCACATTTCATCTTGCTAAACTTTTTCCTGTTGTTTTAAAAATAAATATATGGGCCCTCAATGCTATTTATAGAGAAAAAAACAAGAATAGTTTTTCACTGATCCTAATTAATCTCCTCGATATTTGCAATATCTATGTTCTAGTGAGTTAAAGGTTGTGTGTGTGTGTGTGTGTGTGTGTGTGTGTGTGTGTTTGTATTTGTGCTTTTATTTTGGCTCATGTAATGGATTCCTTGGGCAAAATAACACACTCTAAGCATCCTTTTCCTCCTCTGTAAACTAAGTATGGTAGGACTGTTGAGAGAATGAACATGGATGATGCTTGGATAACTGTGAGCACTGTGTTCAAATTAGTGGTGATAATAAACGGATTAATGATCTGGGCCTTTGAAGATAAATGAGAATTTGAAGAATAAAATGAGAATTTTATTTGAAGATAAAATGAGAGCATGTGTTAAAGCACCAGGTATGGATTGTAGTAAACACCAAATAAATTAGAGTAACAGTAGCCGTCGTTATTCACAGGCGCAGCATACAATTGTCTGATCTTCACGACAGGGTAATAGAGTCATGGATCAGTAAATGTCAGCCCCTACAGACTAGGAGAACACACCTTCCTTCCAAGACTCTGCTTCCCCCAGCCGAAGGCATGTTATACAGATGAGGAAACCTAGGTTTTAAAGAATCTAGTAGCCACGGAGCTAAAACATGAAATGCAAGATAAGGAACCCACTGAGCTACGTCACAGAGGCCAGGCAAGTAAAACCAAAGCCTCTGACCGTCGCAATATGTACATTTCCAGGAGTGTCGCTTTGCAAGCCCTACCTCACCCGAGCCACAGGAGGTGAGCAGATGAGCAGTTCCGTAGTTCGGTTTCAGTGAATGCCTTGACCGTATGCTAATTTACATGTCCGTAACTTAAAGTCCAAAGTTTGGAAATTGCCCAATTACCCTCTAGCTCTCTAGTAACTGTCCTGTCTCTTTCACATGGGGCAGAGCTGGGAGAAACGCCTGGCTGGGCATTGCATCTGCACAGCCCGCTCTGCCGACTGAAAGGATGGAAGGCGGGGAGAAGCCTGTGGATCTTATGGCCACAGTATAAACAGGATGGAAGGCAGGGTGCTTGGGGAACGCGACATGGTGCTGCTGTTCCTCCCTGTCCCCTCCCTTCGTCTCCGGTCCTGTGGCTTATGCCCCACTCCAGACAGAACGACGGGAGGGCAGCCTCCTGTTTCCAAGGCCCGGCTCCTGGACAGGAAGATGCCTAACTGGGAGAAAAGGTTTTGCCAGCAGTCCTGTACACCTGAGCTTGGCCCAGCAGGGAAAGCTCTGTGACTGCAAGAGGTTAAAACTTGCCCCTGTGTTTACTTTTGTTGGCTGCCACACTGCATAATAATCTGTCAGCACGTCAGGTGCGGATTTATTTGTGCATTAAAAATTGCCTAGAGCGGGCGGATGCAGACGCTCTACAGCACGCTGGAAAATGTGCCTCCAGCACAAAAACAGCCTCTCCAAATATTTCACCCTTTTAATAAGTGCATTTAATTAAAGTCATATAACTTTTTTTACTGTATTAAAAAAAATCCCTTTGCCTGCTGAAGCTGCAAATACTTTCGAACACAAGGAAAGAGGGTGCTTCACTTGTCCCCATTCTTTAAAAATGGAAAACTCATCATCTCCTGTGTGTGTTCTCCTGCCCTTTCCAGGCCGACTTGAAGAGGACACGGTGATGGTGTGGGCGGGGAGGAGGAGGCTGTCAGTGTGGTCTAGGGGAGTGTCCCCAGTGAGCACAGAGGCAGGCACACATAGTGTTTTGTTGTATGTTTAATGTTACTTGTCAAAGGTGTGGGTGTGAACTTGACTGCATTCACCTGTAGGTTACCTGCCCATGCACTTATATGAAGGAGGAGACTGTGGCATCAGCCCTGTAGGCATAGACAGAGCTATTTTTCTTGTGTATTTTGAGGACAGCCCTACTCAAAGATGGGGAGATATAAGAAATGACCTCTTGAGACTTTACCTTCCAATGGTGAGGATTTGTGATTGTTGGAGGGGCAGGGGGATGGCGTGGGATGGAGAGGACAGGATCTAGATGATAGACACAGATGAGTTTGTGCTCTCCGCGTTTTCCTTTTCCCCACCATAGCTTGCAAAGTCTCTAAATGAGTTGAGACTAAGTTTGGATCCGAGGTGGTGACAGCAGGGTTCTGTGGACTCACTGTATTTGCCAGTGGATTAGGAAACGTGTCAGTGTGAGGGGTGGTGGCAGCCCTGGAGCTGCCGTGTGGGGACCCACAATTGGTGAAGTGGGGCTGGGGGGAGAAAGCGTGGGGACGTATGTGGACTGACGGTGGAGATGGCGCCGGTGAGGAAGGGGCTACGGGGCTGTGTTTGGGGCGGGCAACCACAACCACATGGCGACTTGAAGCCTGCTAATTATGCAGCCTAAGGGAGCAATGTCGACCTGCCAGAGCCGCCCGGAGAGGTGGCATGGAAAACCTCAGAAGGGGTCTTGTGTGTGCCTTGGGTCTGACCAGGAAATAGCCTCAGGGGCTGTGATGCTGGGCCCCAGGGCAGGGGGGGAACAGGATTGACTACTCTGCATGTCAACAAGAATGGTTTTCAAAACTAGCCTCCTGGAGGTTCTCCATGCAGGAGGGAGCAGAGATTCAGAATCACTCCTCCCGGGTGCCAGGCTGGAGGTCTCTGGAGCATCTGAAAGCCAGGATGCCCATTCCAGAAATTCTTCAGAACCAACCGCCTTGGTCTTTAGCATTCTGGCACTCGCTGGCCCCCTGGAAATGCTCATTAGCTTATTTTTACGGCTGCAGAAACAGAAATCTGAGTTGGTTACCCAAGGCCACCCAGCACGAACAAGGTGACCATAGACCAGGCAGGTTTTATTTTTTAAGTTATTCTTTTCTTAGCATCTTCTAATGATACGGAGCATTGCTTTTAGTGATTATTTTTCCTGTTCACAGAAAGTAAACAAATCCAAACTTCCATTCTCAACCTTCTCTTGGAAGTTAGGACTCCTCACCAACCTGGGTTGAGTTTTATGACTTTCCCAGCATCTCCTGTGGCTTAAAAAAGAAATATTTCCATTTAAATCATCATACGTTGTTATTGTTTGAGAATTTAGTAGGTCCTCCACTTCCCAGAAAAAGATTCTATTTTAGGATCAAGGTTATTCAACATGGAAGCTTGAGGTGTACTCTAAATGTTGTTCTTTGCATGGCAGAACATAATATTAAATATAAGGGTTGATTAAATGCTATATTTGTGTATGTGATATATATTACATACTTTAATATATATATATTTTATGCTCAAAAATATATATGCATGCATATTTTAAAGTATGAGGCTTTTTGTTAAGCAAACAAACCTCTCTACAGCATGACAGGGAAGAAAACAGTAATGCCAAGCCAATTAGTCATTGCCTGTGTGTGAAAAACTATTTTAGGCCACCTGGAAGAGCTAATAATCACCTACTACGAGTTAGGCACTGTCTATGGACTTTGCGAGAGAGTCTAAGTAGGGTGAGACCTAAAACAATTTCTAAAACATTTCTTTACTATTCACCTATGCATTGTGTATTCTAGAAAATTAGAAATAGAGGAACGCCCCATCCCCAAAACATAAAATAAAATCACCTATATTTATATGCCATAGTCTTTTACAGCCTGTCTTTCCCCTCCTTAAAAATGTCCTGTGGGTACTTCCTCTAGTTGTTAAATATTCTTCTACAATGGTGTTTCTGAAACATTTCGTCTCAGGACTCGTTTGCATTTTTAAATTAGCGAGAGCCCCAGAGAGCTTTTTTTTATGTTGGTCGGAACTATTGATTTTTACTGTATTACAAATTCAAATTGAAAATTTTTAAAAAAAATGTTTATTTAAAAATAATGATAAACCTGTTGCATAAATCCATGATCATATTTTTATGAAAAATAGCTATGTTTTCTAAAATAAAAATTAGTGAGAAGAGTAGGATTTTTTATACTCTTGCTAAATTGTGTACTGTCTGGTTTAAGTGAAAATAGCTGGATTCTCAAATCTGTGTCTGTATTCAATCTATAAGGACATATGTTGTTGTAAAGTATATGAAGAAAATCCAGCCTCAACCAGACATGTATTTGGAAGAAGGAAGAGTATTTTCATAGCCTTTTCAGATTATTATGCATGTTTTTGATATTTCACAAAAATTGGACAAGTGGTAGTCTTTTTAAAGATGCTTGCAATGTAAACTTAAAAAACCACTTTAGTGAACTTTCTTTTTCTGTGACATTGATATTTATTGGTTAGTCTTGCACTTTGAATGGATCTTTTACCCATGCCAGATTTGGAAAGATCATTTATTAGTTATTTGGAAAATGTTGATTCAGTAAGTTATGTAGGTCTTCCAAATATAAACACATTTCATCTTACAATGTCAAAGAATTACCTTCTTTAACATCACCCTTGATATTAGAAAGGTCTGTCAGTCCTGGGAATCTGTCAAGTTCCTGGTGATGAAGACACATTTTCAAAAATTCTAATTCTTTCTTGAAGCTCAAAGCGTATCATCCTTCAGTTATTATTTCCCTTGAAATGACAGGTTTTCTTAATTCAGTCTTGAGAAAAAGTCTGCCAGATATCCAAGTGTGAATACGCAGAATTTGTCTGTCAGTTCTTGCGAGGAAAAATGGTGTTCAGTGAAAAATGCAGCTAGTTTTGCTGGCAGCTCCCTCCCCTAAATGCTTTCTCTTGAGACAAACATTATATTCTACTATGTCCCAGGAACATTTTATGCACACTTCCCATTTTGTCATACAGAGCATTGAAATAAGATACATACTCAATGGTCAAGATTTATAAAATTGACGATTTTTATTGCATCCCCAAGGATATTCTTAGGTAAAATTTGCCTGAATATATGTTTATTGTGAGTGTGTGGTAGCCGTTTGGCACCACTGCCTTCATTCATGCTAAAGTGTTGATAATTCTACCTGCCATTTCTTTTGCACCACTGGTGCAGATGTACTCAGTGAAAAAGACAATAGCATCTTTCTTTTTCTTTTTTCTGTTTTTTTTTGTTTGTTTTTTTTGATGGAGTTTCACTCTTGTTGCCCAGGCTAGAGTGCAGTGCGTGATCTCTGCTCAGTACAGCCTCTGCCTCCTGGGTTCAAGTGCTTCTCTTGCCTCAGCCTCCCGAATAGCTGGGATTACAGGCATATGTAATGCCTGTAATGTGTCACCATGCCCTGCTAATTTTGTATTTTTAGTAGAGATGGGGTTTTGCCATGTTGATCAGGCTGGTCTCGAACTCCTGATCTCAGCATCTTGATATTATTATGAAAGTAGTCTTTATCTTGTAGACTGCCCTTTCTGCCAGAAGAGGCTGCAGGAAACTCTCAGGGTCCAGGGACCATGCGTACAGAACTGCCGTCTTACAGCATTTTCAATCGCCTGATATTCTGTTGCATGGTGTACTTTAATTAATTTAACTAATCCCCTGTTTTTTTTTGGTTTTTTTTTTTTTTTTTTTTA
>NW_016107408.1:2653115-2663444 GCF_001604975.1 Cebus imitator | reverse complement strand
TCACCATGTTGACCAGGATGGTCTTGATCTCTTGACCTCGTGATCCACCCGCCTCGGCCTCCCAAAGTGCTGGGATTACAGGCTTGAGCCACCGCGCCCGGCCCTAATCCCCTGTTGTTGGACATTTGGGTTGCCGACAGCAGCAAAATTAAAAGTGTTGCTGCAGTGGCTATCCTTATAATAAAACCTATGCATATATCCATGATTATTTTGTTGAAACAGATTTTTATGAGGAGAACTATGTATGTTTCAGTAGTCCTTGATGTTTGTTTCAATAGTCCTTGATAGAGATAGATGATACACCAAATAGATAGATGGACAGGCCTCAAAAACGTTATCCAAAATTTCCCCAGCCGTAGGTTAACCTTGAGCCTACAGCACTCTTTGTATGTTTTATTTTTAAGTTTAACAACGTTTAATATAATTTGAATCTCACAATTCTATGGGGTTAATAGTGCTCTTCTTCTTTTACAACTCAAGTTCAAGACAATGAAACCATAACGTAAGACTGCTGTGTGGCAGAGTTGGGATTTGGATCCAGGGGTACATGATTCTAAAGCCTCTGTCCTTTCCACTACTCTCCATTCCCATGCGGATCCCCAGGCAACTTCCTTGTGGGCAGCAGACATTCACAAAGTCCCTTGTCTAAGCAGGACTCTGGACAAAGTCTAAGATTCAGAGAACTGAAGGATGAGAGTTCCTCACCTCAGAGTGCTTACAGTCTAATACAGGGGTTGGCAAACTATAGCCCACAAACCAAATCCAGCCTGCCGCCTTTTGTAAATAAACTTTTATTAGAACACAGCCACTTCCATTCATTTGCATACTCTCTGTGGCTACTTTTGAGTGATGGCAGCAAAGTTGAGAAGTTTCGACAGAGATCATGTGGCTGACCAGACCAAACATATTTACTCTCTGGCTTTTCACAGAAAAAGTTTGCTGATCTTGGCTTCATATTTGGACACACTGACCAGGAATGAAAATAGGGGTGCTAAGTCCTGGGTCAGCAAGGTAGGCTCCTAGATGGTGGTCTTGGCTACGTTCTTGTTGTATAACCATGATAGCAAGAGAGGTACCCCTGGGGCGCTTAGAAACATTGACCATTTTCATGCCAAAGTGTGGGATTTGGAGAACCTTGGGGGAGGTGAAGGCATGGGATTTGGCTGCATCAGTTCTTTCCCAGGGGATAGGCGTGGTTGGGGATGGGATCTGGCAATGCCCAGAAGTGTGCGGAAAGCTGGGTGATGAGTGGGATCCTCGGAAGGGGTTGTGAGATTAAAATGTTTGAGAATGAATGCCTTCAGCTTCAGAATAACTGGGGAGGATAAATATTTGAAGAATTTGGGATGTCAAAGTTGATACTTGATAGGGTTTGGATCTGTGTCCCCACTCAAATCGAATGTTGAAATGTAATCCCCAATTCTGGAGAGGGGGCCTGGTGGGAGATGATTGGATCATGGGGGCGGTTCCTTACGGCTTAACATCATTGCCCAAGTGCTGTTCTCGTGGTAGTTCCCACGGGATCTGGTTGTTTAAAAGTGTGTAGCACCCACCCCCTTCCGCTCTCTTCCTTCCTTCTGCTCTGTCCATGTAAGAAAGACAGGCCTGCTTCCCCTTTGCCTTCTGCCATGATGGTAAGTTTCCTGAGGCCTCTCCAGAAGCTGAGCAGATGCCAGCATCATGCTTCCTGTACCGCCTGTGAAAACTTGAGCCAATTAAACCTCTCTTCTTCTTCTTCTCCTCCTCCTCCTCCTTCCTCTTCTTCCTCTTCTTCCTCTTCTTTTTTCCTGATGGAGTCTCACTCTGTTGCCCAGGATGGAAGGCAGTGATATGATCTTGGCTCATTGCAACCTCCACCTCCTGGGTTCAGGCGATTCTCCTGCCTCAGCCTCCTGAGTTAGCTGTGCTACAGGCAAGTGCCACCACGCCTGGCTAAGCATTTTTAGTAGAGATGGGGTGTCACCGTGTTGGCCTGGCCTCAACCTCCTGACCTCAAGTGGTCCACTCATCTCTGCCTCCCAAAGTGTTAAGATGACAGGCATAAACCACAGCTCCCAGCCTAAACCCCTTTTCTTTATAAATTACCCAGTCTCAGATATTTATTTATAGCAATGTTAGAACAAACGAATACAACACCCAACAGTACCAAACACTAATTTGATTGCAAATGGCTGTTCCATTTGTCTGAGCCTCAAAGTCCTCATCTTAAGAACAGGGACCATGATGCCCCCTCCTGAGGCTGGCGCTGGTGAGTGGGGAGGTAAAAGGATGCTGTAGAGTGTCCAGGGCGGGTGCCCCGTTCATGGAAGCCCTTTGTGATTGCTGTTACTACTCTTCCTCTTGCTATTAGCAAGGGAGACACACTATCTCTTTTGGGAACTGGTAAAGAGTTAAGAAGCACATGATCCAACTTCTGTTTTTACCGAGTTTTTTCTTTTTCATCTGCCTGCCCAGGGAGGGATGCTAGTTGGTCATCTTAACCTTTTCTGACTGTCACGGCAACATTCCAGCTGTCACTACTCCCGCACCATCATGCTATGCCATTGCCGCCCTCTGTGTACAGCTGGGCCAAAAGGCACCCCGTAGAACAAATAACAGGTCTTTTATAACCGAGATGGCTTTTATAATTGGGATGGCTGTCAGACCAACACCTGAGATGTCACTTCCTTTATTGGCCAAGTTCTCCACGGGAAATGTGATAGGAGATGGTAGATTTCAGTGTGTGCGGTACCATTTCAACCTAAAGCAGAAGATGTTAAAATGCATTCGCTCCGCTTAGGAAACACCCTTTCCCTAGCAGAGAGGGAAACACCCTTTCCTCGCTTTGTTCTTTTCTCTATCTCTGGAGGGAAGAGCTTTTTTTCAGATGTTGTCCCCAGGCGCAGAAAACAAAATGGTGAGTCTGCAATTTTTAACTGAAAGCTCAAAAAAAAAAAAAAAAAAAGCCACTGTATTAATTAGTTTTTTAAGCATTCCAGACAAATGCAGACTGAAGTACAAATAATATTTTTGGCTTTCTTTGGAAGGACAAACTTTCTTTAACATTTTCAAATTCTCCCGTTATTCTGAATTATGTCTCCTATTAATGTCCCCTGCATCAGAATCTTAAAAGACTTCTGTTTACTTATTATCCCAACCTCAAAAAGTTCCATAATGTTACTAGCAGATCTAAAGCTTGGGAAAGGGTGAAGAGGGAGGGCCCCATTTGCAGCTTCTGGAAAGACCAGAGCGTGCTCTATGGCCAGTTATTGGGGGTCCTGTTGAGCTTATTTGGGCTGAGCTACCCATCAGCCAAAGAATGTCATTCCTTTACACAGAGGTTTCTTTGGTCTGGAGTCCCTAAAGAGGAGGTCTTGCTGTATCTGGTTTGTGACATCAACGTTACGAATACCCTCGGGTGCACTGAAGTTCCAAATCTTGACATTGGCCATCCACTCGGCCAACACGCGGAGCATCAGTTTGCTCCTCTGTTAGCATGACCTCTGATGTTGAGGAACCATCCCCTTCCCCAAATGATCACCTACTGTGCCTCTTCATTTGTGTTTCTTTTTCCTTTTTTTTCTTGAGACAGAGTCTCACTCTATTTGCCAGGCTGGTGAGCAGTGGTGTGATCCCAGCTCACTGCAACTTCCATTTTCCAGTTTCAAGCAATTCTCCTGCCTCAGCCTCCCAAGTAGCTGGAACTACAGGCACGTACCACCACACCTGGCTAATTTTTTTTGTATTTTTAGTAGAGACGGGGTTTCACCATGTTGGCCAGGATGGTCTCGATCTCTTGACCTCATGATCCGCCCACCTCAGCCTCCCAAAGTGCTGGGATGACAGGCATGAACCACTGCACCCAGCCCATTTGTGTTTCTTTAAGAAAGTGCTAGCAATGGGAGATGCAATCAACGATGTTAAAACGGTTATTAAAAATTTAGGGGCATTTCAGACGATGTGATTTATTTATCCACCATGAGCATAGGAATTTCCCTTCAGAGAAAATTCCCATTTTTTCCCCCCCAAAACACAAATCAGGGTAGATTTCTCACTCAGGGGATCAGTGTGATATGTGTGAAAATCCTTGGTAACCCAAAGGAAAGATGCAGGAGGTTTTTTTATTTGCAGAAATGCTCCAGAATTAGGATATAGTAGCATGTTCTAGACTATGTTTGCTTTTGAAAATATGGACTATGACTTCATTCAACAAGGTATTTCTTTCTTTCTTTATCGAGACTGAGTCTCACTCCATCACCCAGGCCGGAGTGCAGCAGCACGATCGCGGCTCATTTTAATGTCCGCCTCCCAGGTTCAAGCGATTCTGCTGCCTCAGCCTCCCAAGTTGCTGGGATTACAGGCACCTGCCACCATGCCCTGGTAATTTTTGTATTTTTAGTAGAGACAAGGTTTCACCATGTTGGCCAGGCTGGTCTTGAACTCCTGACCTCAAGTGATCTGCCCGCCTCGGCCTTCCAAAGTTCTGGGATTACAGGCGTGAACTGCCGAGCCTGGCCCCCAACCAGATATTTTTAATAGCTATGTGCTAGGCATTCTCCTTGCTGGAGTTTTAGCAGTAAATAAGCAAACACACCCCTGCCCTTAAGGAACATATATTCAATTGGGAGAGATAGAAAACAACCAAGTATACAAATATATAACTTGAGGAACAATAAAGATAAGAAAAAAATCAAGATAAAGAGGTGGCAGAGGGACACGTGGGAGGTTGAGTAAGGCTCTTTTCAGTGGGGTTGTTGTGGAGAGCCCAGCGGGAAGTGACATTTGGGCAGAGTAGATGTCAAATGAAAGTGTGAATGAATGAACAAATGAATGGTTGACTCAAGCACCGAGTTCCATGTTTTTTATGTTAAACAAGCTATGTACTGGGCAATGCTCGTGATTGACTGGGAGTGGGATTGAACATGTGCATATTAGCTTTCTAGGGCCACTGGATCAAATTGCCACCAACTGCATGGTTTAAAACGACAGGAATGTATTCTCTCAGAGTCCTGGAGATCAGAAGTCCAAAATCAGGTTGTCAGCAGGGTTGTGCTCACTCCAAAGGCTCCAAGGAAGACTCCTCCACCACTTCTTACAGCATCTGGAGGCCCCAGGCATTCCTAAGCCTGTGGTCGCATCACATCAATCTTCCCATGGCCTTTCCCTCTGTGTGTCTGTCTTCTGCTCTCTGTCTTTTGTAAAGGACACCTGTTATTGGATTCAGGGCCTGCCTGGGTCATCCAGGATGATCTCATCTTGAGATCCGTAATTTCATTTGCAAAACCCGTTTTTCCCATAAGGAGATAGTCAAAGCTTCTTGGGATTAGGACATGGACGTATCTTTTGGTAGCCACAGGTAAAAATCTGGAATCTGGGGAAATAACTTCAACAGCAGGTATTAAATCAAAATTAAATGTGGCCCCTGAGCAGAGTCTTGGAGGACCTTACCTGCAGCCACATGGTTGTGGACAGCTGCATTTCTATGGTGACACGGAGTAAGCAGCTGTGAGACACGTGGTGCCACAGGGTCTAGTTACTGCATCGTGGTGGTATGGAGCCACTGAGTGGCTGGGTGAGGCTACCTGCTCAGCGGGCTTCTGGTTAGACTTTGCAGAGGCAACCTCAGTGTCACATCCCAGAAGGGAAATCACAGCAACAAGATGTAGGGCTGTGGGTCTTTGTGAGCGCACCTCATAGAACAAATAACGGGTCTTTTATAATTGAGAAATTGAGAAAACACAGACTCAGAGGAACAGGGTAGAGAAGAGTTCAAGCAGAGGCTGGAGAGAAGAGGCAATCTCATTTTCCTTGGATATTTCCTAAGCATTGGGTGAGTAATACTGATGGCGGTGGGAGATCTCCTGGGCCTTCCTCATGGAGGTTGTTTGTAGACATCAGCAGCTTGGGAAGCCAGGACCTCAGCTCAAGAGGAGGTGTTGCTGCCCTGAGCAGTTGGCTCTTCTGGGAATGTCCTCGGTGGGGTGGGCAGGTGTGCCTGATGTGGCTGTGGCCTTGAACCTGCCTCCAGAGGGCAGTCATTGTGCTCTAAGACTTCATTGCTTAGTTTTTTCTCACTCAAAGTCTTTTGCCAGAGAAGAAGGCAAGGAGGAGCAAGTCAATACGCCCAAAGTCTGCCTGAGTTGGGGATGATGTTTGCTCAATTCTGCGCAACCCCAGCTGTTGCTCCAGGTGCTAAGTTAGACACTCGGTAATTAGCGGGACTAATTGATTTAATCATGTTTGTGCTGTTTTTCTTCTCTCGGTTGTTCTTCTTGTCCTGATCCTTCAGGTTTTCCTGGATCCACTCCCAGGTGTGTTGGAAAGTAGTGTTGAAGGAAGATGGATACTCCTGATGCCAGAGATTAGAGCAAGCTCTGGCTTGGTGGTGGTGAGGGTTGTGAGGATACTGTTCTCCTCTGTATTCTAGATGGGAGTTTCTCAGCCTCGGCACTATGGACATTTTGTGCTGGATAATTCTCTTTGGTGGGGGGGCTGTCCTGTGTGTTGTAGGATGTGAAGCAGCCCCCCTGGTGTCTACTCACTGGATACCAGTAGCATGCCCCCTCCACATTGTGACAACCAAAAATGTCTCCAGATGCTTCCAAATGCCCCTTGGGGGAGGGTCAAAATTGTATCATTGAGAACCCCTCTTCTAGATCATAGCGACCAGTGATACATTTAAACTGGACATTTTGGATGAAAAATATTCTTCAAAGTCCATGCAGTGGGTTGGGATGATGAATGCCCTTCTGCTTCTTTATTTTTTTTGAGACAGAGTGTTGTTCTGTCACCCAGGCTGGAGTACAATGATGCCATCTCGACTCACTGCATCCTTGACCTCCCAGGGTCAAGCCATCCTCCCATCTCAGCTTCCCGAGTAGCTAGGTCTATAGGCACATGCCACCAAACCTGGCAAATTTTTGTATTTTTGGTAGAGAGGTGGGTTCACTATGTGTCCCAGTCTGGTCTCAAACTCCTGAGCTCAAGCAATCTGCCTGCCTCGGTTTCCCAAAGTGTTGGGATTACAGGCATGAGCCACTGCACCTGCCAATGAATGCCCTTCTTCTTCTTCTTCTTTTTTTTTTTTTGGGACAGAGTCTTGCTCTGTTGCCCAGGCTGGAGTGCAATGGCATGATCTTGGCTCACTGCAACCTCCGCCTCCTGGGTTCAAGCAATTCTCCTGCCTCAGCCTCCCGAGTAGCTGGGATTACAGGCACGTGCCACCACACCCGGCTAATTTTCTATTTTTAGTAGAGATGGTGTTTCACTATGTTGGTCAGGCTGGTCTCGAGCTCTGGACCTCAGGCGATCCACCTGCTTCGGCCTCCCAAAGTGCTGGGAGAATGCTCTTCTTAACCACTTCACACTGCTCTCTTTCGGGCCTGCCACAAACCAAAGCTGAAGACCAGTGAAGGTGCTGGATCGGGGGCCGGGGCCTGACACCCCATCTCCTCAAACACGGGCTCTTCTCTCAAAGCCATGAGATCCTTATGTCAGAAGGAAAAAAGACAGCTGTGATCTGTAGAAGGACAACAGGTGGCAGGGTTAGCGCTACCAGGAAGATAAGCAGAACCAGAAAAGCCACTTCTGTGGGGAAGGTGAAATGAAAACTAACCTTCCCCGGCTGCTCAGTTGGAACCAGTCCAATATGGCAGCTCAGGCCTGGGAGAAGGCTTCGCCATTTCCCTGTCGGTGGGAGCCCTGGGACTGGCTGTCTCAGCCTTGCTTCTTAAGGGGCCTTGTCAGGTTGTTCGGCGCCTTGGCCTCCTATCCAAGAGTCTAATTCATTCTGGAGTCTCCTACAGATGTCAACGTACTTTGTGTGCAGAAGGCACCTAAAATGTCTTTGGTGAATGGAGGTGGATATACTCATGGAAAGCATCCAGACCATCTGAGGAGGGTCTGCAATGCAGGGCAGGAGGGAGGGCGGAAGGGAGAGAACAGCTGCCCAGAATCATCCACCTACAGCAGTGCTGTCCAAGAGAAATAAAACACAAGCCACGCAGGTGATTTCAGACTTTCTTGTAGCCTCATTGAAAGGAAGATAAGCCGTGTGCGGTGGCTCACACTTGTAATTTCGGCCCTTCGGGAGGCTGAGGCGGGCAGATCATGAGATCAGGAGTTTGAGACCAGCCTGGCCAACATAGTGAAACCCTGTCTGTAATAAAAATACAAAAAATTAGCTGGGTGTGGTGGTGGGCGCCTGTAATCCTAGCTAGTTGGGAGGCTGAGGCAGGATAATTACTTGAACCTGGGAGGCGAAGGTTGCAGCAAGCCAAGATCACACCACTGCACACCAGCCTGGACAGTGCTAGACTCCATCTCAAGAAAAAAAAAGGAGGACAAAGGAAACAGATGAAGTCAATTTCAGTAATACATTTGATATCTACCCCAGTATATCCCCAATCTTATCATTCCAACATGCCCATTGATATAAAAAAAAGTATTATGGAGATCATACGCATTATCGAGAAAATATACGTTATCTTGAAAATCAGGCATATATTTCACACATAGCAGCACGTCTCAGTTTTAGACTAGTCACGTTTCCAAGGCTCATTGCCCAGAGGCTTGCCCTGGATGGTGCTGGTCTGGAGAGTTTAAGTTGAAGTGATTAAATTTTGGAGATGAAGTCCTCATTGGAGAATAGGAATCAAAACTGAAGTTAAGGACTTGTGTGGAAAAGATTTTCATTTGCAAACGCCCGTGACTGCCCTGACAAGTGCCTGCCAAGGTAGTGCCTCTGTCCCCCCACACAGGGTCTGTTCACAGGAATCCATTGGCTGCCGCTCTCCCCTCCCGCTGACCCCTTTGTAGTTCCTTCTATTCGCTTTTGTTTCAAACGAATGAGCACACAAAAAAGGGCTCTGCATTCCACCGGCCAATCTTATTCAAACACGGCATGGTTGCGTTTTTCTCAATTAATCAGCTCCCCCCCCCCCCCTGCACCCCCCCCCCCCCCTTCTCCCCCCCTCCCCCCCACTTCACTCCTCTCCTCTTCTCTCTGGTTTTCTCTGTATCTTAATCAGGGTCCCAGCTGGACTCTAACTTCAGGATGGTTTCAGGGGCTGCACAGACACCCGTCCAGGTAAATTCAAACCAGCCCATGCCTTTCCAGGTTTCTCTTTCCCACGGACGCCTTGAGGGAAGGGGAGTTAACCATGGTGAATAAAGAAGGACTCGAAAACAAACCAGCAGTGAGACAAGCCGTCTCCTTTCAAAGGCAAGGACTGGTTGGGTGTGGTGGCTCACACCTGTAATCCCAGCACTTTGGGAAGCCAAGGCGGGTGGATCACCTGAGGTCAGGAGTTCAAGACCAGCCTGGCCAATATAGCAAAAACCCATCTCTACAAAGAATACAAAAAATTAGCCAGGCATGTGGTGGACACCCGTAATCCCAGCTACTCGGGAGGCTGAGGCAGGAGGATCACTTGAACCTGGGAGGTGGAAGTTGCAGTGAGCCAAGATCACGCCATTGCACTCCAGCCTGGGCAATAAGAGTGAAACCCTGCCTAAAAAAAAAAAAAAGGCAAGGACTTTGGAAGTGGCCCTTAGTTTCTCTGAAACATTTGAGTTCGACTTTCCCTTCCACTGTCTCCTTACCCTACCCCGCCAAGGATCGAGAACTCTGGAAACCTGACTTTGTCTTGGCTTTTGCTTCTGAGGTAGAAGGGCTGTTTTGTTCCCTCTGTTGCATCACCTGGAGGTTTCCAGAATGCTCTGTGATCAGAGTCTTGCAGGTAAGCCTGACCAGGCAGCTGCCCGGGTGGCATCTGATGGGGCTTCAGAAATGGGTTCTCCTGCTCTCAGCTCTGCACCGACTTCTGCTATTAGATCAGTGGTCTCAATCAGGGGTGATTTCGTCTGCAGAGAATGTTTAGCAATGTCTGGAAACGTTTTTGGTTGTGCCAGCTTTGCGGGGAGAGGGGTGCTCTGGGCATCTAATGGGTAGAGGCCAGGGACGCTGCCTGCCATCCTGTAGTGCACAAGGCCGGCCCCCTCAACAAAGAATGACCCACCCTAAAGTGTCAGTCGTGCCAAGATGGGAAACCCTGCGTCAGAGTTTTTCTTTTGAATTTGCAAAAATTTTTTTTTTCTCGGAAAGAATCTGCTTTAGCCTGCAGAGGTCCCTGGGAGAAGTTGTATACACTTAGACAGATAGGTGGTTAAATGACTGCCTTGATTATCAGCTCACACCTTCCAGGGCCTGGGGGGCAGCCAGCTGAGGCTGAGGCCTGGATCCAGGCTGAGTACCTGAGGGAGGGTGGAGCAACCCAGGAGGGAGGGAACTGGAGCTGGGAGCTCCCAAGCTAAATGTCTCAACTTGAGTCTTTTTTTTTTTTTTTTTTT
>NW_016107408.1:2634211-2653005 GCF_001604975.1 Cebus imitator | reverse complement strand
TCTCCTGCCTCAGCCTCCCGAGTAGCTGGGACTACAGGCACGTGCCACCATGCCCAGCTAATTTTTGTATTTTTAGTAGAGACGGGGTTTCACCATGTTGACCAGGATGGTCTCGACCTCTTGACCTCATGATCCACCCGTCTCGGCCTCCCAAAGTGCTGGGATTATAGGTGTGAGCCACCGCACCTGGCAACTTGAGTCTTTTAAGGAAGGGGCTGTGCTTCCTGAGTAAAGGTCTCACTTCGTGCTCTCTAAAGCTTTCCCTCTATGTGAACAACGCTGGGGTTAAAGTCCAGTTTAGGACCCAGTGCTTGTATCTGTAAGGCTAGTCTAATGAAACAGCCTTTCCTGATGTTGCAAGCTAGTTGCCTTGCAACTTCAAGAGGCAAACATGAAAATTTGGAATTTCCCATTGCTCTTAGTAGAGTCAGAGCCAGTCAGCACATTTGCATGGAAATTCCCATGCAGAAATTGAAAAAAAAAAAAAAGAGACCAGCCTGCTGGTCTACCAGGTCTGAGGTGTGGGTTGGCCTTGAAGTTTACTCAGGGTGGGTGGAGCCTTTTTCCAGACCACCTGGTCTCAATTCTATCTTCATACAGGCTCTCACAGGTACTGTGAGGTTCTCACAGCTCACACCAGGCTATTTCTTCAGAAATCCTCATTTCACATCCAGCCAAACTCAGTCAAATGGCCCTGGGTATCTGTCTGGCAGTGGGGATGTATGTCCTGAGTCCATGTGGGGTGCCACACAGACCCTGTCCACAGAGACCCTTCTTTTTGAGCATCTGGGGGTCTGGAGCCTGAAGACCACTGCACAATCTTGACTTTGCCTTGTCTCACTCAGAACAAAGTCCCTGAGGAGCCATCTAGGTTACGTGGCCGCTGGGGAGTTTGTGCAGAGGGGTCTCTGATGAAGCTCTGGGCGATCTGGAGTCCGTCACGCCTGACAGTCTTCCGCCCCAGCCCTCTCCTCCTTCTAGAGTTGTTGTAAAGATTAAAAGGCATTTGGGACCTGAAGGGAAGAGAGAACATAATTTTGGGATTCTGAGGGGAAAAAAATCTCTCTTGTTGTTGAAAAGAAAAATGTGACTTAGCAGGATACATGCTTGGCTGTTTCTGTCTCAGTGTTTGAGAAGGACTTTCAAAAATTCCGTTTGACCCTTGCATCTTTTATTTTAACCATGGATATTGCGTTTTTCTCTTTTACACTTTCTTCCCCCTCCTCTCCTTACCTGGTCTCCTGACCCCAAGCAGCTTGGGTCGGTGTCGTCAGGTAGGGATAATTCTAGACTTAGAGCAAGAAGACCTGTCACTAGAGAGCTATGTGACCTGGCCCAAGCCATTGAACCTCTCTGGGTCCTAGTCCTTCATTCATAAAGTGAAGTCATACTGACCTAGAAGAGGCTGTGAAAAGGACGTGGGCTCATGGCAGTGAAGGAGCTTTGTGAAGTATGACGAAGAAATGTTTTAGTTTAAAAATTTTTATTTCCACAGGTTATTGGGGAATAAGTGTTTGGTCACATGAGTAAATTCTTTAGTGGTGATCTGTGAGATTGTGGTGCACCCCCCACCTGCAGTGTACACTGCACCCAACTTTTAGTCTCTCATCCCTCCCCCCGTTCCCACCCTTTTTCCCTGAGTCCCCAAAGTCCATTGTGTCATTCTTATGCCTTTGTATCCTCATAGCTTAGCTCCCACTTATGAGTGAGAACATATGATGTTTGATTTTCCATTCCTGAGTTACCTCACCTTGAATGATGGTGTCCGGGTTGCTGTGAATGTCATTAATTCATTCCTTTTTATGGCCAAGTAGTATTCCATCATATATATATATGTGTGTGTGTATGTGTGTGTGTGTGTGTATGTGTGTGTGTGTGTATGTGTGTGTGTGTGTGTATGTGTGTGTGTATATATATATATACGCATATACATATACATATATATATATATATGGCAAGTTTCTTTATCCACGCGTTGGCTGATAGACATTTGGGTTGTTTCCATCCTTTTGCAATTGCAAATTGTGCTGCTATAAACATGCACGTGCGAGTATCTTTTTTGTATAATGACTTCTTTTCCTGTGAATAGCTATGCAGAAGTGGGATTGCTGATCAAACGGTAGTTCTACTTTTGGTTCTTTAAGGACTCTCCACACTGTTTTCCATCGTGGTTGTACTAGCTTACACTCCCACCAGCAGTGTAGAAGTGTTCCCTGTTCACTGCATCCATGCTAGCATCTATTATGATTTGATTTTTTGATTACGGCCATTCTTGTAGGAGTAAGGTATCACATTGTGGTTTGATTTGCATTTTCCTGATCGTTAGTGATGTTGGGCACTTTTTTTCATATGTCAAACAAGTGTTTTTTATTCTTTGCTCTGAGGGATTTTTTTTTTTACTGTCTTCCAGAGGGGACCTTCTCATAGTCCAAGGCGGGCATCTTCATCAGCAGGCATGTAACTTTCAAAGCCCTTTTCTCACTTTGTAACCCCTCGCCTCCAGGGCTTAGGGTGATGACTTATTGGAGAAGATAAGGATGAGGTGGGAGGAGGAAAGGGTAAGCGTATGGGGTGATGGCCGTGGTGTCTGATTATAGATCCCGGTCCCCATTAGTCCCAAAGCTGTGTGCAAGGAGCAGAAATCATTTGTGTCTTTCTTCTGGGAAACCATCCTCCCATCCCCCGTCAGCCACTGTGCACTGTGTTCTGATTCTTCACCAGAGGTGGGATAATTCACTTTAATAAGTTTCTTTCCCCAATAAAAGCCAGGTGGGGCCTAGGAAATCCCACATCTACCAATCCAACCCCTTCAGTCTGAAGGCAGCTTCCCTTCCTTCTGCCAACTTTACTTGTTTTTTTTTTTCTTAGACCATTTTATTCTACCAGAAGCATCCTGCCACCTGGACACGCTGACTCCTCCCTTGGAGGAGGAGAAGGCAGAGGCAGGAGAGGGCGATCAAACAAGGGGAGGATGAGATTAGAAGGAAAGGAGGGGCATGGCAGCCCATCAAAAAGGAATAAATTTTGCAGAGGGGAAGCGAGAGGTCCCTCCCTCTGTGTCTGTAAATCATCTTGTTTTATGGACGGGATGTAAAGCGAAGTGGGAGATGGGCTGGCCCTGATAACTTGGGTCATTTCTCCTACTTATGTCTGTCTGAATTTTAGGATATTCCATCAGAGAACGACTTTGGGCTGGAAACTGCTAGGACTCCTCTCTTTAATTTATTGTCGTCATTATTACTCTAAAATCAGAACCGGAGTTACTTAAGGAGGGGACTTTAAGAGTTTTATTAGAAAAACATGACTGGTTTCTTTCTGCTGTCTGTTCTCCCCAGAACACTCTATATCCCAAGCTGCTACGTGGGCACTATAGATACAAGAGCTGGATTTTGGTAGATTGTTTGAAATCACCTCAGTTTTAGAAAAGTTACATTGGCTGGGTGCAGTGGCTCACACCTATAATCCCAGCACTTGGGGAGGCCGAGGCAGGTGGATCACAAGGTCAGGAGATCCAGACCATTCCGGCTAACACGGTGAAACCCCATCTCTACTAAAAATATAAAACATTAGCCGGGCATCGTAGCACATGCCTGTAATCCCAGCTACTTGGGAGGCTGAGACAGGAGAATCGCTTGAACCCAGGAGGCGGAGGTTGCAGTGAGCCAAGATCACACCACTGCACTCCAGCTTGGATGACAGAGTGAGACTCTGTCTCCAAAAAAAAAAAAAAAAAGAAAGAAAAAAGTGACACCTTATGCCAGAAAGCTTCTTTCAGACCCAAGGGTCATCATAACCTCAGGATCTCAGGCCTTGCATCTCTGTCTTGTTAACTGATCTTTCAACCAGAAAGACATTCCTCAGGGGCAGAATTCACAAACCACCAGCCCAGAGGCCTGGATATGGGTGTGTTTATTTTGTACTGATACCTGGTGCTAAAATGGTTGGAGTTAGCTGCCAGTTTTGAAATGGTGAATATTTCCTATGAAGTTTTGGATCTCCGGCTTTGATTGAAAAAGTGGGCCCATTGAGGACACTGCGTCAGTGTTCTCCCTTGGCTGTGGACTTTGCGGGCTGCAAAGCACCACCTCCTTGGGTTCATCACAGATTCTCTCACCTTCTAGTTAATTCTTAGGCCCAGCCGGCTTCATTCATTTCTGTTTGCTTCCTGGTTCCTAAAGACCACTGAGCTTGAGACCCCTCTACCTTCGAGGGGGTATATGAATGATCCATTGAGGGACATGAGGGAGGTGATGGAACCCATGGTTGTAACAGGGGGAGCCAGTGGTGTGTACATCTTCTTCCTTTCTGTGTGCTGCAGGGCCCCTCCTGGGGATGTGGCCTTATTTGGCAGGGACAAGTACATCGGCCAGTTTGAAGGGAGATCTGCCACTTACTAGCTGTGTGACCTTGGACAAGTTGCTTTCCCTCGCTGGTCCTCTCTCATCTCTTCTGTAAGGTGAACTGGTGGGATGACATTAATAGTTTAGTTAAAAAAAACTGTAGCCCCCTACTTGTGTAACCATTGTCACATAAGATTTTGTTGACACAAAGAGGTGGCAAATTGTAGCCATCTGTTTGTGTCAACAAAATTTTACATGAAAATGGAGTATGCAGGATGTTTGAATGGGGCAGCTGAGAGGCAGTCCCCAGTTTGCCACCCTTCCCACAAGCCCCCAAGGGGAAGCCTCCGGAGGACACACTGTAAACCACCAAACTAGATGCTCCCTAAGGTTGATGAGTCTTACCTGATGTGAGCAAAATCGGGTCCCTCTGGCTTGCCAGGTGGTCACTGGTAAATTGCACAGGGCTTACTCCAGTGGCGGCTGTGTGAGAAGGAAAGCATACTTATATATACTCATGTGTGAACAGATGCTCGTAATCTATGTGCATCTGCTCTGTAGAAGGTGCTTTTTCCAGGCCCATAAGTGTAAGATCTGGTCTCTATCTTCAAGGGGGTGGCAAGCAAACATAACACAAAGGAGGGTGTCTGCCCTGTGTCTTCTGGGTTTGTGATCCCACTAACTTGAGTGTGAGAATGTGGCCGGAGCGTCTGGGGGAGACAGGGAGAGTTGTCAGGAGCTTTGAGGAGGCCCTGAAGGCTCGCTGGCTTTTTGGGTTTGTTTTTTTGAGACAGTCTCACTGTCACCAGGCTGGAGTGCAGTGGTGCGATCTCGACTCACTGCAACCTCCACCTCCCAGGTTCGAGCGATTCTCCTGCCTCAGCCTCTCAAGTAGCTGGGACTACAGGCATGTACCACCAAGCCCAGCTAATTTTTGTATTTTTAGCAGAGATGGGGTTTCATTGTGTTGGCCAAGATGCTCTCGATCTCTTGACCTCGTGATCTTCCCGCCTCGGCCTCCCGAAGTGCTGGGATTACAGGCGTGCGCCACTGCACCCGGCTGGCTAGCTGGCTTTTAAGGCTGAGCTGTAGTGGGAAGAAGACATGGCCAGTTCAGGAGGAAGCCTGCTTTGGGCTGAGGGCTGGTGGTGGATCTGGATAGGGCCTCCCAGGACCAGTAAGTCGCTGGGTGGGACTGGAACCATGGGGGTGACAGAGGAGATGGGGTTGAAATAGTGGGTGGGGCCAAGAAGAGACAGGATTTCAATAGCTGGCCTGCGAGCGTGGGGAGGCTTGGGAAGCTTGTGAGCTAGGAATTGACACGGCCCTGTCCTCCTGCAGCAGGTTAGGGATGGAGAACGGCGGTGAGTGAGGGCTGGTTGGTGGACTAGAGGGACAGCAGTGAGGGGCCAGGCCTCAGCAGTGGCAGAGACAAAGGAGGAATGAGAGCAGGTGCCACTGGGGAGGTGGAGTTGACAGCATGGGGGCAGAATGCTTGCGGGGTAAGAGACGGTGCACCCTAGATGATGTCAGCAGTGTAAGCCTGAGCTAGGCAAGTGGTCATTCTTTCCCTAATTATTCAGCACTGACTTCTTGAGTGTCTCCCCTGTGCTAAGATCTGGGTGCAGTGACTAAGCTGCGATGGAGAACACAGGAGGGGTTCTGGTGAGTTCCTGGAGTTGCCTGAGTCTTGTGCTTGCAAAATCATCTCCTTGACCTCTAGAGAAGGGGATTTGGAGTGAGGTAGAGAGGCCAGGGGTGGTGCCGTGTGTATTTAAACAGTGTGGACTGGGTTCCTGCCACACATCCCGTAATACCAGCTTGCGGGGATAAATGCATGCATGGAGTCTTGCTGCTTGGCCATGTGGGAGATAAGCATATGAAGAAATGACAGGACAACGGCAGCTACGAGACAGGTGGGAGCAAAGGGTGGAGCTGGACCCAGGGATGGCCAAAGTCTTCGTGCCAAGGGACTGGGGGTATGTATCCACACTCAGCAAAAGATGGAGCCGTGGGCTGGGTGCATAGGGGGAAAGCTGGGAGGCTAAGGAGAGATGGAGTCCTGGAGAGTGCTACAGTGCTAAGGCAGGTGGGGGCCAATGGGAGGAGCAGGGACTGGGGAAGGAAGTCAGGAGTGTCCAGCATGGTGGAGGAGGGAGGAGGGACAGAGAGGATGAGGACTGATCATGAATATTCACAACACCCTGGCTGAGTGCCGACTATGTACCATTCAGTCTTCGAATGCATTCTATGTGTTGCTGATTTTAGTTCAGAAGACAGCAAAAGTAGGCATTCTTTTTTATACCCTTTTGCAGATTGAGGCTCAGAGGGCCCAGAAGAGGTGGTCGCTGGCTTCTGAGGTGAAAGTTTCTTACACTTGGGCGACTCACAGTCCAAAGACTTCCTTTCTGATCTGGGCGGAGGTCATCAGCGTTGGCTGAGATTGAACCGAAGCAAGCGAGCACCTCTTCTGCGAGTCTTGAACTTCACTGCCCCTCCCCTTTTCCACCCAGCCTCCCCCAGGCTTGCCACACAAACAGGGAGAGGTGGGGGAGAGCGCTGTGTTAAAAATGTGCCGTCTGTTTGGCTAGAGGACACGGACTGTTCAGACAAGCCCTGCTCGCCCTGGATTTCTCACTGTTGGAAAGGTGACTTGGTCTCTGTGCCTTTGGTCTCAGTGGGAGGAGGCAGGCAGGTGGAGTCCTGCAGGTGTGGTCGCCGGCCGGGGTTTTATATGTTTTGCTGCCGAGGAGAGAAAGCACACACAGTTCAGGGCTAATGACAGAGCACCGCAAGTAGGAACATGATCGAGCCCACAGCTAGCACACGTGTGGCTGCGCAAAAGACAATCGCAGATGTTCCTGGAATTCCCAAACCGGATACAAAATCGCTAGCAGGATGCAAAGAAACGGAATGAGCCAAGTGTTTTACGTAATGAGAAGCTTGCCTCCCGCCTGGCCTGGCCGGTCTCCTCTCTCTCTCTCTCTCTCTCTCTCTCTCTCTCTCTCTCTGTCTCGGCCCCCAGCGTGCATGTCTGGAGGGCGGAGGGTGACTCCAGCAGACGGCCTTGCCTTGCTTTGGTCGGTTTCTATCCAGGATCCGTGCCTTTCCACCGGGTGTGGTGGGCCCAGAGGCAGCCAAGGAGCGTGCTCTTCTACCCAGATGCACTGTGGTGCCTGGAATGGAAAAGAAATCAGGCATCGGGCCTGAAAGGAACTGAAAGCAGCCACCCAGTTCTCTTTCCCAGGGCCCCCGTTTTGAATGGAATTCTCTCTGGGTGGCAGCAGACTCAGCTCTGGGAACATTTTTGCCTCCAGCCTGGACCTTGGAGGCTGACAGCGGGGAGGGCTGGGCCTAGAGGAAGGGCAAGAACAGGGAATTTTTGGAAGAGAAGGTTGCTGGGTGTGGAGGCTTCCTGATGACGGTAGTATGTAGGGGCAGAACCCTGCTCTCAGCGTCCTGGGGTAGAACTCACAGGGACAAGGGCCCAGGCATCTGCCAGAGACAAAAATTATGAGGCAAGGCTCACATCCCTGCAGCTGGCCTCTTAATCACAGTTCCTTCTGTGACCCCCAGTACAAGGTGGCCCTTAACCATTTGTCACATGCATCCACTCCCCTCCCTCTCCCCGGTTCTAAAGGGTTTCTGGAGTCCATCGGAGCTGTGTTTCACTTGAGTGAAATGTTTAGGAGGAATAGGTGCAGGAAGACCACCCCTTCATAGTAGCCTTGATAGAAGATTTTTCTGAATGAGCAATGTAAATCCCAAGGGGTGGATTCCCAGACACCTCCTTCTCATCACCTCCTTAACACACGGGAATCCTTTTTTTTTTTTTTTTTTTTTTTTGAGACAGAGTCTTGCCCTGTCGCCAGGCATCAGGCTGCAGTGCAGTGGCACAATCTCGGCTCACTGCAATCCCCACCTCCTGGGTTCAAGCAATTCTCCTGCCTCAGCCTCCTGAGTAGCTGGGACTACAGGCGCGTGCCACCGCACCCAGCTAATTTTTGCATTTTTTAGTAGAGACAGGGTTTCACCATGTTGGCCAGGATGGTCTCGATCTCTTGACCTCGTGATCCAGCCACCTCTCAAAGTGCTGGGATTACGGGCGTGAGCCACCGGGCCCAGCCGGGAATCTTTTTAAAGGATGCAGAGCCTGAGCATCCTGTGTCTCTGTTTGGAATTGCACTTCAGGTTTCAGTCCTTGCTACAATGAACTTGGTGAGCTAATTGTCTTCTTGTCAGTTTCAGTATCTACCTTTACAGAAAAAAAAAGAAAATATTTACCTATCTCATATGTTAATATGAGGATGAAAAGCTATTTTTCCATGTCAAGTTATTTCATGGAACAAGTGCTCAATGCAAGGGAGTTATTATGATTATCATATTTCTTTTCAAAAGAAAGTGCCCTCTCAGGGTTTCTGTTTAAATATTTGATTCAAGACCAGGGATTGGCTAACTACAGCCTATGGGCCAAAACCAACCTGCCACCTATTTTCACGATTCTCGTGAGCTAAGAATCGTTTTCACATTAAAAGTTAAAATCAAAAAAAGAAATATATTGGGACACGTGAAACTTACATGAAATGTAGATTTCCGGGTCCGTAAATAAAGTTTTATTGGGACTCAGCCATGCCTATTCATTGGCGTATTGTCTTTGGGTGGTTCATGCCGCGGTAGCAGAGTTGAGTAGCTCCAATGGAAACGTCATGGTTCACAAACTTGAAAATCTTTATTCTCTGGCCCTTTACAGAAAAAAGCTTGCCAGTCCCTATTCTAGAGGACCCATTATTAAACAGGGAGGGTGGGAGTAGGTACCTAGAACAGAAAGTACTGGACTTAATGCTGATTGGAATACAGCCCAGTAACAGTTGGAAAAGAAGGAAAAGCAAGTATCTTTGTTATTTTAAAATAAGGTAAGTAAAAAGGAAACGGGCTGATTTTTTGCAAATCCTGTGGTGAGGATGATGTCATTTTTTTTCAGAAGTAACTCTAAGTTTCAGTTCAACAGGCTGCAGGTATTTTCAGAGGGTGTGTGTTCTAAGATTCCCTTAAACAGGGAACCCCCTAGGCTGTTGAATGGGTCAGGGTGCAGAGTAGGGAGTGGAAGGGGGAGGCATGGCACACGTCCACCCTCCTCACCCCTCTGCCTTTCCACTAGTGGGGGCCACTTGAAGAAACAGAGCATTGCTCAGGAAGCTCAAGTTTTATTTCACCTGTCGTGTGTATGTGTCTGTTTATACTCTGCCTCATTCCACTTTGTTCTAGAAAGGATTTCAGGCAGCCAGGGCCCTTCAGTGTCCAAAACCCCAGATCCTAGAAGAAGCAGTGCCTGGGGGCTGTCTTCAAGGAGAGTAAGCAGAGTGAGGTCTCACTGATGATTTCAAAGAGGTGCCCCTGGAGTTGAACTGGCTGTTTTTCAACAGAGGGAACATTCTTTTCTTGCCTTTATCTCTCTATGCCCTGTCACCGTGATCTCTGCTCTCACTCCCAGTTCCTCGGAAAGCAAATTGTGTTGCCTTGGATCTAATGGAGGAGAGAAGGCAAGAGAAGAGGCTGCCCTAAGCAAATGCCGATCCCTGCAAAGTGCCCAGCAAGCTGGGAGCAGCAGCGAGCTGGGCTGCGGGGCGGCCCAGCGGGGCGGCCGTAGGAACAAGCTCAGGGAGAAGGCTGAGTAATGGACGAGAGGCACGGTGGACGGCAGGGCTGAGAGCACAGGTTATGAGTCACCCCGAGCAGCTGCTCTTTGCCCCAGGGGGAGCCACGCAGGCATTCCCAAGGGAGCCAGTGCCTGGGAGACGTGACGTCGTCGTCACTGGGAGAGGAGTTTCAACCATGTGTGGCTTCGGAGGAGCTTGTTCCCAGGGGTAACACCCAAGATTCTCAGGATGAAAAATCCCAGCCGAAGGGAGATGGGGCTCTGAGACTTCTTGTGCATGCTCGTATGTATGTGTGCATGTGTGCGCATGTGTGCATATGTGTGTGCACATGTGTGAAAGAATGTGTCTCCTTCATGCTGAGACCTCATTATTAGCTGCTGATCTCTGCATCCAGGGTGGGAAGAACTCTCATCTGCATGTTCGTGGGGGAGGCGGCAGCTCTGTGACTAATGGCTCGCCAGTCCGTAGCCATCCCAACATTTTTCTCAAGGATGTGCCCTCCACCAAATCCTGCTCCAAACCCACGATTTGCATGAAACATTCCCTGTTCCACTACAACGTCTCCTCATCTGGCATGTGCATTCGGATCATGTGGTTAGAGGGGGCTGGCCACCTCTGATTGAATTCAGAAAGGCCAGGCCAGCCCTCTGCCGCCTGCTAACTTTCTCCCAGGCGTCAGCCTTAAAGCTCTGGCAACCTTTCCCAGCTAAATGGGTGCATCAGGCCTTCTCACTACATGGCTAGTTCATAGGGGAAGGAAGAGAGCTCACTCACAGCCTCTCATGGCTGCATTTTGTTTTATAAGCCTGATAGGCACACGGCAAACCAAATCACCAGATACAAGTGAAGTAGCCTTTCCCTTTGCTCTTACCAGCCGTGGCTTTCTAAAACCATTATTTTTTCTCATCTGGGAAGCCCTTGGCCTGTCCCTTACTTCCTTGACAAGCCAAGCAAGGACATGAAAACCTTTAAAATACTGTATCTCTGCAGATCACTGCGCCAAGAAGAGGAAGAATCTAGAGTATTCTCCTTAACAATGAAATGAAAACACAGGGAGCTGAGAACAGGTTTAAATGAGGGTCAGTGGATAGCGTATGAACTGGTGACATGGTTTAATTGGGGAAGCTCATCGATCCATGATGTTTGCTAGATAGCTGTTTTCTAGCAAACACCTAGTATATAACACTTATTTAAAACAGGCTGAGCGTGGTGGCTCACACCTATAATCCCAGCACTACAGGAGGCCGAGGTGGGAGGATCACTTGAGCCCAGGAGTTCAAGACCAGCCTGGGCGATGTAGTGAGACCTCATCTCTACAACAAATTTGAAAATTAGCTAGATGTGGTGGCACATACCTGTGGTCCCAGCTACTTGGGAGGCTGAAACAGGAGGATCGCTTGAGCCACGAAGGTCGAGGCTGCTGTGAGCTGTGATTGCACCATTGCTCTCCAGCCTGGGAAACAGGAAAACCCTGTCTCAAAAAAATTTTAAAAAATGAAATAAAACAAACTTCTCTAAGAATAATAAACCATAGTTACAAGTTCATATTTGTAAGCTTATTGTTTTATTGACTCTACTTTTTGGGGTGGATACTTGTTGATAGTCCCCATGGGTATCTGGGATGTTTCTCCTAGAATAAATGGCAAAAATTGCCAGTGAATTCCTCATTTCCTCCTGTTGTGTGTGTGTGTGTATGTGTGTGTGTGTGTGTGTGTGTATGTGTATGTGTGTGTATGTGTGTGTGTTTGTGTGTGTGTGTGTGTATTTGTGTATGTGTGTGTATGTGTGTGTATATGTGTATGTGTGTATGTGTGTGTATGTGTATATGTGTGTGTGTGTGTGTATGTGTGTGTATGTGTGTATATGCATGTGTGTATGTGTATGTGTGTATGTGCATGTGTGTGTGCGTGCGTATGTGTGTGTGTATGTGTGTATGTGTGTGTGTATGTGTGTATATGTGTGTGTGTATATGTGTGTATATGTGTGTGTGTATGTGTGTGTGTTTGTGTGTGTGTGTGTATTTGTGTATGTGTGTGTGTATATGTGTATGTGTGTATGTGTGTGTATATGTGTGTATGTGTGTGTGTATGTGTGTGTGTGTGTGTGTATGTGTGTATATGTATGTGTGTGTATGTGTATGTGTGTATGTGCATGTGTGTATGTGTGTATGTGTGTGTGTGTATGTGTGTATATGTATGTGTATATGTATGTGTGTGTGTGTGTATGTGTGTGTATGTGTGTATGCTCGTAGGTTTAAGGGCCTCCCATTTCCTTAGAAGCAGAGGAGATTTGTGGACTGGGCGCTAAGCTAATATCCAGGAACTGAATATTGTTGTTTGCTCTACCCAGCGTTGGGCAGAGGTGCCGATAGGGTGGCCACTTGTGGGCACAGCAAACAGAAATCGCCAGCCCTGCCCAGATAGGAGGCGCATGTGCCCAGCTGATCCTTTGGTCCTGGGGAGCTTCCTGAAAAAGGAAAACCATTTTCCTTATTCCCCACCACAGACTTCCCTTTCTGTTTCCTTTCTGCTCTGCTCTTTCTGAAAACGCAAATGTGTCAGGCAGATCTCCTGTGCAGGGAGATTGGCAGAGCCTCAAGGGACACTTTACTGACCAAGGTTTCTTCATGGAGAGCTGTTTTCTGGTTGATTCTGTCTTGTGATCGATAGGAAACACTGGCCAGGCTTCTTATTTTCCAAGGCTGCTGCTTTCTGACAGGCTTTAAGGGATTAAGGGTTGAATACAGGTGGGTTTCTTCCCCCTCCTGCCTCTGTCACCTGGACATTGCCATGGCAATAATCCTCCCTGAAACAAAAATAAAGGGCAGAACCGGTTGGACAGAAAGTATAGCCGAAAAGTCTTCCAGGGACACTGAGAGGTGAGGGACTTTGAGGCCACCTGGGGCTCTATGAAGTGGCAATCCCCAACATTTTTGGCACCAGGGGCCGGCTTTCTGGAAGATAACTTTTAAATGGATGTGGTGGGGTGGGGTGGGGATAGTTTCCAGATGACTCAAGCACATTACCCTTACTGTGCATTTTATTTCTATTACTGTTACATTGTACTATGAAATAATTATACAGTTCACCCTAACGTAGAATCAATGGGAGCCTTGAGCTTGTTTTCCTGCAAATAGACCATCCCATCTGGGGCTGATGGGAGACAGTGACAGATCATCAGGCATTAGATTCTCATAAGGATCAGACATTAGAGTCTCATAGGGAGCATACAACCTGTATCCCTTTCATGTGCAGTTCACAGTGGGGTTTGCGCTCCTATAAGAACCTGATGTTGTCACTGATCTGACAGGAGGCAGAGCTCAGGTAGTAATGTGAGCAATGGGGAGCGGCTGGAAATACAGATGAAACTTTGCTCACTCACCCATCACTCACCTCCTGCTGTGCAGCCTGGTTCTCAACAGGCCAAGAAGCAGTGCTGGGACCGTGGCCTGGGGGTTAGGGACCCCTGCTATAGATCATGTCCACAAGAGCAAGGAGGTTTTAAAAAATGAGTGGCCTAGGGGTAGGGGAACAGCATACATCAAAGTTCCATCAGCTTGTGCTTTAGAGAAAAGCTGCAGTTTGGTTCCGTCACGGATTAGGAGTGATGATTTTCTTTCTGCAGCCAGCCATCCTGTCTGGTCCCCTTCTACCCATGGAGGGTTCAGAGCAGTAGCTCCATAACCTGTCACTGGAGTTTAGCTGGTTTGTGATTCACAAGGAAGAGAGGGAGGCTGGGGATTATAATCTGTTCTGCAAAATCTTGTGGGCTGTGCAGTGGTTGAGGTTTTTGGCTGCTTGAAAAGCCCTGAGGTTTTTTAGGAAGGCAGATTTTACTATGTCAGCACTGAAAGATTAGTTTTGGAATTTAGGGAAGAAAAACCCACAATAGCTAGAAGAAGAGAGGTGAATATTATTCTCTGCTAAAAAGAAACAATTCTTTTATCAGTCTCCTGGAGAGAAGTGGGACTGGCTTCTGGTGGATGCAGGGTGGGCTGTCAGGAGTCACTTTTTTCTTTCTCTCTCCCTCTCTCTCTCTCTCTCTGTCTCAATACTCTTTTAAAGTCCTCTGTGGAATGTTCTGAAGGGATTGGCAGATTCTAAAAGAAAATGCTGTTGGCTCCTGGAGTTGTCTCAATGGTAGCACAGAGTCATGACCTGGGACTTGGTACTAATAAGCATCTCACCGCCCTGTTTTGCTGGGGTGGGAGAGAGAGAGAGGCAGGGGGAGAAAGGAAGAGAAAGGAAGAAAAAGGGGGAGGGAGAGAGAGAAAGGAAGGAGAAAGAAAGAAAGCAAAAGAAAGGAAGAAAGAGAGAGGGAGGAAGGAAGATTGAGATGTGTGGGGTGATTTTGCCCACAGCCTCCCTTGGGGCAGGGAGGTGGTCTGGCAACCTAGCTGACCTTTCCAGGACGTCTCTAGCCCTGAAAGATGAGACACATACATTGTTGGGTGACATGTACAGATGAACGTGGCAGCTGCTTGTCCATTCACCCAACAGATATTCACTGAACATGTACTAAGTGCTGGGCACTAGTGTTGAACAAGACAGAAGAAAATCTTTGCCCTCCCTTGCTAGAGTAGAGACAAACTCTAAGCTGATAGACAAATTGATCTGGAAGTGATAAATGCTGTGGAATAAAAGAGAGGGTGAGGGGTAAAGAGTGATGGAGGGTGCTGTTGAGAGTGTGGGCAGGCTGGGCACGGTGGCTCACACCTGTAATCCCAGCACTTTGGGAGGCAAGGAGGGTAGACTGCTTGAGCTCGAGAGTTTGAGACTAACTTGGCAAACATGGTGAAACCCTTTCTTTGCAAAAAATACAAAATTAGCTAGGCATGGTGGCGTATGCCTGTACTCTCAGCTACTCGGGAGGCTGAGGTGGGAGGATCATCTGAGCCCGGGGAGGCTGAGGCTGCACCATGAACACACCACTGCACTCCAGCCTGGGCAACAGAGTGAGACCCTGCCTTAAAAAAAAAAAAAAAAAGAGTGTGGCCAAGAAAGGTTTTCTCAGGAGATAACATTTGAACAGAGAGTGGACAGATACTTGGTGGAAGAATGTTCTAGACCAGTGGTCAGCAGACTGTAACCCTTGAGCCACATCTGGCTGACCACTTGCAAAAGTCCAGCCACATCCATCATTTCCCTGTCGTCCATGGCTGCTTTCTCACTGTTGCGGCAGAGCTGAGCAATTGTGACTGGGGCCTCCTGACCCCTAAAGCCTAAATAGCTTCTGGCCCTGGACAGAGAAAGTTTGCCGGCTTCTGATCCAGGCAGGAGCAGAGCGCACATGTCTGTGTTTACAGGTCCATTCCCCCAGGTGTTGGACACCTACGTTGTCCTAAACTCCTTGGCGCCATGAGAGACAGCTCTTCGACAAACATCCTTCCCGGGTCATGGGGTTTACCTATGTGGGATTCCAGGAGTGGAGCTTCTTTGTAGATTTAGGGTGAGCAGGGGAGTGGAAAACTGCCAACAGGCGATGTTAATCAGATTATAAAACCTGCCTCGTCCCATCCCACTGTACAGCACTCTTCCCACTGGGTCTGTTGATTGTCTCAGCGACAAACGTGGCTCATCTTGGCTTTGTTTAGGGCCTGTCATACCTCTGGTTCATTCATTCTCAGGGGTTTGCCTATGTCATCAAACGTGGTGATGCCTGTGCCATCAAATGTGGAGAATGAATGAACCAGGGGTATACGACCAGGGGCCACCTTTACACAAGCACTGGGAACACCAGAAAGGCGTGGGAAGTGTCAGGGGCGGGGAGGGGAGTGGTGCTGTTCTGAACTGTGGTGGTGTAACTTATCTGTAGTAAAGATTTTCCGGATTTTTGTTTATTTTTCATCTTCCTTCAAGGTCCTCCAGTCTAGCCCAGAAGCTTCCTAAGAGCAAGATCTTCCCTTTATTCCTCCCTCTATTCCCAGGGCCCAGCAAAGCGCTGACCCGTAATAGGGACATTGAGGATTCTTTTCAAGTAAAGAAATGCCACCTCCTGTCAAGCTCTTCTGAGCAAGGTAAAAATTTGTTCATTAAAAAGACAACCATTGATGTCCTAAAGCTGAGCAGAAATGAGTGCTGGTGTTGTTTTGTGCATATGTGTGTTTAGAGGGGATGTGTCATGCTGAATAGACAGTTGAGAGCCTCCTGGACGTGCTGGATGGCATAGACCTGACCAGCATTTCTGTCTGGGCTGCAGAGGACATGAACAAGGGCCCAGAATTCCGTGTTCTCTCCTGGTGGTCTTGGATCCTCTGTGCAGACCGGTGTCTTTCTCACTATTCCAGGCCCAGCTCCAAGTCTCAGCTCTTTCACAAAGCAGCTTCAACCCTCAGGGATATTTCTCTGGACTTTGTAGCTTTCAGTAAGTGTACCATTCATTGGCAATCAATCACACATTGCACTGTGCCATCTCTCTAAGCTTGTGCGAGAATGCAGGGCTCTCGGTTAGACCATGGCTCCCATGCCTGGCTAGTCCCTGCATGCTTAACTCTGGGATTTTATGCGGCATATTCAGTGAGGGTTGATTGATTGATTGATTGATAGGCCAGCCCATTGATAGGACAGCAATGATAAATTGCCTTGTTAATATCTGTTTCTAGCCTACCTGGGTTTGGCTTTCCAAACTACAAATTAAGGATATCCGAGCAACATTAGCTGTGCTTATAGGGAAGCAGCATGTCAAGTGGCAGCCCTATGGGCTTTGGAACGGGCAAATGTGGTTAAAGTCTCAATTTACCATCTTGTCATTTATGGGATGTGTGACCTCCAGGTTTCTCATCTGAACCCTGGGAATAATAAAAGCTGATTCCTAGGGTGTCTTTGGAAGTGCACAGAACAGACTGCACAAAGGGCCTCTCCTCCCACTCCAGAGGGGCACCCCAGGGGACAGGGCTGGAGGACAGTGAGCACGTTTTGCTGAAGGTCCCAGAATCCCCTTTTGTGATTGTGAGTTCATTTAGATGCCTGATGCTGGTCCCTGAGAGAGAAGTACTCTGAGCAGTGCTGATACCAAATCTTCAAAACTAGACTTTATTTTCTCTGGCATCTATTTAATTAACAGTCTTAACTTTGCATGAACCAGGAAGTTGGGCAATTTAACTTCCTTGTGATCTTGGGAGAAGGAGGTGAGGAATGAAAATGCCAGATAGGGCCAGGTGCGGTGGCTCATACCTGTAATCCCAGCACTTTGGGAGGCCACGGTAGGCGAGTTCGAGACCAGCCTGACCAACATGGTGAAACTCTGCCTCCACTAAACATACAAAAATTAGCCAGGCGTGGTGGAGCGCACCTGTAATTCCAGCTACTCAGGAGGCTGAGGCAGGAGAATCGCTTGAACCGGGTAGGCGGAGGTTGCAGTGAGCTGAGATAGTGCCACTGTACTCCAGCCTGGGCGACAGAGCAAGACAAAAAAAAAGCCCAGATAGGAGAGGCAGGTGGAAGGAAGACATCCCGTGGAAAACCCAGCTATATGCTCGCTAAGGAGCCTCTAATAGTGGCTGTTCATAGGCATCACCCGTTGGGTGCTGGGGGCTTTAGGAGGTGATGGAGCAGGCTCTCCCTCTGCCCAATGGGTGGCTACCAGTGAGGGTTTTAATTATTTCATTTCCATAGCTTTGCTGCTGCTGACTTTTAAACATCAAAAGCAGCACGTGTGTAAGCCTTTGCCTATTTTGAGTATTAGGGCGGTGACACTCTTTAGTCTGGGGATTGCCATGCACAGTGTGGGGTTGGAGAACATGAATACTGAAGGAAGCCTTGAGTTCTAGGCCGTGTTCTGTTACAGGCTGACTCTGTCCTGGGACACATCCTGGGCCCTTTCTTCCTGGGCCTGAGTTTCTCCTTTGATAAGGGGGAAGAAAGGACTAGATCTTTCTTGTAAGGCCCTTCTGGGACCTAGCAACATTCCTGAATGGGCCCACCCTTGTTTCCCATTGATGCCCTGTGAGCCTCTGTTCTCTGGCCTCTAGGCAGTTGTTCTAGCCATGAGAAGCAGGTGTCCACTGAGATCTCAAGGTCTGATAAGCAGGGCCTGACACCAGGGAAGGGGCCTGGAATGAAAATTGCTTCTAAACACCTTGTTTGTGACTTCCAGAAATGGTTAAGACTCTTCTCATCAGTCAGCACATATCAGAACCCTACTGTGAATGGAGCCATTGGGATGATGGTATTTGGCTGCGAGGGGTCCAGAGCATATGCCTTCCCTCGGGGTGTTAGATCATGACTTGGGAGCTGGAGCAGGCATGGGCAAGAAGGACGGCTTCTCTTTTAGAGGTTTTCCTAAACTGGGACCGTTTTAGTACAACCTTACTATTTAAACCCATGTAAGCTTTTTTTTTTTTTTTTTTTTTTTTTTTTTTTTTTTTTTTAAGTGAATTGATCTAAAAGCAGTGTTTCTTAACAGAGGAAGTGTGTGTGTGCATGGGGGGAGGTTACCCCCCAGGCAGCATTGGGCAGTGTCTAGGGACATTTTTGGTTGTCCCAGTTGGGTGGTAGAGGGATGCTCTGTCATCTCATGAGAAGAGGAGGCCAGAGATGCGTAGCATCCTGTAAGGTACAGGACAGGGCGATTAGCATCCGATAAGGCACAGGACAGCCTCACCACAAAGAATGACCTGGCCCCAAATGCCAATAGGGCTGAGGTTGAGAAACTGTAATTTAAAGAAACATGATTTTGGCCAGATGTGGTAGCTCATGCCTGTAATCTCAGCACTTTGGGAGGCCGAGGAGGGTGGATCACCTGAGGTCAGGAGTTCGAGACCAGGCTGGCCAACACAGTGAAACCCTGTCTCTACTAA
>NW_016107408.1:2600987-2633636 GCF_001604975.1 Cebus imitator | reverse complement strand
AAAAAAAAAAAAAAAAAAGAATGGAAGAAAGAGTTGCTTTCTCCTTCTGTGATTACGCTGTTTCGTGCTTTATGTCCACCCCCTAAAACCAATCCATGCACCCCCCTGATGTTCCCCATCCCAAACTTTGGGAAGCACAGGTATGAGCTGCTGGTAAGAGTCAGTGCCTCCCTGCCCCTCTGGCTCTGCATGAGAGCTAATCATTAGACCTAGATGGGAATCTTTTTTCTCTTTTCTCACAGGTAGTTATAATAATAATAGCCCACTTTAGGCGCAGGCTTTTTCATCTTCAAAGCGCTTTATAAACATGAGCTAATCTTCCTGCTCCCCAGTGAGGTCAGAAGTCCTGTCTTTTACTGGATGGTGCCACCAAGGCAAGGGAGATGAGTGAGTCACTGGCAGTCCCGGCTGGGAGTGAGGTGAGGTTAGGGTTGGGATTCAAGTTTACAGTTGCTGGACTCCTGGACATGTCCTTCACCGGGCCACACCTTTCTCTTGGCCGGCCCTGTCCTGGTATTTATGCCAAACCTCAAATTCAGGCGGGTCTGGAGAGAGCAAGGGTGACATTTCTTTTCCCTTCTGCTCCTTGGGCTGCTCTTACAGAAGCTCCTAATGCTTTCCTTTTCTTTTTTTAAAAAAATTTCCCCTACGGCAGGTAAACCCCCCAAACCGGGAGTTACTTTAAGAAAATATTTTCCTTGTGGACCCTGGGTCCCAGGATGGCGGTGGGAGCAAAGCTGAAGCAGTGTTTCTTTTCACGGGCTCTGTTTGAAGATGTCTGTGGTTGGCAGAGCCAGAGCTGTAAGGACCAAGGATGTCTGGCCGTGAGCCGTGACCGCTTCGACAGGGACCACCAGGGTGCACTCAGCCTCTGGGTGCCTGCGGGCGCTGGGGCATTTCCTTTGTGCCCATCATACTTCTGAATTTGGCCAGGAGGGGAGCCAAGGGGAGGTGTCAGGGGAGAGCTCATGTGGTGGGCTTGGGGTACAGAGGCTGCAAGGTTGGCAGCAGCCATTTCATATAATTTCCCGGGGGCTAAAAAAATAATCAAGTAAAATCCTCAGGATTCAAGCGACATTTAAATCTGCTCCTGGAACACCATGTGTCTCTGGGTCTTGTGGCTTCAGGGGAGCTGAGCCCATTGGAAGTAGGTGGGGTCCCTTGGCACTGGCCTTTCATATGCTGAGTACTGCAGGATTGAGTAAATCAAGGCAGAACGTGTCCGTGAAGCCGGAGCTTGAGAGATGGGCCTGAATGTGTGTTTTTGTTTATGTTGGTTTCACCAGAGGTTCCCAACCTTTTTGGCACCAGGGACCCATTTCATGGAAGACAGCTTTTTCATGGATCAGGGATGGGGTGGGGTGGGGTCGGGGAGATGGTTTGGGGATGATTCAAGCACTTTATTATTATTACATTGCAATAGATGGCGAGATAATTATACAACTCATCGTAATGTAGAATCGGTGAGAGCCCTGAGCTTGTTTTCCTGCACCTAGATGGTCCTATTTGGGGATGATGGGAGAGAGTGACAGATCATCAGGCGTTAGATTCTCATAAGGGGCACACAACCTAGGTCCCTCACATGAGTAGTTTACAGTAGGGTTCTCGTGCCTTTGAGAAGCTCATGCCGTCACTGATCTGACAGGAAGCGGTAATGCCAGTGTTGGGGAGTGGCTGGAAATACAGATGAAGCTTCACTCCTCCCCGACTGCTCACCTCCTAGTGTGCAGTCCAGTTCCTAGCAGGCCACAGACCGGTATCAGTCTGTGGCCCCGGGGGTTGGAGACTCCTGGGTTACACCACCGGTGTGGGTTGAGCCAATTTTCTGTGGCACCACTGTGTGCCTGGCATCAGCCATGGGGCATTCCAAGTTGCCCTAAATCTTGTCCATGGAGAAGTGGACGCTCAGCTCGCAGTTGTGCATTTTCTTAGAGCCTCTACTTTCTTGTCATAGCTTGGGTTACTATAATAAAATTACCATAGATCGGGCAGGTTAAGCATCCTTATGTCTCACAGTTCTAGAGGGTGGGAAGTCTGAGATCAGAGCGCCAGCACGGTCAGATTCTTGGTGAAGGCCCCCTTCTTGGTTTATAGATGGCTTTCTTCTTGACTCACAAGGTCAGGGTTGGGGGTGAGAGAGTGGGAGAGTGAGAAGAAGCTCTCTCTTGTCTCTTCTTGTAGGGGTACTCATCCCGTCATGGGGGCTTTATGACCTGATTACCTCCCAAAGGCACTATCTCCAAACATCACATTGGGGATTAAGGTTTCAATGTATGAATTTTGGGAGAGTCACAAACATTCAGCCTGTAGCACCTTTCTATGGGAACTTGCTCAATCATAGATACAATGGTGGGGTTATAAAGCACTGGGGATGACAGCCATAAAAAGAATGAGTTCATGTCCTTTGCAAGGACATAGATGAAGCTGGAAGCCATCATTCTCAGCAAACTAACACAGGAACAGAAAACCAAACACTGCGTGTTCTCACTCATAAGTGGGAATTGAACAATGAGAACACATGGACACAGGGAGGGGAACATCACACACCGGGGTCTGTCGGGAGGTGGCGGGCAAGGGGAGGGAGAGCATTAGAACAAATACTGAATGCATGCAGGGTTTAAGACCTAGATGACAGGTTGGCAGGTGCAGCAAACCACCATGGCACATGTATACCTATGTAGCAAACCTGCACGTTCTACACATGTATCCCAGAGCTTAAGGTAAAAGTTAAAAAAAAAAAAAAAGAAATAAAGCACTGGGGATGGATGGGGAAAAGAATGCGCAACAATTAACCCCTCAGACAGACCCAGGAGCAGCAGCAGAATCTAGGCCGCCACGATCCTCCTGCCTTTATCATGAACTTCATTGCTTCCTATGTGCAGGATGCGCAGATGGACTGTGAGAGCTGGCGGGAGGGGCTCCAGGAGCCCCAGGGCCGGAGCAGCATTGGGAATCTGGGCTTCAGTTGTCTCCAGTCTCCTGTTTGACCACAGGCAGCTCGTTTGTCCCATAAAGGTCAAATCCGGTTGTTGGAACAGACTGCTGCAGACTCCCTGTCATCTCATCCTTTGTTCCTAAGGGATCTGGTTCCCCAGAAAACAGAAGAGTGGCCTCGTGGTAGCCTGGTATCCTCCTAATATTTCAGTCATTTCTTCAGGCTTCCTCGTTGCCATGGCTTCTAACTAATTGCAGTAAATGATATGCAGATAGAATGGGGTGAAGACAAGGGACGGGGCTCAGATTGGAATAAAAGTACCCCTCTCAGGGCACATTACCCGGCTGGTAGCCTCCTCCCTGCCCTTCTCCATGAAGTGCAGGCTCTTCCTGCCTCCCTCTGCCTCCCTCTCACTTCTGTGTGGACTTTCCCTTGTCCCTCTTAACCCCTGCCTCCCCAAATCACAAATAGAGATGAGGTCACTGAGGAGCGCAGCCTCTCCGGTTTGTTTGTGCCTCATCCTCACCTTGACCCTTTTCGGGCAATTTCTGACATTGAGTTTGTCCACACTCCCCAACCCCATGCCTCCCAAGCAGTTGCTGCTTAGTTCTTGCCCAAGTTCTGGGTTGTGATTCTCTCCCCGGCTGAGCCCCAAGAACTGTGGGTGCAATTGAGAATCGACATGAATCATGACTCCCTCTCTTCTCTCTGACCCTGTCTGCGATCCTGTATAAGGGCGTTTATTAGCTTTGAACTTATCTTGGACACTGCCCTGTAATATTTTCCTTCCTTATACAGAGAGGTTGGGATTTCTGGGAATCCTCTATCTTGTTTTAACAGCTCTCCCATTCCTCCTTCTTGGAAATCCAAGTCCAGCTTTTATGACCCTGTGGTTTGGTTCCCTGTAAACCTCGTCAGATCTCGTTGCCTTTCCTTGGTCCTTCGCTGTGGTTGCTCAGCTCCCGATGGTTCGGTACTGACCACCCACAGGCTCCTGCAGATCCCACCTCCTGCTCTCTACACAGGGGTGAGCTGTGGCTCTCGGCCTCTGCTCTGAAGCCCACTCTGCTGCCGTGGTTTGACCACACCCCTCATAAAAATCACTCCCAACCTTGCATCTGAGCCCTTGAGAGTTCGTCAAGTGTCGGCTCTGCGTGGCCCCCCGTCCGTCCACTTCAAGTCCGTGATCCCCGTACCCCTGTCCTCATTTCCAGGCTGGGCTTTGCTCTAGGCTCCTGCGTTTCTCATTAGGGTAAAATAACATGTCTGGGCATCAGCATTAAGCTCAATTTTTGTTCCTTTACCTTTTGGCTCTTAGCTTGTCATCATGATTTAAATGCTGAACGGTAACACTGGCTTTTATTGATTGATTGATTGATTGATTGATTGAGACAGAGTCTCACTGTGTTGCCTAGGCTGGAGTTCAGTATCATGATCTTGGCTCACTGCAACCTCCAACTCCCCAGCTCAAGCGCTTTTCCTGTCTCAGCCTTCAGGTAGCTGGGATTATAGGTGTGCACCCATGGTTAATTTTTTTAATTTTTAGTAGAGACAGGATTTCACCATGTTGGCAAGGCTGGTCTCAAGCTCTTGGCCACAAGTGATCTGCACAACTCGGCCTCCCAAAGTGCTGGGATCACAGGCATGAGCCACAAGACTAGACTGGCTTTTTAAAAATAAGAGCTATACCTTGTTCCTCTCTGTACTTTCTGGGAGTATATTACACGCTGCCATCTTTAGATGTGTTCTAAGTGAACCAAACGCCTTGTTCCACCTGGACAGATCTTCATGGCAATGCCCTGGCCGGGAGGCTGAGACCTCATCTCCAGACCTTCTCACTCTTTTGAACGCTGAAGACCCATTTACTGCTCCATTGTTTCACAGGCTCCTATGGACTGTTGATTTAATATTTTATCTAGCAGATATTTGGAAAATAGCGGTCTGTAGGAGTTGGAAAACACAACACGTTTGTGTAAGGCATTACGTATTCAATCTTCCAACAATGTTTTGTGTGCCTTTGGTTTTGTGGGACCCTAACGTCAGGGCTGTGGCCTCTCGGGAATTTATGGCTGACATTTGGTGACCACCCACCCAGACTTCCGCAGTGGTTCCCGATCGCCTGTCACTGCAGCCTAGCCTCCATACCTGTAGGTTATGCATAACTAGTAGATTAAGCCTGTGTCACCTCCTGCTAGGAGGTTTTCTGCTTCCACACTGGATTCTATCTTTAAAGTGAGCTCCTTGATCTGGCACCTCGGTCCGCCCCTAGCTCCCAGTCTCTCCAGCCTTAAAATCAATTCCCTTTTGATATATAGAGTCCATTCTGTTCATTTCACCCACTCCCCCGGCAGCCATGGAGGCTCTAGTTGCTGGATGCTGGTTCCTGTTGTTAGAGTGAAAAGCTCAACCCTTTCAGCTCTTAAGAGCTCCCTGTCTCTCAGAACCATGTTCAACCTTTCTGACCTTTCCAATCAGTGGTACTCCCTCCGTCACCTCTGAGTGACTTGTCCCACAGATTTGTACTTAATGTGTGCTCCTGTGCCGTCATGCTTTTATACACACATGTTCATGTGCACACTCTTTGTTTAAAAAAAAAAACAATTTTCAATTTGGAAATAATTTTAAGCATTATCAAAATATCACAAAGAACATTCATATCCCCTTTACCCAGATTTACCTATTCTTAATATTGTACTCCTTTGGGTGGATCACTAGGTTAGCAGTTCGAGGCCAACCTGACCAACATGGTGAAAACCTGTCTCTACTAAAAATACAAAACTTAGCTGGGCATAGTGGTGTGTGCCTGTAGTCCCAGCTACTCAGGAGGCTGAGGCAGGAGAATAGCTTGAACTGGGTAGAGGCAGGGTGCAGTGAGTTGAGGTCGCACCATTGCACTCCAGCCTGGGTGACAGAGAGAGACTCTGCCTCAAAAAAAAAAAAAAAATTAGAAAACAAAAACCAAAAAACAACATTGTACCCCGTTGCCTTTTTCAATTTCTCTTTCTTTATTTCTTTCTGCAGTTTTGTCCTAAACCATTTGAGGGTAAGCTCATACAACATGGGCCTTTACTCCTAAACACATCAGTGTGTATTTCCTAAGAAGAGAGAGATTCTCTTATAGAACCGTAACTCTGTTATCACTTTTATAAATTTACATTGATACGATTCTTTTATCTGATCTCCTTCCGGGTTCCCGTTTTCTTAGTTGATCTAATGCTGTCCTTTATGACACAATTTCCCTTCAGTACAGAATCCAGTCTAGACTGGATAAAGAAAATGTGGCACATATACACCATGGAATACTATGCAGCCATAAAAAAGAATGAGTTCATGTCCTTTGCAGGGATATAAATGAAGCTGGAAACCATCATCCTCAGCAAACTAACAGAGGAAGATAAAACCATTCACTGCATGTTCTCACCCATAAGTGGGAGTTGATCAATGAGAACACATGAGCACAGGGAGGGGAACGTTACACACTGGGGCCTGTCAGGGGTTGGGGAGCAAGGCGAGGGAGAGCATTAGAACAAATACCTCATACATGTGGGGCTTAAAATCTAGATGACAGGTTGATAGGTGCAGCAAACCACCGTGGCACATGTATACCTATGTAACAAACCTGCACTTTCTGCACATGTATCCCAGAACTTAAAGTAAAAACAAAAAATCCAATCTAGAGTCAGATATTGCTTTACATTGTCATATCTCATTAGCCTCCTTAATCTGGAACATGTCTACAGCCTTTCTTTGATTTTGGTGACGTGGACATTTTTAAAGACTGTAGTTCCCCCTTCTCCATTTTTTTTTTAAATGGAAAATTCCCCATTTGTGTTTGAAGTTTGCTTTTGATTAGACTGAAGTTATGGATTCTTGGCTACAATGCTGTGTAGGCGATGTGCTATCTTTCTCAGCATGCTGCATTTGGAGTATCCAATGTCCCTCTCTCTCCGATGGGTGATGTCAGTTTTGATTACCCATGTGAGATGTTGTCGATTTTTCCACTGTACAATTAATGTGTTTTTCCTCCCTTGCAGCTAATAAGCAATCTGTGGAGAGACACTTTAAGGATAGGCAAAGATTCTCATTCTCAAAGATTGCCTTTTAGATGTGGCATCCGGTGATGATTCTTCCTTGCTCAGGCCTTCACCATAATGGTTGTAAACGATTTTCCAACTCCATTTCTCCCTCAATATTTACTGTTTGGCTCTTAGCGTTGCACAGTTAGCAAGAGACCTTCCTGTATCCGTATTTATTTGTCTGTATGACTATTCATTATTGGTATGGGCTCATGAATTTCTAATTAGTCAATGGTTCACATATCTCTACTTTTCTTAATTATTTTTGCGCTCAAATTGTCCCAGATTTGGCCACTGGGAACCCATTCAAACTGGTTCCCATGCTGTTACACAAGCACACCTTTGCTCTACCGTAAGCCCCTTGAAAGAGTATAAGCTTCTTGAGAACACATTAGTATTGTGACCCATATGTGATAGTAACTCAAATGTGCATGTGTTGTGAGGTAAGATGTGTTTCTTGGGTACTTTCTTGTGTTCCTTCTTGCTGTTGTTAAGTAACACCTATAATGCAAAGATCTAAGCTACATCTACCCAAATTGTTTTATGGTTAGGAGTTTTGGCATGTCAAAGCACCAAAATGTTCTACTGATTTGCACTGGGAAATTCTAAGAGTATCGATCATTGATATTAGATTCTCTCTCATCTGTAAGCCTCTTTTTACCAAGCTGTGTCGCATATTAATGTCCGTCTTTGATATTCACATGAGAATGATCAAACAAGGATCCTCAAGTGAAGATGATTTTTCTTTTAACCAGGAATTCTAAACTCAGATGTCTATAAGGTTCAGGAAGAAGATCCAATTGAAGGAATAAGGCAGATGCTTTTGCATGTTGTGGATTGTCATACACTGGAGAGCACATACCTTTCCTTAAAGAGGCAACCGCTTCTCAGCTTTAGTTATTTGTGTCTGTGTAGGAACATAGGTGCAGGGTTGCCAGATCTTCTAGTTTTTCAAGGCCATCCAGAAATCCAGATTTTTATGTAATCTTAAAATGTTCTGGTCTTTACCTCTCATCACCTAATTCCAAAAATATTAAAGCACATTTCAGTTCTACAAGCCAAGCCAGCTTGCAGCCCCTAATTACGTCAAAGTACAGAGTCAGAGAATTAAATGTTGACCTTCTATGAGTCCTTCTGAGGATAGAATTTGATGATTCTGTGATTTCTTATCTAGAAGTGAAAGGGTTTAACATTTCCTTTAAAGTTCCATTCAAAACACAAAATAAGATATAAAATCCACACATGTAAAACCCAAACCATTTTCTTTTCATGTTAAGTCCTAAGCATATAGCTAAAGACAACCCCCATCCCCCATGAAAGCCACAATTCCCAGTAATTTTCCAGATTTTCATCTGCATGAAAATCGATTTGGATCCCTCTCCAGAGCACCATTCATAATCCATCCCTCTTAGCCAGTGGGGGGTCACAATGTATCTTCCAGCAAGTCTGGCTAGGACATAAGCCTATAGGAGGAAAGTGCTCAGAAAAAAACTGAAAAGAGTCCTATCATGAGATCCATTTCTGGGACCATTCCTACAGAAGCAGGATACAGAGAGATGTTCAAAAAAGAAAGCCAAGTGTCAAGTGTAAACTGATAGATCTACTTCAAACATGAACCAAGAGGTTTTATGGGTCAATAGACTTGTGGGGCTTGAGGGCCTTTGAAATCAGGTGGGCCCAGCTTACCTATCCATAGCAAGAAGGACAGAAAATACCATGGGTATCTGAGAAATGTACTGTGTTGTCAGTTTGGGTGTATGATTTTTCTTTAGAAGAAAAAAAGAGATGGAGCTCTAGGCATCATGTTTGACTGAAGTGGAATACCACATTTTTTTGGAGTGCATTTGCTTTAGCAACATAATAAAAAAACATTTCTGAAGTGAAGGTTTTCTTGGTAACAATTCAGAGGAAATATTTGTGAAGTCTTGACCAACTGCACATACTGAAGATGATTCCCCCACCCCCCAGGAATGACTTCTTAGCAAGGGGGAAAATGACAGTGTGGGCATATGTGTTAACAAGGGGACAGTCGTCCTCACAATACATCTTTGTTTGGTCTCAGAAAAGAGATTAATAATGATTTATCTCCAGGCATTGGCTCAGTAGTTTACCCGATCCAATTTTCATCTGCGTGATGAAAAATGGATCTTATCATTGCAACTTATAACACAGGACATTTCTCAGATGCACATGGTATTTTCTGTCCTTCCTCTTGTTATGGATAGGTAAGCTGGACTTCTGATTTCAAAGGCCCTTGAGCCCCACAAGTCTGTTGGCCTATGCAATCAAATAAAACCTATTGGCTCATGTTTGAAGTAGACCTATCAGTTTATACTTGACCCTTTGCTTTCTTTTCTGAACATCTCTCTGTATCCTGCTTCTGTAGGAATGGTCCCAGAAATGGATCTCATGATAGGACTTTTTTCAGTGTTTTTCTGATCTGAACACTTTCCTCCTATAGGCTTGTGTCTTAGCCAGAGCTGCTGGAGGATACACTGTGATGCCCCTGGCCGAGAGGGATGGATTATGAAAGGTGCTCTGGAGAGGGGTCCAAATCTCTACACTCTAATCCTTTGCCTAAATTTTCCAGTGGACCTCTACATCTCTTTCCCGCCTCAAACAGCATCCCTACCTTTAGGAAAACTATCTCCCAGTGTCTCATTGCAAAGGGCAAATGAGTCTCTCCACGCTCTGGTTTTTGCAGACTCAGCCTCACAGGACACAAACCTGAAACATAGTTGCTCACACCCTATGTTTACTTTTATTTCCAGCCACATCTGGAGGCCAAAATTCATGTTTATTGCCAAGCCTTAGAACAGTTTTACTGAGTTTGTATGTTAGGGGAAGGTGGGAGAAATGCTCTCCTGACTTGTCGAGTGTAAAATGGATGGAGGAATCAATGGGCGAACCGTAAACCCCAACCATGTTTATTAACATCTGTGGCCTGCTTGCAGACGGGGAAGGCGTGAGCGGGCTGTGTTTGTCTTGGAGGTTTTAGCTCAGAGAGCTCCATGGTGTACTCTCTCCATATATATACAGCCAGGCATCTTTTTAACCCACCAGAGACCAGGAGAGGGGAACAAGGGCTGTTCAGAAGTGGAGGAGCCCGGGTGCGATAGGGGAGGAGTGAGGATGGGCACTTGGCCGTGTTTACCATCGGGGCAGTGCAGTAGGTGGGCCGATTCTGGTGACGTACTTGAGGCTTAAAAAATGATCATAAATCTGATGTCTGTCAAACAGGGCTGGCATTTTCTTTTCCTTTCACAACTAGGTTTTGTATGGCCAAAAAAAAAAAAAAAACAAAAAACCACTCTTTTTTTTTTTTTTTTTAAAAACAAGAAATTCTCTAAACTCTCATGAAGAGTGTCCCTCTAGCTGGGATCCATGGTTGCAGTGGAACCCCCCCCACCGCCAACACGCACACACACAGGAGCACATTGAGTGTTTGGTAGAGGCTGAACTCTCTCTGCTGGAGGATGGTGTCATCATTCGTTTTTGTTTTTGTTTTGTTTTGTTTTTTGGAGTTTTTTGTTTGTGCATTTCTACAGAGACATTGGAGTGGGAATGGCCACACTGAGTGGGCTGAGACCTGAAGCTCTGTGTTCAACAACTTGGTTTTTACCAGGGAATTACTCAGTTTGCTTTGGGTCAGACGGGAGCACCCTGAGCAAGCCAAGAGCTCCTTTAGTTTGCTGTCCTTCTGCCCTGAACACAGCTGGAACCAAGGGGCAATTCTGTAAGGCCCCAGGATGGAGGGAGGATGTGCTGTTTGTGGCCGCCAGCCTAGGGAGCAATGTGCTGGGGATGTCCTTTGAGCAGACGGTTTGGCTCTCTGGTACCTCACGTCTGAGGTGAGCCCGCCAAAGAAAAGGGCGCTTTTTGTGGTCAGAGCCTGGGGCTTGGATGAAACCCTCGGACAGGGGGAGTATGTGCCTGGGGGAGGCGTGGCCCACCAAGGAGGAGAAAAACCCCCCTGTCTGTGAGGAGCATGGCTGCCAGGCCTCTCCACTCAGGGAACAGTGGACAACTGTTGGAAAGCTTGGCCTGCCCTGACGTCCAGGTGTGCCTGGCCAGTCAGGTACGTCATCTCAGGGAAGGCACGAGGCTGCGCGTCCGCCGGCCCCCTCGCCCCCCATCTCTGCCCACCGTTGCCAGAACGTTCCAGATATTCTTGGGACTTGACCCTCTGCTCCGATGCAGGCTGGGTGGGGTCAGGGCTTCCTTCCCCCACCACCCTCACCGCACCAGCCTCACGTTGCATTTTCCACGGCGGGCAGTGTCCCAGCCAAGCTGTGAGCCCTCGGATCTGAGGAGCTCACTGCTTTTCAGGGCTTTTTTCCTGGCCCCTGGCCACCCTTAACTGCTGGGTTATTTGGGCAGGATTCGAGGGTGTGAAACCAGTGGGGCCAGAGAGGGAGGCTGGGGTTCAACCCAGTGGGGTGAGATCTCCCTGTGGGCTTTGGGTTGGGGGCACGGACACATCCCCAGCAGGGCCTCCTGGAAGAAACCCAGCTGCTGAAATGCCAGTACTTTTCCATGGGTGGGTGGGGCGGGGAGGAGGAGGACTTTGAACCCCAGTGACCTGGCAGCCCAGGATTTTCCAGGCTTGCTTTGGGGAGGTTATCCCTACGAGGGACTAGGAATCAGGAAGACTTCATTTTATTTTGCAAAACTGTAACCAAGCTTCACACTTAGGATGATAAAATGCTGGGTGGACGTACTGGAGGTCCTCATCAATGCCTTCCCAGAACCCTCGAGACCGCAGGGGTAAAGGTGCCTCAGCAAGATGAGTTATGCGGTAAAGGCAATATCTCATGATTTTTCCCACTGCTTCAAAATGTACTGTTGTGCTGCTGAGCTCGGTGGAAGGTGCTAGAACAAGGTCTGCTCTCCAGGGTTCTCTCTGTTTCTCACCTTACCTCAACGTCGTGCCTGCAGTTTGTAAAAAGGAGTGTTCCCTAGCCTGTACCCTCATGGGTCTTGTGTTCTCCCAAGTCTAATTATTTTTTTAAAACATTTTCAGAATTTCCACTCTCCACAGTGTGGCTTTGGAGCTGGGGTCCACCCCAGTTCTGCCTGGGGTGCAGCCAGCAGGCAGCTCCCTGGGTTTCATTCCTGCAGCTGACTGTATCTGTGTCAGGCATCTGTTTCATGTCATTTACTTGGAGGAGCCTTCGCAGTTGCTGTGATGCTGTTCCCACCCCCGTCATCCTGCTTTGCAGAAACTTCAAGATTTATAACTGAATGTTTTTGTTTACTTGTTTTGACCTGCGCCCCTCTGGAATACACACCACACAGGTGGAGGTGAAGCCCTAGCTCCCAGCATAGCATCAGCCACACCATCGATGCCCCATTGGGATTTGAGTTACTCCCTCCAGCATGGGAGATGTGTGGCAAATTCAACCTCGACTGCTGTTGGGTATTTCTGCATTTTGGATTCCTACATCTCTGTGACTCTGGTTTATACTTGCCTGCTTCTAGGGAAAGGGGGATAAAAGAGGATCGTCATTTAACATTGAAACCTGATTATTTACTTCTCAAACTTACAGCATGCTCAGAGCTGTGGGATTATGGAGTATTTGTTTATTTTTTATTTTTATTTTTTAAAAAAGGTAGCGGCACAGTGGCTCACGCCTGTAATCCCAGCCCTTTGGGAGGCTGAGGCAGGCGTATCACAAGGTTAGGACATTGAGACAATCCTGGCTAACATGGTGAAAGCCATCTCTACTAAAAATACAAAAATTGGCTGTGTGTGGTGGCGTGCGCCTGTAATCCCAGCTCCTCAGGAGACTGAGTCAGGAGAATCGCTTCAACCTGGGAGGCGGAGATTGCAGTGAGCTGAGATCGTGCCACTGCACTCCGCCTGGCAACAGAGTGAGACTTTGTCTAAAAAATAAATAAAAAGCTAGAGACAGGGTCTCCCTATGTTGACCAGGCTGGTCTCGAACTCCTGGCCTCAAGCAATCCCCCCGGCTCTGCCTCCCAAAGTGCCAAGATTACAGGCGTGAGCCACCGTGCCTGACATTATTTATTTTTAATTTTTCATTGGTGTATTTATTTTAGACAGAGAAAAATGTAAGCAGGATTGTGCATTCTCACTATTGGTTGTTATTGTGGTTGTAGAGATGAATAATTATGAGAGTATTTTTCTTAACCAATAAATTGCGGTCTTCCGCTTCTTGGAAGTATCTAAAAGTAGTGGGTTCCGATTTCGTGTTAGTATAAGTCCCCAGTTCCTTCTGCCATTGCCTGGGTGAGAGGTGGCCCGGGATACCTCAAAGGCTGCTCATTGTGTGGCCATGTCAAGTGGACACTTTCTGCAGACAGGCTCAAAGGGCTCACATGTTTTGTTACTCATCACAGTATCCCTTTAAACTGCGAGCTTGGTTTTGGTCATGTATTCTCAAATCCCTGGAAGTCTGGGAACTTTGGAACCTTCTCTGAGTATCTTCTGATAACCAAAGTCTTCTGGTTGAAGGGCCTAGGTGGTGTGAATATCTCCACAAGAGGCCCAGGATATTTTTTGGGAGGACAGGCCCTAGGGTCTAGACAATAATGCGTGGACTGGGAGTTTTAGGTTTGGCTTTCCTTCCACCCTAAGGCTTCCCTTTACCCCAAAGCTGGGCATCCATATTTCACTGATCCTAGATAACCATGCAAGTATACAATGTATAAAGATGTAAATAGGGCGAAAGTGCGTCTGAGGCTCCTAAGACATTTAGTGGTCAAAGTTACAGGCTTTGGTTCTCTCAGCAATCTCTTGACCACGTGATGTGAAGTTTTGCCTGTTATTCACTGGAAACAGCCTGGCAGAATTGGACTCCTCCATATCTTTCTACACACAAGATACTGAAATAATCTCTATCCCTATACTAAATGGAAGATGTTTGAGGAAGTGAAGTTTCCTTCCTTCCTTCCTTCCTTCCTTCCTTCCTTCCTTCCTTCCTTCCTTCCTTCTTTCTCTCTCTCTCTCTCTCTCTCTCTCTCTCTCTCTCTCTCTTTCTTTTCTTTCTTTCTGAGACACAGTTTCACCCTTGTTGCCCAGGCTGGAGTGCAATAGTGCAATATCAACTCACTGTACCCTCTGCCTCCCAGATTCAAGCGATTCCCCTGCCTCAGCCTCCTGAGTAGCTGGGATTGCAGGTGCCCGCCGCCACTGCACCCAACTATTTTTTTTTCTTTTTTTGTATTTTTAGTAGAGACAGGGTTTCACCATGTTGACCAGGCTTGTCTTGAACTTCTGACCTCAGGTGATCCACCCTCCTTGGCATCCCAATGTGCTGGGATTACAGGCATGAGCCACCTCGCCTGGCCAGAGTGGGATTTCTTAAGGTGAAACTCTGAAATGTTTTACTTTCATTTCACAACAGAAAAAGATGAGTTGGTTCTGGACCATGCCTTCAAGAGGTATCCATCTTAACAGAAACAGACAAACCCAGCTAGAAAGTTCCAGAAGCCGTGAGAGTTGGAGGCAGAGGATGTGGGGCTCTGAACTGCCTGGCAGAAAGAGTTGAATGTATATTAAATGATACTGGAAACCAATGGTCCTACACTTGTACTGATGCCTACATTAATTTGAAATTCTTCCTATTTTTTTTTCTGAAACATTTAAGGCAATTGGCACACCTAGTCTCCATCTCCCCAGTTATAAACTTGACCCTCGACTTGCATGCATTGGTAAAACTTTGCTTGCACGTGTCTTGGTTTCATGCATGATTCTACAGCCTGTATGTGTGCGTTGTGGAGTTGGGCTATGTTGAGTTTCTGCATCTGACTGTAAGTCCTTGGAGGCAAGGCACGTGTTGATTCTTTGTGCCTTCATATGCACGCCATGGTGTGCGAACGGATACTACGCAGGAGGCTGTTTAACCACGTTTGGGAGGAGGGTCAGACCTCTCTCGCTTTGCTCCCCACCTCCTTCTTCCCTGCCTTCCTCCCTGGTTAATCATGTCTGTTGGGCTAGCCGGTGTACAGGGGTATTGACGGGTCTCCTGTCGGAAACCTGGAATGGGATGATGGAGGCTCCCATCGCTGTCCTCATCTCAGACTTTGGGTTTAAGTCACTTTCTGAAAACCACATTCCCACCACAGCACGGAACCCGGTGGAGAGGCCTGAGGAGCAGGCCTGGGTTCCCTGGTTGCCCGGTTCCAAGAGGGGCCCATCGTCCTATGCTCTGGGGTGGCCTTGGGATTACAAGAGCCCAGCTTAACAACCTTCCCGTCAGGCTCCTGGTCACAGCATGAGGCTTCAAAATCAGCCAAGCCTGGCAAAGAAGGTGTTGGATCATGGGGCTTTAGGATTTCAGTTTAGTATTTCAGAATATCTGCACATTCTTACCTGGTACTTCATTTCTTTTCTGTTAGGATTTTCTGATAAACCCAAAGACACCCTCAACCATTGCCCATACATGGCTTCCACAAGGACAGGAATCATCCCTTTACCTCCTAGCTGGCCTTCCTTCTGAAATCGAAGATCTTCACCCGCTTCCCGTCCCTTGACCACAGCCCCAACTTGGTTCTCCTGTGTCTCCCGACACCCCAGAGAGACAGGAAGGATGAAGAACGATGGTTGAAATCTTCCCGATGGAGACGATAAAGCAGTTTCAGTGTAGGCCTGAGGCCACACTATTCCTGGACTCCTGTGAGGTCCTCTCACTTGCCCCTGTGACTTTGAGCACAGTCAAGTTACCTCCCTACGGCCTCATTCAGATACCACCTCTGCCAAGTGTTCTCATTTTCTGTCCTTGGCAATTAACCGATCACCTGTTATCTGCCTAGCTGGTGGTGTCCATGCCTTAAAAAGCTATAAAACCTCGGTGTCCAAGCTGGCACAGCTAGAGAATACCAGAGGTGCCATTCATACTCAGATACACCCAACAGCTTTCCTTCCAAGTTAACCCTTTGGCAAATGACCCTGTGGCCATTTCCCTCCTCACCAGCTCAGACCCTCTGCCCCAATAACCCAGAGGGGTGGGAGCCACCTTTTCCCCCAGCCTCACTGTGCACGTAGAGCATCATCTACATATTAATGTCTATATGATATATGATATACACAGACATACATAATCCACATCACAAAATACAAGTGCTAGTTGGTATCATCTTTCCTAGTAGATTTCCACACTGGAAAACCTGGGACCTGCCTTCTCTTCTTTGCATTTCTGGTGCATGGTCTAATACCTGGCATGTAGTAGGTGTTCCATCAATACCAAAATGCCTTATGGTGTGCCGGTGATTTCAGAGTGAGCCCTTTGCTCGCCAGTGTCATGTCTTTTGTTGTTGTAAGGTTGCCTGAGGGCTTCGTGATGTTTTTTTTCCTTTAAGAAAACTCCTTCTTCCCTAAGGGCTGTGTGGTCACTGCTGTCTGTTTCCATTAGGCTGGTTGGCTGCAGTGCGCTCCCGGCGGTGATGCGCTGGGGGCTGAGTGAAATGCAAACCTCAGGCCTCCCCTGGCTGCCCATCTGTTATTAGCCATTTGCTGCCACACACAAGGGGTCGGGGGACACCTGGAGAGGGAGTGTGGAGTGCCCCGTGTGGCCTTTCCAGGAGAATGCATTTGGCTTTCCATAAAAGACTTCTTAACCATGGGCAGGCGTGTGAGTCCAGTGGAAGGCTGAGGATGTTCAGTCCTTAGACTAAGCAGTGGCTTTCGGCTGGACGCGGTGGCTCACGCCTGTAATCCCAGCACTTTGGGAGGCCAAGGCAGGCGGATCACGAGGTCAAGAGATAGAGACCATCCTGGCCAATATGGTGAAACCCCATCTCTACTAAAAATACAAAAAAATTAGCCGGTCTTGGTGGTGCATGCCTGTAGTCCCAGCTACTCGGGGGGCTGAGGCAGGACAATTGTTTGAAACCGGAAAATGGAAGTTGCAGTGAGCGGGGATTGCGCCACTGCACTCCAGCCTGGCAAAAGAGCAAGACTCTGTCTCAAAAAATAAATAAATAAAAAAGAATAAGCAGTGGCTTTTAAGCAGTGTGCTCTGGGACCACGCTGGGCCTCAGAGAGGCTTCTCCAGCATCACCCTGGAGAAGCAGAGCACCAGAGCAATGGGTGAGGTCCAGCCTGATCCTGCTCACATCAGCCAGGGCACATCCAACTATGTTGCCAGTTGACTGTTGGGGTCCTGGATTGGAGTTTGGGAGGGCTGAGGGAGGTTTTTAAACCCACACAAATATAGCATTGACTTTACTGCAGATACTGTTTGAAGCGCTATATTGGTGTGTTTTCATGCTGCTGCTAAAGACATACCCAAGACTGGGAAGAAAAAGAGGTTTAATTGGACTTATGGCTCCACATGGCTGGGGAGGCCTCAGAATCATGGATGGAGGTAAAAGGCACTTCTGATATGGCAGTGGCGAGAGAAAATGAGGAGGAAGCAAAAGTGGAACCTCCTGATAAACCCATCAGATCTCACAAGACCTATTCCCTATCAGGAGAATCGCTTGGGAAAGACTGGGTCCCGTGATTCAGTTACCTCCCCCGGGTCCCTCCCACAACATATGGGGATTCTGGGAGATATAATTCAAATTGAGATTTGAGTGGGGACAGAGACACAGTCAAACTGTATCAAGTGCATTACAAATATTAGTCGATTTCCTCAGAATGGACTTATAGGTAGATACTATTATTCTATCCATTTTTGACAGATGAGGAAACTGAGGCACAAAGAAGTTAAGGCATTTGTCCAAAGATGATAAACAGTGGAGATGGGATTCATACTCACAGAACTGGCCTGACTCTGGGTTCTGCTGCTTTGAAGAACTAGGTTTGGAAAACCACCAGAGGTTCAGTCCACTGTGCCCCCAGTTCCTGAGTTTGCTGAACCAGCACCATTGCCCTTGTCTGGTAGGGAAAGTGAGCCTCTAAAATAAAGGTTCGGAGTCATGCAGTGTGGCCCTGGTCCCTGGGGCTGGGTATTAAAAGTCAAGAGAAGCAGGAAGCCCCTGCATCCATTTCCCTCCTCCCCAGCCCAGACACCAACCCAGGGTGGTGGGAGCCACCTTCATCCCCAGCCTTGCTGCACAGCTATTAAGTGGGGATTTGCCAATCAATAAATCAAGGCACCTGAAAAATGAACTGGGGAACCACACTGGCTTCCCCTCTTCTTGATTAAAACAAACAACATTGTAAAATGTCAACCTGTCAGTCGTTTGGAAAGTTTGCGGCATGGAAAGGCGATTACCCAAATGACTTTTTAAAAGTATGAGAATTTGCCTGGCTGAATGTTTTTTAATTAATGCCGTGAGTTAACATTAATAACTATTCATAGCTCAGTGAGCTGGGCTTGGGGTGGGTTTAGGAAACATTTGGTATCTCTGGCAGGGACAGATGTTGACCTGGCCTGTCGGCAGCTTTGACAAACCTAAGGATCTCAGGATCCTGTTGAGCGTGAGGACCGGGGAGGACAGAGCTGTTTGCAGTCGGTGTAGGCTTTCATGGTATTGTGAGCATTTCACGTTAGCCTAAGTGTTGCAGCTGTGCAGGTGGTCTCTAGGGCTTAGAGTCTCCCCAGTGTTCTCCCCCACCCCTCCCGTCATTCTGGTGAACAAGCCTCTCGGGATTCTTTGAAAAAAAAAATGCTGCTTGGGGTCACACCATTTAAACTTACCTCCCTAATTTTCTGTGATCTCATTTTTCCTTAAAATATCATTGGAAAAGTGTTTTTGAGTTGAGCATTTTATTTTCCATTTAAACATGGTGAAACCGAGACATAGGGGCTAAGGCTTGGCATGAGGTTGGTGGACCTGGGCCTAGGACACCTTCTGTGGTTCCGCCTTCACAGGCTGGGAGCAGCGTTCGACCACAGTGACATCATGATCTCTGCCAGAGGATGCTCGGGCTCTGTGGCCTCTGTTTTGCTGATGGGTACGGACACCGTATTCAGTGGGTATCCATCCCTAGGGGCAAAGATGTGGTTTTAATGGAGAAAACCCTGATGGGCTTATAAACTTTTGATTGTTTTTTTTTTTTTTTTTTTTTTTTTTTAAAAAAAGTGGGTTGAGCTCCATCTTTAAGTTGGTGACTCTGCTCTAGGAAGGTCTGGGAGAGAGCTGAAAGTTGGGCAGTTGTTAGTAGCTCCAGGTAGAGGTGGTTTGGGAAGACTGGTGAGGCACCAAGAGCAGAAAGTCCAGCCCTTCTGGTTTAGCAATCTCCAGAGAGCTCTGCTGTTGCTGAGGTCGTCTGCACAGGTTGCTGGGAGCAAAATGGGGCTTAGGAAAGAGGTCCGGAACAGGGGTTTGGGACATCTTCAAGGAAGAGGGGAAGCAACAGGAATTAGGGTGGGCTGAAGACTGAGCCTCGGGTTCCCCTTTGTGCTGGACCTAGGAGAAAGAAGGGGAGCCAAGAAAATAGGGGGGAGCTTTGGAGGTCTGGACACCTAAACGAGGTCCCCTTGTCACCTGCATTCCCACCTTCTTGGGAGACCTGGAGAGTTGGCAGAAGGATTCTGAGGATCAAGTCTACTCTTTGTTTCCTGGGCTCATGTGGAGCCTCAGACCCCGTATTTCTGGCATGGCCTCTGCAGGCTGTGTCGTGGAACTCGCCCCCTGCGCCCCGCTGGGCTTGTGTAACAGGCGTGGGGAAGTGCAAGGGGCTGTAGGTACTGAAGTGAAAGTCAGGTGTGGTGAGAACCATCTGTCTATAATGGCACAGGTATTTGGGACATGCCACAAGGCATATCTGTTCAACCCTGTGGCCTGTACGTAGCCTGTCAGCTGGGTTAGGGTTCTCAGTCAGGTTCACGTTCAAGCCAATATTGACTGTGTCATTCAGTGGAAAGAGCTGCCTTCCTATCGGTGTAATTGACAGCAGCACTTACCATCTGGGTGTGTCTGGCTCTTGGTCTCACTTTGGGTCATGCCATTGGTCCCAAAAGTACCCTTTTGAGGTACTCTTTATCCTTGATTGCTAAGCCATTTCTGATTTAGCAAACAAGACTGTAGCTTCTATTTTTAATGTTTTTTTTTAAAGTACATTTAATAGTTTTATTTCTAGCCCAAAACAATGAATGTCATCTTATTTTTATTATCTTTTAAATACCATGGTATTTTTATCTTCACCAAACACTGCCTGGTTACTTCAGACATGAAAAAATAGGAAAACACAACAGTCTTAAACTTACTACCAAGAGATAACTAACATTAACCTTTTGCTTCCTCCTTCCTAGTTTGTTTTTATAAACCATGCAATTCTATAATTTCTTTACAGCAGTAGCAATAGCTAACATTCATGATTTACTTACGATGGTCCAGGAAATATGCAAAGCAGTTGAATACACAGTTTAATTTAGAATTAATTATATATATAGAAATAAGCAGTATAGAGAAAACATAGTCCTCAAATAAAAATAACAGTTATGGTTGTAGAGGGTTTACTAGAGGCAATAAGTAGTCACTCCAGCTATGTCCATTGTTTGGTTGAGAAAACGGACACCCCAAAGGTGTCTAGACCAAATCGGGTGTGGTGTCTCATGCCTGTAATCCCAGCACTTTGGGAGGCCAAGGTGGGTCGATCCCTTGAGGTCATGAGTTCGAGACCAGCTTGGCGGACATGGTGAAACCCCATCTCTACTAAAAATACTAAAAATTAGCTGGGCATGGTGGTGCATGCCTGTAATCCCAGCTACTCGGGAGGCTGAGGCAAGACAATCACTTGAACCTGGAAGGCAGAGGTTGCAGTTAGCTGAGGTTGTAACATTGCATTCCGGCCTTGGGCAACAAGAGCGAAACTCCGTCTCAAAAAAAAAAAAAAGTGTCTAGATTAAGCTTTTAGCCTCCAACTCTTTGCCTCTAGAACCCACACATGTGTGATATGATTTCAATCATTTAATAATATGCTGAGATTTCTTTTTCCTCGTGTCTACAGCATTTTTACTGACTCCTTGGCATTCTCTTACTCTTCATCCCTGGCCACTATTCACACCTAGAATGGATGGCTGTTCAGAATGAAGCTCACATCACTGTCTTTACCGTCCAGGAAGAGGGATATTTTTCTTTGCTGTTTCCCAGGTCCTTGCGAAATTCCTCAATGTAGTCTGCACGGAGTGAGTGTTTGTCTCCTTCCAAAAAGTACACGCTTGTCTTGACCAGTTTGGAACTGGAGTTTGAGATTTGGCTAGAACTCTACAAAGATTGCACTCCAGCTGATGATAGGTTGGTACGTTCCAGTCTCTCTTTCCACCACCTCTCACTGGGTCACCTAGAATCCCCTGGGCGAGGCACAAGACAACATTTTCACTGCTTTAAGTCAGAGGCAGTTGTTTAGAACTGCTTTATTTTCCCATAAAGTTATTGTCGTTGAAAAAAAATATATATGCATGCATATGGGCACACACACACACATACACACACACACCTCTGCCCACCTATGATAAACCTTAACCCAAAGTGGGAGAGTTTGGTGCCCACGCCAGGGCAAAAGACTGTAACCTTCCCTGGTAAGCCTAGCAAAGCACAATTTTTCTTTCAGCCAGGAGGTCAGTCTCCTAGAGAGGCACTTTATAAGAATTTTGTGGGTAGATCACATGGGTATTAGATGTGGGGAAGCTTGCCTTATTCTTTCAGCGCATCACAGCCTTAGTTCTCTGACAGACTCACATTTTCTGTAGGATAAAAGTCTGAATACCAACTCTCTCTATGGACCGGGGCCTTGTCTTTCAAGCTCTGGGTGTGTGGTCACTGCAGGGATGACTTGGGAGTTTGGGTAGGGAATGATCTTCGCAGGGGAAACCCCAGAAAGATAGAAAAAGAGAGGAGAAACCTTGCCGGCCTGCCATCAGGTTTGTTTTTGTTAGATGAAAGATAATCCTTGCTTGGTGTCAACATGTCTTGGCGTTGTGGTAACAATTCTTTGGTGATCTAGCTGTTTAATGAGCATAGGAGATGAGAACCGACTCCTGTTAATCACCATCTCCTCTGGAAAGACTCCGTGGAAAGGGAGAACAAATGAAAGAAAGAAAGAAAGAAAGAAAAGAAAGAAAGAGGTGTTTAGAGTTATGATATATAGGATTTAGCTAGCTCTACCAGCAATGGATTTTCTATTGTTCTATTGTCCACACTCATCCTTGTCTACCACTAAGAATGTATGCNCTCTCCAAGTAAACATTTCAGAGCTGGGCCAGAATAATTAGGAGGTACATTGCCATCTGGAAATGTTCATTCTTTTGTTTACCTTGTATTGACTCTGTTCCAACGAGTGAATCCCTGATATGGGATGCCTGAACTTTTCTTCCTTATGAAAAAAAAAAGCACACATATCTCCTAGTTGGGGCTTTCTTTGATTTTAGCTGAGCTGGGTTAGGTAGTGCGTGGGAAAGATCACCGGGCAGCTTGCTTGTCTAAAAGCCAAGCCTGGATGCGGTGGGGAGGGGCGGGCAGGAGAGAAGGCTGTCTACCCTCCCTCAACAGGAAAATAAAGCAGATAAATAAACCCTAATCCTGACCTGGGGGCAAGTCCCAATAAAGATCCAGGTTAATTTTTCCTGCCGATCCAACCCTTGAATTCATTGTGAGAATTAGACATTCTGCGGCACTAATTTGCCAGATCAGATTGTATAATTATCCTTTATAGGCCTGGGTGTGATGTATGCTCCGTGTTTATGCTGCAGGGGGCTGAGTGTTTGGACTTCAAGTTGCTGCTCCATCCTGCCAGACTGCGCTTCTCACACACAGGCAGGGGTGGCAGCTGTTGGAGCGTCTGCCGGGCCAGAAACAGGCCCAGGGTGCGGGGGCCTTCGATGAACTTGCCTGGAATGGGACAGAAAACTTTCAATAGAACCCAGAGTGAAAAGGATGAGCCTCTGGGAAGCAGGTGGAGGTGGGTCCCCTGGCTCGAGTGGGCTCTCACAGAAAGAGCATTTGACAAGGGGTTTCAGTGAAGACTGAGAAATTTGGAGACTGGAAAAAAAAGTAGGTCAATTCAGAACCAAATGATGTTCATAATCTTTGGCACTTTTGTGTTCTTAGACCTCTTCCTCCATAAAAACAAAACATTAAAAATTGTATTTTATGGCTGGACACGCTGGCCCATGCCTGTAATACCGGCACTTTGGGAGGCAGAGGCAGGTGAGTCACATGAGGTCAGGAGTTTCAGACCAGCCTGGTCAACGTGGTGAAACCCTGTCTCTACTAAAAATACAAAAATTAGCCAGGCGTGCTGGCGCACGCCTTTAATCCCAGCTGCTTGGGAGGCTGAGGCAGGAGAATCACTTGAACCTGGGAGGCAGAGTTTGCAGTGAGCCAAAATTGTGCCACTGCACTCCAACATGGGTGACAGAGCGAGAATCCATCTCAAAAAAAAAAAAAAAAATGTATTTGACAACCATAGTGATAGAATCCAGATGATTAGAGTCCAGGCTGGATTCATTGTTATCTAGGCATTCCTATTACCGCCGTTTTATTCATTCTGGTTTTAAAAGGAATTTGAACATTTTCTTTGGCCCCCTTTTTAGGTATTGGCCCCCCAAAAGTATTGGGGGCCCAGTGGATGTGTTGACCTTGGGTAGGTTTCTAGAAATTGGACCCAGTGGTTTGGCTTCTTGACTACTTGACCTGTTTCGTTGAAATCACTCCGCTTTGATTTTGGACCCATCAGGAATGTCCAAGAATTCCCCCAACCTGCAACTCTTATTCTGGCCACAGAGGGGGCTCTAGCTCATAAAGTGTGGACATCCATCCACATTTCCCATTCCGGGTATTCTTCCCTCTCCACCCTGGTCTACTCCTGTAGCGTGTGGCTGCCTCTTCCAGCATGGCCTACTGCCTTCCTGGTGCACTTTTTGGAGAAAGTGGCGAGTTTGTGGGACTGGATGTGTTCCAGCCTAATGTCTCCTTGTGGCCTCACCTGCTGGGCCTTTTGAGTCTAGGTTCCTCAGTCCAAGGTGTCCCGGAGGAGTGGGCTCTTCCCTCTTGGCTGGAGGTGTCTTGTTGCTGGTGTTGAGCTGGGAACCACTAGGTGGTGTATGGCTCCAGGCATCCCGGGAATGTCAGGAAGGAGGGGTGGGGCCGGGGGTGCAGGAGGCAGGGAGGGACCCTTGGGGGCAGGCTGTGGGTAGCCAGTTGCAGTCTGTGGCCTCCCTCAGAGGTTTGGAGTCGGGCGTGGTGTGTTGCTGTTGGCCTCCTTCCGAGGGAGTGCCATCCCCTCCCTGTCCCACCGCCATCCGTGGTAAGGACAGTAAGGGCAGCGCTACGTGGTGGGGAGGTGTGTGTGAAGCCACGGAAGGGCTTCACAGGGCCAGTGCCAAGGCCAGTGGGCCCTGGACAGAGCCAGGCTCCCTGGGCGGCCCTGCATCTTGGTGGCCCAGGTCATCGTGCCAGTGCAAAAAGCCAGTGGGCATGAGACCCCTACTCCCTTTAAGGACCAGAGCAGAAACAGACCATTTTGTTGAATGCAGTGACCCAGGTGCACTTCAGGTTACAAGTAGCACTGCTTAGAACAGGACTACAGGAAAGGGGAAAGGGGGCAGCTGTCTCTTGGGACATGAGTAATGTCTCTTACCCAGTTGGCACTCTAGAATTCAACTGGGCATGTCTCTGGGGCCTCCTGGAAAAGTGGTGTTTTCCATCCCAGAGGAGAAAGCCGAGGCTGGAGAGAGGGGTGCGGTCAGCTTGCCTGAGGTTCCTTGGGGGCATAGGAGGGGGAAGAGGGGATACCTAAATTCTTGTAACTCAGGGTGTTCTGAGGACCCCCAGCGCTGACTTCACCCAGGAACACTTCAGAAAGGCAGAATCTCAGGCTGTCACCCCAGACCCACCGAATGCAAATTTCAGCAAGATCACCAGAGGATCCTCAGAGTCTGTTACTTATTAAACTTACCTGGGGAACTTAAAAAAAAAATCCTAGTGCCCAGGCCTCACCTTGTAAGAATCAGAACCTCTGGGGGCGGGGGTCAGGGTTCAGAATGATTTTCCAGCTGCCCAGGGGAGGGGGCAGCGATTTTCGTGAGTAGCCATGTCTGAGAACCTCAGCTGTAAGCCTCTGCCTCCCCTCTTTCGCCTACTCCCCACTGTAGGATTTCAATAAGATCGCTTTCCACTGTCCCACTGTCCTCTCTCCCTAATCTCTGCCATTATTAAATGGGCAGAGGCTTCATGCGGACAGGTTGAAGAGTTAAGACTAAGTTAGCATAAAATGCAAATCTCCCATGGAGGGGTGATGCTGAAGCTATGTCCATTCAGCTGGGCTTTAGCTGGAATGAGCTTATTGGATGCTTTCCACCTAATAACAAACTGAAAATGGGTTGTGCATGGGGGTGGCTTTGTATAAAGTAAAAACAGGAACCCGTTCCAGATGCTGGGGTTGGCCTTAGTGGCTCTTGTGCAGTTTTGCTTGCTCCGTTTTGGTGAGTTTTCTAGCATTTTCGGGTTAGGTCCAGCATCGGCCAGTTAGGTCCCAAGTGTTGCGTGATTCATCAGGGCTAAAACTGTCAGCCTCCTTTACCCTGCAGTCAAGAGCCTATGCATTTGAGGTTGGTCCTGTAATATGTTCATGGGTGTGGAAGTGGGAGCCAGGTCCAGCACACGTGTGTTGCTGGTGTGTGGGGGTGGGGGTGCTGGAGCCCAAGAGGACCCCCAGTCTGATCTGGTGGTAGGTGCTGGTTGATGGAATTGGCCTCAGGGTACCAGCCCAGCTCTGTCCTCAGTAACTCAAAAACCCCCAGAGTGATAATGTATAATGTGCGCCCAGCAAAAGAACAAACACTACGCAGAGACAATCCTTTCTCTTGTGTGTGAAGGTTACAAGTTTTCTGTTTCAAATCTGATGGTATTCTTTTTCCCTTTTTTCCTTCTCCTCTGTTTTCATTTGCCAACCTGAGGGTCTAGAGTGATTTCTTTGAGCCTAATGATGGGGAAAGTTAGAATGGGGCTATTATCTTTAAACACCTTTTGAAATACTACTCTTCCTGGTGTCTGAATTAGATCGAACAGAGGTTGGGCTTAAAGATTAAATGTCTATTTTAGCAACAGCAGCAACAGCAGCTATGCTGATATCTGTGTACATTTGCTCAGTAATGATATGGGTGGAATGAAACAGAAACTCACAACGAGAATGTATAATTAATAATATTATAGCTGATATTTACTGAGCGCTTAATGGGGACCAGACGCTCATCATATGTAATCCCATTCAGTGAATTCAGACATATAATAAGATCAGAACATATGAAAATTCAGAAATAGGATCATAGGAGTAAAAGACCCAATAAAAACAGAACAAGTTGGCACTGTGGTGTACGCTTGTTTTGTTGTAAATGTTCGCTGTAAACTTGTTTTTTCGTAACTTGAAAAAAAATTACTCCCCCGTGTAAATATCTGTTTACATGTTAGTTTATTCTAGGTCAAGTTTGTGATCATAATAAACTCTTTGTCTCTGAAAATTTTCTTTAGTTTGCCGTATCCATAATTGGCATAGGAAATGAATTACTCCCCTTTTTCTGATGAATGTAGTTTTAGTCTGTATGGAAGAATAAACAGCTATTAAACTCCTGTGTGCTTGTGGGGAGCTGTCTGGCATTGAGGGACCACTTCTTCTACATTTAAGCTTCAAGATGAGTTTCATTATCTTGTTTCCTGGTGTAATTCTTCCCTTATTTTTCTAGGTGGAATCAGAGATTTCTGGCTGACTTGGTGGGTGCTTTGAACCAGGAAAGGACAAGAAAGAGGTGAGTTGCACTTGGCAGTCACAGTACAGCTGTGCCCCTGGGGCTCTTTGCTTCGAGGTTTTGATCCTCCTTTGGTACAACCCTTTGCTCAGACATCCCTAATGCCCCCAGCTCAGAGCAGCAGTTGGCAGGCAGGTTCCTTGCAGTGAGCCATCAGAGAGGCCTAGAGACACGGGTCAGTACGTACAAACAGTCATCACAGTTAATTTAAGCCAGGCTATCTGCTCCTGGCTTTTACTTGGATCAACTTATTTTCACCTGTCCCCACTCTAGAGTGAGGTCCTGTTATGCCCAGCCTACAGATGGGGAGGCTGAAGTACAGTCAATTGCCCAAGGTCACAGTTAACTAGTGAGGGAGCCAGGCCTGGACTGTTACTGGGATCTATTGCTCTTCTGAGTGACAGTGAATTTTCTCAGCTCCCCAGGGCACCATGCAACTTCTCCTGCTACCTGCCCTGAACACACTGACTCCACTGCAGGGCACAGAGGTCTTGCAGTATGCAGGGAGAACAGGAGGCAGGTGACTCGAAGCCTGCGGGTCCTGGAGACAGAGAAACAGGTGGATTGCACCTGCTGGCCTTCAGGAGCGCAGAGACTGTCCGTGGGATTAAGGGGCATATCAGGGCTTTCTGGCATGCTGCCAACTGAAGTCTGCTCCCAATAAAACAGGATGTGGAACAAGGGGCTGCTCCCCTATTGCAAGGGCTGGGTTTGCCCAGGGCTGTCTAGACTCCACCATTCACAGCAAGTACAGCACTGACTGTAAGTCTCAGTCATAAGTACTAAGCTGCAAGCTCAGAGCATGGTCCTATTTGATTGGAAGCAGCAGATCATCTCTACTGGTATGAAGCCTGGGAGAGGGAGTGCTGTGCAATGCAAACACATTTCTGGAACTAGACAGATTATGTTGTAAATTTGTCACTATTGGTCTGGTATAGTGGTAGAGCGTGGACCCGGATGCCCTGGGTTCAAATCCCATTTCCACTGCGTCTTTGCTTTGTGACCTAGGGCTGGTGACCTTCACTTTTCCGGACTATGCCTTCCGTATTTATAAAATGGAGATAATAAAAATAATCTCTTCCATGTTGTGAAGTGAAAGGAGAGAATACGCAGTGAAGTGCCTGGGATGTATTACGCGCACAATGAATGTCAGTGGTTTTTTCCCTGTGTTTTAAAATCTTCCTAGCTCTGGATATGATCTTGGGTAAAGTACAAAGCCTCAGTTTCCTCATCTGTAAGATGCTAATACGCTGTCCTCAGGGGAGAGTGAGAATTGAATGAAATAACACAAATCCAAAGTCTACGTGACAGTAGATGCCCTGTTAGTTCCCTCCCTTATTTACCTTTATCTCATTCTACACGACTCAAGTTGAAGGAAGGCGGCCATGGGTTTCAACTCCTCCAGCCACTAGAATACTAAGTCCTGACAATGACGCCACAGCAATTTTCCATTGGATCCTTCCCCTCCCTTGTCCCAGCCACCCCCCTGGTGTTGGCTTTCGTAGAACAAGCTGGGATACCTACAAGGGGCCCCAGCCTTTGGACTTCTAGTCTTTCCTCCCCAAAGTGATCCTATCCATGTCTTCCCTAAGCCTCTCTCTTAAATCCACCACTCGATATGGCATTTTCTTATTTTACAAAACCCATCGTGGCGCTCTGTTTATTGTCCCAACAGCCAGATCTCACTGGGTGGTCCATCTCACTTCCCAACAGTTCCCACTCACATTTGGATCCTTTCAGCCAAGCTCATCTCCTCCACATCCCACCCCAAGACTGCACGTGACTGCACCCCACCGCTGTGCTCAGCACACCCCTCCCTGTGTCACCATCTGTGTACCTCACCTGTTTAAAACCCCATAGCCAGCCAGGTGTAGTGGCTCACACCTGTAATCTCAGAATTTTGGGAGGCCGAGGCAGGTAGATCACGAAGTCAGGAGATCGAGACCATTCTGGCTAACACAGTGAAATCCCATCTCTACTAAAAATACAAAAAAAAAATTAGCCAGGTGTGGTGGCATGTGCCTGTAGTCCCAACTCCTCGGGAGGCTGAGGCAGGAGAATCACTTGAACCTGGGAGGCAGAGGTTGCAGTGAACCAAGATTGTGCCATTGCACTCCATCCTAGGTGACAGAGTGAGACTCCAACTCAAAAAAAAAAAAAACCCAAAAAACACAAAAACACACAGCCATGGGACCATGGAGCTGGCAGCTCTTTTACCTACCCACCAGCTCACCTTCAGGACTTCTGCAAGTGCTGGCTCTGCCTTCCCAGCCAGTGCCTTGAGGATGGGGTAAAGGGGGAGGCAATCTCTTTCATCCCCTGCCATCCCTTCTTCACTGCTCATCCTGGGATCCAAGGCACATGCAGTAGGTGTCCTGATGATGACATGCACTCACTGGTGGGAGCCTGGGCCTGGAAAGAGAGTCTATGGTTGAAGTTACTCTTCAGCTACTGTTTGTGTTTGGATGTGTATTGGGGTGGGGGTTGGTTAATGAGTGATGCCAAGGGGATTTCCAGGCAAACTGCAGGCACTGCCTTTCTGGAAGCAGCACCTTCTGCCTTTGCCAGCCCTCTCCCCCACTCCCCAGGGAACCCCACCCTGAAGATCAGCTCATTCTATGAGATGCACAACCCCCTCCCCTGCGTGGCAGTAGTTCCACCCTTCATTTGTTCATCGGTTCATTCATTCATTCACTCACCAAAGAGATATTTATGGGACACTCACTGTTTTCTGGGACTGCTCTGGGCAGAGAACGGGTACTGGACAAAACAGGCTCCATCCTGCTGGCTTGGAGCTTGGCTTCTAGTGGGGTCTATGCATCCATTTTCATGCTGCTGATACAGACATACCTGAGACTGGGTAATTCATAAAGAAAAAGAGGTTTAACGGACTCCTAGTTCCACATGACTGAGGAGTCCTCAGAATGGCAAAAGGCATGTTTTACATGGTGGCAGGCAAGGCAAAAGGCATGTTTTACATGGTGGCAGGCAAGGGAGAATCAGAGCCAAGCAAAAGGGGTTTCCCCTGATAAAATCATCAGATCTCATGAGGCCTATACACTACCATGAGAACAGTATGGGGGAAACCACCCCATGATTCGATTATCTCCCACCAAGTCTCTCCCACAACATGTGGGAATTATAGGAGCTGCAGTTCAAGATGAGATTTGGGTGGGGACACAGCCAAACCGTATCATGGGGCCAGGAAAGACAAGAAGCGTTGGGTCAGCCATCATTCCTCTTTTGTCTTTTCTGTCCTGCAGCCACATTGGCTGTCAACATGGGGCAGGCTAAACAGTAAAAAATAGTAAGTACCTAAATTATCTAGTATGTAAGGAGGTGATAGTGTTATGCAAAAAACAAACAGCAGCAAGAAAACAAACCCAGAGGCAGGAAAGGCAGCTCCAGTGTGCAGTTCAGGGAGGGCGGTGGAGGGCAAGTGGCAGGGCTGAATGGAGAAGGTGACATTTGAGCACAGACTTGCAGGAGGATGTTTTGGGGAAAAGCCTCTGGGACAGAGGAAGCAGGTACATCAAGGCCCAAAGCAGGCAGGAGTGCGGCATGGTGTGCCTGAGAGTCAGGCTCACTGAGAGCTAATGCCAAGGAGGGCAGAGACCGTCAGACCAGGTTGGGGCTGGAGGCCTTGGGCCTTCCCTCTGAGGGACCTGGGAGCCAGGCAGGGTTTTGAGCAAAGCATGCTGTAATCTGACTCAGTGTGAAAAAGGCCTCTTTACAGGGAAGCTGAGAGCAACAGGGCAGCCAGTAGGAGGAGGGGAGGGCAGGAGAAGGGTCCAAGCAGGAGGAGCATTGAATGTGCCTATTTGTGTCTCCTGCAAATGTGCCCTGTGATATCACACTCACGCTACCATAGAATGACATTGATGGTGGTGATGAACTGAAAAGCCATGTGCCTCATCTCGGGAACCGATTCTTAACAACCGTGACGGCCGGATTCAGGATGGCCTCTCGCATTGGGGGATCATAGCTTCATTTGAGGGTCATTCTCCTCGTCCCACTGCCTGCAGAGCCACCAGGGATCCCACTGGCACATTGCAGGCTCAACAGCAAAATAATAATTGGAAATGAAAGGGAGTGGGGAAAATGAGTAGGAGGAGAGAGAGAAAATGCACCCTTCCTTCTGTTCTGTGGTGTTAGGGCGTGAGGGGTACAGAGTACAGGGAACACCTGATGGACACGTTATTATGCCCTGGAGTAGCTAATACTGCTTGAGATCATTCTTCGTGGTCTCCCTGAAGCTCTTTGAGGGGTCCCCTTATTTTCTTGCAGCCTGTTAGCTCCCTCTTGTCTTCCTCCTTCCTCCAACAAAGGACAGCTTGATGACGGCAGGAATGAATGGGTCGGCCGTCTTTCCTCTTTTGTCTTTCTTGTCCTGTGGCCACAATGATCATCCAGGCAGGTCAGGCTAAGGGTGCTTCAGAGCTCACAGAACCAGCGTGTCTTTCTTAGAATGCTCCGGGACGGCCTGGTCTTGGTGGTGACTAGCAACTGTCCCGTGATTGCACGTGACCTGAAAACAGAACTTCTAAGGGAATGAACGCCTGATGCCCTTTGTTGGGAAACTTGGCTGTTCATGCACGTGGCAGAGAGCTATCTGAGGACTGCACCAGAACGCCGTTGTACCTGATGAAGCCTTAGAATGGTGTACATGGGGCAGTCTGTTGGAAACACTTAGAGAAAGGAAAGGGCAATGGGAGTGGTGGGGTCTTTCCCTGGTGTTTCTCCCGAGGTTGAGTGTGTTTCTGAGCGATCCTGCCAAGCTCCTGGGCAACGCGGGCACTTTCTTCCCCACTGCCTTGCATTCTTCCACTCCCAACCCAAAGGCCCAGGGAGATGGAGCAAGAGGGTAGCCTCATGGCTGGGTCCCTGGAGCCACAGTCAGAAACAGTGATATTACAGTGTTACTGCCTTATGTGGATTTCACATACTTCCTTTTAAAGAACACATTCCCTACCACATAGCCCCAAAGCTCCTGCGTGAGATCATTAGGAGGAAGGACTATTTTTAAAGATGAAAACTCTGATGCTCCAGGAGGACACACTCTCTCCCCAGGTCCATCCATCATGTGTGTGTGTGTGGTGGGTAGGGGAGAGGTGCTGCGGCTCGGTGGTTGGTTTCTGCCATAACCATAATTGAGAGTGAAAAACCCGAGCCCTGGGAGAAAGAAGCCAGTCCCGGTTCTGAGTGTCAGCGGCGGTGGGGATGAGCTCACCCGGGGACCAGAGCCATTTAGAGGACTTGCAGATGGAACTTCCCCACAGGGTCCAACTGTGAGTCACTGTGGTTCCTGTCCTTGCAGCGAGCTCCATCCCCAGGCCTCCCACTTCACCCTGGGACATGATGGTCACTGGTCAGACCTAATGACTCACTTGGACTGTTGAGCCACCTCTAGGGGTGGAGTCTCTCTCCTGGCATCTGGATCCTTGGTGCTATCGACGAAGCTTGGCTGGCGCTCTTAGCTGCTATGTGCAAGACGTGTGTCCCAGGGAAAGCCCCCTCTCTCTCTGCAGAGGTCAAGTGAAAGCCATGGCCGCAGCCATGAGTTCAAAATGCAGGCTTGGAAAGTCCAGGGGCCTCCGTGGAGGTGAGACAGCCACAGCCTGAGCTTTCTGAGCCCCGGGCTGAATTTGGCTGTGATACCTGAAAGATGGGGAAACTCACAAGCTCCCGGTTGCAGTGTCATCCCATGGAGAGGAGCGAGCGGAGTTCACCCCAAAGGCCAACAGCGGGCAGGGTGTCACGTTTCCCTCCGCGCCCGGGGCTCAGCCTCTGCTGTCATTTCTCCTTCTTGGTTTTCGTCTTCTAAGGGAAGAAATAGTGTCATCTTTTCTCAACCTGTCAGTCTCACACCTGCCTGGAGCCCCTGGCAGTGAGACAGTCAGTGCTGTTTAATCTGATGTCATCTGTGTTGATTGTCTGGTTTAGAAACCAGGTAGCAAGAGGGACTTTCTGAGGATTA
>NW_016107408.1:2546537-2600857 GCF_001604975.1 Cebus imitator | reverse complement strand
ATAACCTCTTGTTTTTTAGTTTCATGATTTCTTTTTCTCTTAAGTACACTCTCTTTTTTAATTCAGAAAAAATATTTTTTGAATTAAAAAGGACCAAATGCACTCCCTGGGTTGAGGAGTTATGAGAGCAATGTTTGGGGTAAAGGTCAAAGGTGAGGTGGATGTCACTGGGTCTGGGCAAGCATGCCCACCTGCTGGCAAACTTAAGAGACGCCATATGAGATTGGGGAAGGAAGGGTTACTGAAAAATGCATATGAACTTGTTTTCTCCGATGACATTTATTTGTTGTCTTTTGGGAGATTAGTCCTGAGAGATTGACACCAGAGCCACCTGACGAGTGTGGGTGCCCGCAGCCTTGGCCTCGGTGACCTGTCCTGCCTCCCACCTGAAGTAGGAAAGTGTATTAACAGTCATGGGCCTCAGTTTACCTGCCTTCGGCCTCTGCCCTTCCCAAGACGGATAAAGCTGACTTACTGCATTGCAGTTTTGTCCTTTAGTTCATCAGTTCTGGAACGTTCCACTTCTGGTATTTCTGGTTTCCAAACAGAGGGCTAAGGAGGTATGAGAGCAATGTTTAGGGTAAGGTCAAGGTGAGGCGGATAACCGGGCCCTGAGCATGGGCGCCCACCTGTCAGGCTCTGTTCTTCTAAGACAGCTGTCCAGGCAGCAGCTGCCTCTTGGGACAGTGAGCAGGACATCCCCATTGAGAGAGTGGGGTGACAAAAGGAAAAGGCAGAGACTGGGTCACTCCTGGGGATGCAGCTCTTTGACCTAGACCATGAGGGGCAGCTCTGCTGGGCCCAGCTCACCTGGTAGATGGGTAGGTCTAGGGTATGAACATGGGTATTAGTTGGCCAGGGTGTGAGAACTTGTGTGAAAGGGTCGGCCCCTGGGTGACTCAGTCTGCTAGCAAACTATAAAAGGGAAGTGACTCATTTCCAACCCTGAACAAGAACTCCTAAGGCTAGGCCGCCAGCACCTGTCTGGGACGTGGTTAGTTATTAACGCTGCCAGTAAGAGTGTCATGGGAACCAAATGCAGGTCTAGATGCCTGGAGGCAGCTTGGCTTTTCACAGCTTGCGACTGTCCACTCACCTCTTCGTGCTGGGGCTCCTTTCTGCCTGGCCCCAAATGCAGAGGAGCCCCTTGAACTCTTAGTTGCCCGGTAGCTCCCAGGTGCCTCTTGAGGGTGGAGATTTCACAGGGGTTGGGAAGGGGGAAAAAGAAATGGGTTGGTTAGGGAAAATCACAAGCACATTTTATTTTTTTTTTCTTTTTGTCCTGCTTAGAAGATCGGGTTCAAGGAGCCAGCCAGACTCTGGACTTCCAGGAGGAGTGGGCTATGGATGGGCTGGCCCCGCCTGTATGTCCCTCTCCTCCCGGCCCTGCACGTGCCACCTCCTGAGTCCTGGCTCCTGAGGCTCCATCAGATCTGCAGGGAAGGCCTTTGGGAAGTGTGGGTTATGTGGGTCCAAAGGCTCTACCTCCCGTGGAGGACCTTGGCCTGAGAATCACTAACTCACACCCCGCTGACCTCTGGCAGTGTTCTTCTTGCTCCATTCTGGTCTGAAGTCCCCCAAGCCACTTCCCGGGAGCTGCTTAGTGAAATACAGAGCCCATCTCTGAGGACGTCTATGGGGCTCGTGAGTTGAGCCAGGGGTTCAAATCAGCTCTGCATTCTCCTTTCTTTCTCCACGTCTGGAAAAGTACAGAATAGGCAGCTTCTCCTCCCAAATCCCAAAAGGCATGTTTTACTGCTCCTGGGGGAGGCCCAGCCTGGGCAGAAGCTATGCTTACTCCTGCCAGGGCCCTGCCCCTCCACTTCCAAACTGTCAAGCAGGAGGAGGGAGGATGATTGAACAGAAAGACACAGGAGTTTTAGTGAGTCAGGCTCCCCAGTGTCCAAAGAGGGACCCAGGGCCCAGGGGGAAGAGACATCCCTGGTATTTGTTGCCACCTTTGTAAAGCCCTCAGGTGCTGGCGGGCAGCACAGAGGGAGTGGGGATGCCACTTGCCTACCTAGTCTATGAGAGGAATTGGGACATGCACTCCCTGGGTGGCCCTGAGCAAGCCGTCGAACTGCTTCCCCAGAGTTTCCCCATCTGTAAAGTGGGAATAATAACAACACCTGTCCTGCTTATTGACGGGGTTTATGTGAGGCCAGCTGAGATCACTGAGCATGTGACAGGGCTTTGGGAGTGGTGAAGGGCCACCCAGATCGGGGTTGAGGCACTGGGGTGCTTACAGTGATTAGCAGCAGAGCAAGGCCTGAGGTCTGCGCTCCCCAGGGAGGGTGGCTTTACAGGCACCCACCTGCTGCTTAAGAGCTTCTTGGGCCTCCCACAGCTGATAAATCACCGCCGGGTGGGTGTGCTTTGTCTGGGCTCCAGCGTGAGCAGACAGCCTGCCCTTGGCTGCTGCAGAGAGCAGCTCCTCTGCCTTCTCTCCCTTTCTTGGTGGGTTGGGCAGGCACAAAAATAGATCCCAGAAACCCATCTCTTAGGTTTTGCCAAGGGACCCTCCAACTGCCCATCTAGACACTCTGGTGGTACTGAGTTCCTTTCTCAGGTCACATAACCATTGGGGTTGCTGATTTAGGTATTTCCTGCCATGGGTTTTGCCCTGGTTTGTTACCTGCTGTTGCTGCTGCTGCTTTTTTAAAAATTGAAGATGGGTTTTTAGAATTTAAAAAAAAACCATTCGAGGCTTTTTAGAATTAAAAATAAATAATAAATTAAAAATAATTGAAGATGGGGTTTTGCCATGTTGCCCAGGTTGGTCTTGAACTCTTGAGCTCAAATGATCCTCCCACCTCAGCCACCTAAGTAGCTGGGATTACAGGCCCATGCCATCATGTCCTGCTTGTCACCTTGCCATCAAGGAAGAGAGACTGACTGTAGTCAGATTCTATCCCACAGTACAGCATACCACAGAGGTGGTCTGCAAATGGCCGCTGAATATACAGATAGTCTCAGTCTTAGCATTTTCTTTCTCATGGTTTATTTTGCTTTGTAAAGTTTCATGCATTTATTGAAAGGAGGAAGGTTGAGATTTAAGGGAGCATCCCCAGAGGGGCAATACCCATCCGCCTAGTGCCTTTTCAGTGCTCAGCACTGTGTTAAGTTGTTTGAGTACAGTCTTTGCTCTCATATTTAATATAATCAGACTCTTTTTGATCACCTAATTCCATCTCCCATTCAGACCCACAGCATCCTCCCAGCCTGTGCAGATAGGTGCTTTCTGCTTGGACACTTGGGTGATGGAGAATTTTATTTCTCCTGAGGCCGCCCACTCTAACATTGGCAACTGTAGTTGATGGGAAGTTCATTCATTTAGGGAGCGTCCATCTGCCTTTGGATACTTCCATCTGTAGTTCCGAGGCAATGGACAGGGGATGGGAGTATGGCATTATGGCTGGATTGTGGGATGCGGACTACAGAAAAGTTCTGTGAAGGGATGGGACCTGGAAGAATCAGAGAAGACCTTGTGGAATTACTGAAACTTAGAGAAAAAAATGGACTGACATAGAGAGAGCGGGGAAGCTAGCTATGGTGGCTCATACCTGTAATCCTGGCACTTTGGGAGGTAGAGGTGGGTGGACTACTTGGGCCCAGGGGTTCGAGACTAGCCTGGGTAACACAGGGAGACTCTGTCTCTCCAAAAATTAGCCAGGCGTCATGGCTAATTTTTGTATTTTTTGTAGAGGATTGTGGTGGGAGGATCACTGCAGCCTGGGTGGTGGAGGTTGCAGTGAGCCAAGACGGTGCCCTGTTATTCCAGCCAGGGCTCCAGAGACCCTGTTTCCAAAGAGAAAGAGAAGCTGAAGACTTGCTGTAGTAGTTTGAGTAGTGATCTCCCAAAATTCATGTCCATCTAGAACCTCAGAATCTAACCTTATTTGGAAATAGGGCCTTTGCACATGTAATTAGCTAAGGATCTTGAGATGACATCATCCTGGATTCAGTTCCTAAATCCAATGACACATCCTTCGAAGAGAAGAAGACAGAGGAAGGGACTGTGAAGATGGAGCAGAGATTGGAGTGATATATCCACAAGCCAAGGAATGCTGAGGATTGCCTGGAGAAGCCAGGAGAGGAGCAGGGGGCAGATTCTCCTCTAGAGCCTCCAGAAGGAATCAACCCTCTTCGTACCTTGATATTGACCTTCTGGCCTCCTGAACTGTGAGAAAATAAATTCCTGTTGTTTTAAGCCATCAGTTTGTACTAACTTGTTATGGCAGCCCTAGTAAACTAATATATCACCCAACCTTGAGAGAGAGATAAGAGTAGAGAGGCAAAAATAACCATGCTTTGAAGGTTATTTTTGCAACCCAATTCCCCAACCCCCCACCTCAAGTCTGGGAGAAACAGACTTGAGGGTGGGGGGCTGGGGGATCGGACTGCATGGTAAGGAGACTGGACTTGTTCATTTGTTAGCAGGCAAGGTCTGCAGGCCAGATGCCCTGTGGTACCAGGATGAGGTATGTGTAGAGGAGAGTCTTTTGCCAGGAACCTTGGGGGTTTTCAGAGCACAGAAGGGTGCCAACTCTGGATCCCCTGCTCTGTTTGACCATCTCTACTAAATTTCTACCAGTTCCTGCATCTTTATTCATAGAAAGGGATCAAACCATCCTTAACACTCATACCACTCTGCAAATAAACATGTAACTTATACAATGACAGAAATAATTACGAGATGCTTACCATTAGAAAAATTATAGCAAAGGAAATATTTAGGAACCATGCTTAGTTATAGGATGTTACTCTTTTATCATTAAGTAATAGTTCAGTATTTTCATGGTTGTTTAATATTTCATTGTAGGACCATGACATTGTTATTTTTGAATAGCTTTTTTTATGTTTTCAACATCTTTTTTCCTTTTGCTGTGAAATAAAGCTCTGATGACAATCCTTGCAGCAAGAACTTTATATCTGTACTAGCTTTCCAAAGCTTATGTAGTAAGTTATCACAAACTTGGTGGTTTAAAACAACACCGATTTTTCTCTTATAGTTCTGGAGGCCAGAAGTCTGACATGAGACTGCTGAAGCTAAAACCAAGTCATTGTCAGCATGGCAGGTTTATTTTGGAGGCTTAAGGGAAGAATTGTTTTTTTGCTTCTGATGACTGCTGGCATTCCTTGGCATGGAGCCACTTCGCTCCAGTGTCTGCCTTTGTGGAGTTCTCCTTTCTGCAGTCAAGTCTCCCTCTGCCTCCTTCTTATATGAACACTGTGGCTACATTTAGGGTCCATCTGAATAATCCAAGATAATCTCCCCATCTCAAGACCTTTAACTGAATTCCATCTGCCAAGTCCCTTTCACTGTCTAACATAAGGTAACATCCATACATAGCAGGGATTAGAACATGGCTGTCTTTTTTAGGGAGGGGAGGGGAGCAAGAGTTTGTGCCATTATTCACTTCATCACCATATCCATGACTATTTTCTCACAATAAATTCCTAAAAGTGGATCTAGAAGGAGAAAGGGCCATTCCTAGGTTGCATGAAATATTCAGTGGTCAGCAGATAAAACTGGCATCTTATTGTTGCTGTTCCTTTAAGAGCCTTTCTTAGCTCTCCTAAGAGTCAGATCGGTTGGGGAGGTGGGGTGTACACTGAATCCCCCATTACAGGAATCATTTAAAGTTAGCCTGTAGGAAGCTTGGGGCTAATGAGATAATTCCCATTAGGAGAGGAAGGAAATGAAGGTGGCCTGACATCCTTTCTGTCTCTAATTTATATGATTCACTGAAACCTCCCCCTCTTCCCCCACACCCCCCTCCTTCGGCCACCCCTTTGAATTCTGGTTCCCTGTCCACTGCCTCTGCCAGCCAGGGCTCTGGTTTTCAGCAAGCCCCAGCATGCCCGGGAGCCCAGGAGGGTGGGTTGCCTTCCGCTGAGACAAGGCATTCGGGCTCTGTTCTTGGCAGCTGTGCCAGAGATCTACTCTTTGCCTCCTTCCTCTCTTTTCCCAGAGCCTTGCCCAACTTTCCCCACCCCCACCACTGCCCCAACAGGGATGGAACTGGTGCCTGTAGGACCACAGGAAAGAGAAAGGCTGTCAACAGAATGCTGGCGGGCTCAGGGGACTTAGGGGCCAAAGCTGCAGAGAGGTTTTGTTTGCTTCCTTCCCCTACCCCCCAGTACTTTTTAGGGGGAGGAGGAAGAGAGAGAGAGAGAGAGAAGAAAAAAAAAAACAAGAGAGAGATCATTCTCTTCCTGTTTTGCTCTGCTGCCTACACTTTTGGTCAAAGTTATCTGCAAACATGAAAATCCAGTTTGGGTCTTTAATTAGAAAAGTGTGAAGTCTCCCAAACTTTAGGTTTTTGAAGTTCAGGTCAAACCCCGGAAACACATTTGGGGGCTGGAGAGAGAGTGAGAGAGAGCGAGAGAACCCAAGAAGAGCAGAAAGGGAGAGCCAATCTCATCTGCTCATCTTTCGTGTTGCTATCAGCTGTTACCCATTTCATTTACTGGACACCCCCTTTCTTGTCTCAGACCTGCTGGGAGCAAATGTAATACCCCCTACCATCCCCATGCCCGAGAAGGGTCTCTGGCATTCAGAGGGCAGCATGGCTCTTCCTGGCCCCTGGTTTACTTCTTTTCTTCCTCTTACCCTCCCAGAGGGAGGCCATATGGTGGAGTCTTCCGAGTCAGGGCCAAGGGCCAGCGCAGCTCTGGCCCTGGGGACAGTCCAGCAGCCCTGATGTGCCGTGTGGGTGGCCTGTTCTGTGAACTTGCTGCGTGACCTCCCTGTGCCTCTGAGAGTCCAGCTGCAGCCTTGGGCAACAGCCTCGCCCCATCTTGATGGGAGTGTGCTGAGGCCCAACTCCCCCACTCACCTTGGCACGGATGCCACAAGCTAGCCAGGCCATGTGGGGCCAGGACCAGGCAGAACAGACAGAGCCCTTATCAGCATCATTTCCAGTTGAGTTGGCCTATCCTGTCTCTAAGGCCGTAGTGTCTCTAATGAGAGTGAGACAGAGACAGATAAACCAGGGGTTCAAGGAAGAAAGAACACAAATTAGAACGATGAAAGATACAAGGGAAGGATACAGGAGTTGGGTATCCGTGTAATGTGTAGCATGAAACAATAGCAAAGCGAGAGTTTGGATTAGTCTTACCTATCTTGGAATCAAGACTTTATCAGTAGCTGGGCTAAATCATTCATGGTGAGGGTGTCCTAAGCACCCTGCTCATGACTCCTGCCTTCATTACCTCCTCCCTGAACGTGGGCACAAGTTCTCAGAACTTTTAGGGGTGGTTGAGGGAATATGGAAGGAGGCAAGGTAAGGGTTAATCTAAATGTTACGAACAATTTTACTTATTGTAAATGGGAAAAAAAAGGAGTAATGGAAGATGGATCTGGACTTTATTGTGCACTTCTTAGGGATGGTTTATAGCAGGAAAAGAACCACAGAAGTGGCTGAATGTCCTTCCTCTTCAGAAATGTGCTGACTGTATTTTTGAAATGGAGATAATGCCATAGGGAAATAGAGTCATAACAAATATTACTTAACTGAGTCTTTAGTACTTAACTCAGTCCTTACAACAAGCCTAGGAGTCATCGTGTTTTACAGATGGGTTCAAGAGAATTGAGGTAACTTGCCCAGGAACCTACCACTCCTGAGAGGCTAATCCGGGACTGGAACCCTGATCTGACTTTGTATCATTAAGCTGTGGGACTTCTGAGAAGTGCTATCTGAAGTGTTTTCCCATTGGTAGGAATGAGTGTTCATGTTCTAAGGGCCTCCCATGCTTTAAGATGACTAGCTTGTGTTGCTAGCGACCTCTTCATGTGTTCGTTCATTCATTCATCCATTTGTTCATTCATCCATCCATTCATTCCTTTGCCTCTTAAGTGCCAGATAGTGAGCTTGGTACCCTCAGTGCATGAAGGAAAACGTGGCTGCTACTGCAGCCTGCAGCTGACCAGGTTGACCTATGCTACCGGGCAGGGACATATCAGGAGCTGAGCTGGCTACCAGCACCCGCAGTCTGGTGGTGCATGCTCTTTCTCTCCCATATCAATGGGCAGTCCTGCTTGGTGACCCAGATCCAAACAACTCAGAGGTCCCACTGTGTCCTCCCTGCAGACTGACCGGTGGCTCTCAAATATCTGGATGGACAGTAGAGGCCAACAGGGAAATTTAGGGACCAAGGCAGGAGGACCTGGCAGTTTGTCCCTCATGAGGGGAAAGTGGAATCAGCGACCTTCTGTCTGGAATCTCATTCCTGGCGTGATTCCCAAAGGGGAGAAGAGCTCCTGCCTGGTCTCAAAGTTGCTGTTTCTCTCCCCTGACCTCGACCCTCATTGTTGCAGCAGGGGCAGGACTCTGCCGGGCCAGATCCCCCACTTGCTGTTGTTAAATGGGTCATCTGAAGAAAGAGAAGGAAGGGCCCTATGATCGGCTGTTGGATGGCCCCTGAGGGACATATCGCATGATAAGGAGAGGGCAGAAGGGAGTCTGGGACTGGAGTTCCTATTATCTTTAAAGTCCATCTCTTGGCACAGTCCACCCGGACAAACAAGGGATCCAGGTTGGCTGGTTTGGGAGGGTCTCTTTGATCTACCTATAAGTTAGTGCTTTTCAATGGAGAACCGCAAGGCAGCCCTACCCAGGGCCTCGGAGATAACAGGCTGGTGCAATCACAAACCACCGGCCTCTTGATAATGCCGGGTTTTATTGAGGTCTGGTTTTTGCCCAATGGGAACACATCCGGCAAGCATCAAAGGGAGCAGGTGTCACCCTGTACAAAGAATCGTGGGCCCTCAGGTGCGTGTACCTTGGGTTGCTTGTGTGGCTGTGTGTGTTCAAGCTGGCCCGTTGGCAATTACCTTTCTGTAGATCAGAGGCCACCAGCCCCAGAGGGGCCTCGACATCTCATGAACTCCGTTCCCTCGTTCTGGCTGGTCCAGCTCCTAAGATGTCCTTGAAAATGGTAACTTAACATCTTAAGTAGGAGGGTCACTCCTGTGTCGTTGTGTCCCTGGCTCTACATCCCAAAGGCAGCTGGCGTGAGAAGTTGAATGGTGAGGTGAGGTGGACAGTCAGAGGAGGCCAAACCTAAAAGCTTATCAGACTTGTTCCTTTGCAGCCGTTTGAAGGTTTTTGCACAGCATGCAATAAACTCCAGGGATGTGTGTGTCCCACCTATTATAGTGGAAGAACAAAGGGAAAGTAGAAAGTGGCCCCTTGGCAATGGAAGAGTTAATGGATGAACTGGGTGAGCTGTGGTCCTTGGGGAAGGGTCATCCCCACTCACCCCCAGGCCGTGCCTCTTGGCTGCCTCATATTTTATCTGGGCAGTCAGGATGCTGTGCACCATGTATTAGCCTCTGGAGACTACTGCAGAGAAGCACCACAATACAAACAGAACATCTGGAAGCTTTTTAAGTTTTATTATTTATTTATTTATTTATTTTTTTGAGACGGAGTTTCGCTCTTGTTACCCAGGCTGGAGTGCAATGGCGCGATCTCGGCTCACCGCAACCTCCGCCTCCTGGGTTCAGGCAATTCTCCTGCCTCAGCCTCCTGAGTAGCTGGGACTACAGGCACGCGCCACCATGCCCAGCTAATTTTTTGTAGTTTTAGTAGAGACGGGGTTTCACCATGTTGACCAGGATGGTCTTGATCTCTTGACCTCGTGATCCACCCGCCTCAGCCTCCCAAAGTGCTGGGATTACAGGCTTGAGCCACCGCGCCTGGCCTAAGTTTTATTTTTTAACACGTTTGTAAGAGTCAGGACATTTGCACACGAGCTTTACAGGCTAGAGGGAACCCAGGGACTTGAGTCAAATGGGAGATCTCTTTGACTTTGTGAGGAGGGGGTGGTGAGGGTAAAGAAAGGAAGGTGGGCCGGGCGCAGTGGCTCATGCTGTGATCCCAGCACTCTGGGAAGCTGAAGCGGGTGGATCACCTGAGGTCAGGAGTTCGAGGCCAGCCTGGCCAACATGGTGAAAACCCGTCTCTACTAAAAATACAAAAATTAGCCAGGTGTGGTGGCATGTGCCTGTAATCCCAGCTATTCAGGAGGCTGAGGCAGGAGAATCGCTTAAACCCAGGGGGCGGAGGTTTCAGTGAGCCGAGATCATGCCACTGCACTCCAGCCTGGGTGACAAGAGTAGAATGATGCCTCAAAAAAAGAAGAAAAAATAGAAAAAGGAAGGTGCTAACATGGGAAGCAGCCAATGCCAGCGACAAGATCCTGTATTCTCCAGACTCGCTTGTTGCAAACAGTGACCTGTTGGAAGTCCTTAGGCACAGAAAAGGAAGCTGGAACAGAATCCTGAGTTCCTGGTCTTTCTGGTCTTGCTGGTATGGAGCAATTGGATTTTTTCTACCTTGTCCCAATCAGCTGCATTAAAAGGACTCAAAGAATAGAAGGCAAATCCCTTGGGAAAGAATGGACATGTTGGCCCTAAGGCCTCTGGGAGACACTGGGAGTTGGCTTTTTTTGTATGCTTTATAGACTGGTACCTGTTCCTTTATCTTTCCATCTGGGCTAGCCAGGTGGGGCTGAAGAACGTAGAGTGCAGGGAAGCCGCTGATTCTGGTTCTGCAGTGACTTGGTACACCTGAGACAATGAGAGCCTGTTAGCTTCCTCCTTTTCTCCTCCTCTTCTCCGCCTCCCCTTGCCTCCTCCCACTGACATCCTGGACTTAATGATTCAGGCCAAAGAAAACAAGGAAAAGCTCGGCTCAGCGTTTTAGCAGAGCAGGCTGGGAATGAAATAATGAAGGAAAAAGACAGTCCCGGTAGGAGAAAGAATTTATACGGGACTTAATCTTTCTTCCTAAGGAGAGGGCATCTGCTTATTCATCCCTCCTTCATTGTTTGTCGCTGGTTTCTCATTTAATTCTCATTTAATTCTTCCTTCTATACTCCACCTCCATGATGGACCCGTTGCCAAGCTTATTGTCAGGGCTACCTTGAATATACGTGAAATCTGTGCTTGCTCAGAGAACATCCTTGTGCCCATGGGGTTGATCTTGAAAGAGCTCCACGGTCACATGGTTGCCTTTTTTAAGACAGTTCTTTTTGTCAGATGAGCTAGTGCTTAGCGCCTCGTGGGAGCTGGCTTATTGGGTGCTGTGTTTTTAAGGGGAGGAAACTGAGGCTTTGTGTGGTTATTCATGTGAGAGGCTGAAAGGTGTCCACCCTGTTCTTATGGGAAATGAGGTGGCACAGCTGCCAGGAATTCCACCCCATCTAGTCACCCATCTGGCAGGTATGACGTTGGTTCCAAGTCTCCCCTAGTCACTCTTATTACAGTTTTTGCTCTAGAACCTCTTAGGTTCTGCTCATGATCTGGGTTCAGCACCCTCAACAGCTCGGAGCACACAGTTCCTCTTCAGCTGGCTGCCCCTCAGCAGTGATTCTTAATGTTGGCTGATCACTGGGCTCAGCCAGGGAGCTTTCACTGCTGCCTCAGTCCTGCCCTTACAGATTCTGCCTTAACTGGGCTGGGATGAGGCCGAGACAGTGGGAGTTTGAAAAGCTTCCCAGGTGATTCTAATGAGCAGCCAAGGTCAGGAAAGAACCATTCCTCTGGCACAGTGTTTCTACACTGGGGACAATTTTGCTGCCCGGTCCCTCCATCCCAGACATACCCAATGTCTGAGACATTTTTGATGATCACACCTAGCATGGGCTTGTGGAAACTCTGGCATCTAGTGGATAGAGGCTGGGGTTGGCACCGAACATTGCACAATGCACAGGACGGTCTCCCACAACCAAGAATTATCCAGCCCTGAGTGTGCCGAGTGGAGAAATCTTGCTCTAGACTTGTGCTTCTCACATTTGAGTTTGCATCAGAATCACCTGGAAAGCTTATTAAAGCAAATTGCTGGGCTGCACTCTCAGAGGTTTTTATTCAGTAAATCTGGAGTGGAGCTCAGGAACTCACAGTCCTAAGTTCCCAGGTGATGTCAAGCCTGTTGATCGGGGCTGCAGTTTGTCTTTGAGTGACCCTGAATCCTAGTTGCCTAGATCTGCGATATATTGGATCCATGATGATTACTAAAAATCCAAGACAACGGGCCGGGCACGGTGACTGACCCCTGTAATCCCAGCACTTTGGGAGGCCGAGGTGGGTGGATCATTTGAGGCCAGGAGCTCGAGACCAGCCTGGCCAACATGGTGAAACCCCATCTCTGCTAAAATACAAACATTAGCCGGGCGTGGTGTCATGTAACTGTAATTCCAGCTACTCGGGAGGCTGAGGCAGGAGAATCACTTGAACCTGGGAGGCAGAGGCTGCAGTGAGCTGAGATTGCGTCACTGCACTCCAGCCTGGGTGAGACTCCGTTTTTTTAAAAAAATCCAAGACAACAATGACCTAACTAAGACAGAAGAGCATTTCTCACGTCGAAATCCAGAGGAAGACCGCTGAAGGCTAAACGTGACAGCTGTGGAGTTATTAGCCATCCAGGCTCCCATCATCTTGTTAGACCATCTGACTGCAAGACTTCCATATTCCATGTCCCTCAAAGTCCAAGATGATTGCTAGAGCACCAGCCATCATGTCCTCATTGAAAGCAGAAGATAGTAAAGGCAGGCAAGTCAAAACTGGGCTCCTTCCAGCACCTTTGGAAGCAGCCTCCCCAGAAGTCCTGCAACACTTCTGCTTACATCTCCTTGGCGAGATCTTCGTCACATAGTCATATCTAACTGTGAGGAAGGCTGGGAAACGTAGTCTTTTTACTCTGGGCTGCAATGTGTGAACTCCAGATGAGACTTCTATTACTAAGAGGAAAGGATAGAATAGATACAGGAGTGAGAAACTAACAGACTTATGCTCTGTGCACACCTACTGTTTCCTAAGGGTCGTGGTATATTTGGCATCTACCATGTGCCAGCTGCTTTTCATGATTTTATCTCATTTAATCCTAAGAGCTTTGCAAGGTGGTTAATAATATCTCTATTTTGCAATGATGAAACTGAGGCTTTCAGAGATGAAGCCACCTGCCCAAGTTACAGTCAGCAAATGGTTTAATTTAACATCCCACTTCAAAGCTGGGACTACTTTTTGCCTTAGATACTCTGAGACCTGCTCTTTTCTTGCTGAGGCTGCAGGGTGTTGGTTTGACCTTTCTAAGCCAAATTCCAGATCCCACCCTTTTTGCCCAGATCCTCTTAATTGTTACCCATATCCCTCCTGTGATACTATCTGCAAAAGTCTCTGGGAAAATACAGACACTGTATTGACAGGATTAGTTTTATTGTTGGTGTGATAAATGACCACAAACTTAGTGATCAGATTTGAATTGGAGGACACGCAGCAGGTGACCGCAGGTAGGTGTCTGGGGGAGAAAGCCTCACACATTTGGTCACGGATGTCTTCTGTGTTGATTCTTGTGGTGTGAGAGCAGAGAATAAGCATGGTTGGAGAGAGTTTTCCCTACACAGTCATGATGAGGGCCCAGAGGGACTGACAGGGAAGAAGATGCTTCTCCAGCTTACAGAGCTCAGAGAAACATGTTCAGTGGTTTATTCTAAAGGCTACAGATGAAGAGATGCATAGGGTGAGGTGTGGGGGAAGGGGACGCGGAGCTTCCATGCCCTTCCTGGACTCACCACTCCCCAGGAACATCCATGCGCTCAACTATCTGGAAGCACCCCAAAGAACCCTGACCTCTTGGGGTTTTATGGAAGCTTCGTGACATCAGCTTTCCTTCCCCCAGGGTATAGGGCAGGTCCCTCTCTGGGGAGGTCTCAAGACCCATAGTCAGAAAATTGGGGAAGATTAGTCCTGCCTTGGGGAAGCATAGTGACTTAAAACAACACAAATTCATTATTTTAAGTTCTGGAGACCAGCTTCACTGAGCAAAAGTCCATGCATCTGCGGGGCTTCCTTTTGGAAGTTCTAGGGGAGAATCTGTTTTTTGGACCCCTTTTTTGAATCCTTCCAACCTCTTACTTCCATTATCACACTGCCTACTGTCTCTCTGGGACCAGATCTCCCTCTGCCTCTCTCTGTCTCTCTTTTTTCTTTTTTTTTGAGACAGAGTCTTGCTCTGTCTCCCAGGCTGGAGTGCAGTGGTGTGATCTCAGCTCACTGCAGCCTCTGCCTTCCAGGTTCAAGCAATTCTCCTGCCTCAGCTGCCCGAATAGCTGGGACTACAGGTGCCCGCCTCCGTACCCGGCTAATTTTTGTATTTTTTGTAGAGATGGAGTTTCATCATATTGGCCAGCATGGTCTCAAACTCCTGACCTTGTGATCCACCTGCCTCGGCCTCCCAAAGTGCTGGGATTACAGGCATGAGCCACTGCGCCCGGCCACCTCTCTCCTATAAGGACACTTGTCATCACAGTTAGGGCCTGCCTGGATAGTCCAGGTGGCTTCTCAAGCTCCTTACCTTCCTCACATCTGCACAGGCCCTTTTGCCATCTGAGGCACCATTCACAGCTTACAGGGATCAGGATGTGGACATCTTTGAGGGCTACTATTCAGCTCTCCACAGGAGCCCTCTTGCTACTCTTCTTTCATTTCTTAACCCCATCTTTTTTTTTTCCAAACACAGAATGTACATAGATTTCACTTCTGTCTGGGGGTTTTAAAAGAGGCCAGAAACAAGGTCTGCAGGGCAAGGAGACGTGTTGGAGGGCTTGTCTAATCAGCTCCCAGCGGCCATAGCAACAGGCATGAAAACATTCAAGTGGAAGGGACCTGGGAGTGGAGGGGAAGGCAGGGAAGTATCCTGCCCCAGAGGGGTCTGTGCCACCTTGGTCAGGTGACTTAACCTGTGGAGTGATGGATGATGGAGAAGCATAAACAGTAGACATGGTGGTTCCTTAGCAAGCTTTGCAAAGCTTCACTGTAGTTCTAGGGAACAGGATCTCTAGATGCCTTCTAATTCCTGTGCCTCCTATGGTCATTCTCCGGGCTAACAGCGGTGTGTCTTGAGTAGAATACAAATGCCATATCTAGAAGAGTTTGATTTGCGGGGAGGAGGGAGAGTTAGGATCTGCTTATGGCCTAACCTCATTTCCCTCCCCTGTGTGGATTCCCTCATTCCCCTTCTGCACCCCTCTTGGCTGGGCCAGCCCTGTTGGGACGAGAGTCTGGGGTGTTGTATCTTTTGCTTTTTATTTTATTTTGCAAATGCCTCACAGCATTCCCCTCTGTGTTTAATGTCCCATTGCCAAGTGCATGCAGTTGCCCAGCAACAAGAAGGAAGTCCCTGTGTGATTCACCCGGCTGTTGCCAATTAATTTGCGAGCTGCATGCATCTCCCAGGGGAAAAGGGCTCTCTCGGAGACAGCTCAGAGGGCCCTACTACCCAGGCGGAGAAAGGAAACCAGAGAACGATTAGCAGAACTTTGCGTTTCTGTGGGTGTTTTCAGGTCCCGATGAAAGGGCGTGTCCAGGGAGCCCTGGCAACACCTGGGCAGAGACTCTTGGCTTCCTTCTCGGCCACCAATCAGAGAGCTGCCTGGAGCGCACAGACGCTTCTGTGTCTGCACATTGGTTGTCTTTTTGTTTTTTTATTCTTTTAGTTTTCAGCTAACTCTAAAATGCAGACTCTCCTGTCCCAGGTTCCTCTGCAGAGAAATGTCTTGAACCATCTTCCTCCTCGTCAGCCCCTCCCAGGCTCTCATTGTGACTGTGTGGGGAAAACTCTTTCCAACCATGCTTTTCCTCTGCTCTCACACTGCGACAGTCAACACGGAATATGTCGGTGACCGAATGTGTGCAGGTTTCTCCCCAATACCAAATCAATTCTGATACCATCTACCTGGAGATAGCATCAGGTCCCGTGGGTTGAGGACTCAGCACCCAAGACTGCTCCCACTTCCCCAGATGCCAGTTGCCAGTCCGGGCCTCTGGAACTTCTCACAGACCAGCTTCAAGTTGAGGTTCCCATGACTCCCCTCTTTGGGTTCTATTAATTTGCTGGAGTAGCTCACAGAACTCAGGGAAACTCATTTAGTGGTGTAATCTAAAGGCTGATAAAAGGATACGGGTTAGTAGATGCATAGGGTGAGGTGTGGGGAAAGGGGCGTAGGGATTCCCTGTCCTCCCTGGATGATCCACCCTCCGGGAACCTCCATGTGCTTAGCTATCTGGAAGGACCCTGAGGAAGCTTATCTTCTTGGGGTTTTATGGAAGCTTCATGATGTCTGCATTCCTTCCCCAAAGTATAGGGCAGGTTCCTCTCTGGGGAGGGTCTCAAGACCCATAGTCAGAAAAGTGAGGAAGATTAGAGTCCTGCCTTGGGGCAGATGAAAGGAGGGCAGGAGGGGGATTCTGTTTCCTGAGGCCCAAAGCACCTAACATTATAGCAAAAGACTGTAACAAGGGCTATGGGAGTTATGAGCTGGGAACTTTGGATGAAAACCTGTGTGTGTGTGTGTGTGTGTGTGTGTGTGTGTGTGTGTGCGTGCGCGCATGCACACATGTGTATGTAATGACACCACGGTGTCATTGTCTCATCTCTGGCCACTAGCGCCCTTCTCTCTGGGTTTCATGGTCGCTGCACACATCCGTGCCAGGGCCTCAGCTAGAGCCCTCATGAAGGAGAATTCCTTTGCACCGGTTTGAGCGGGGCTTCCAGGTCTTTTGAGGGACAGAAGGGGCCCTGTTGGTTTCCGAATGCCTCCAGAATCCCCGGTGCATTTCCCTCAAGGCCTTGCTGTCCTCTGGTCCTATGCTTGCCTAAGGAAAACTTCCATCCATGTTATGGATCCATTATGGCCTGTGAGGGTGGGGTTTGCCTGTCTGTTTGAATTCTATATCCACAGCATCTAATCCAATATGGTACTTGTGAATGCATGGGTTTGTGGTTGCCCCGGTTGATAGTGATGGCTAGAATCAGAGACCCAGAAGGCAGCCTCTTTGGTAAGGCCCGTGCTATCTATATCTGTGAATGGGCCTGATAAGGTTTGGCTTTGTGTCCCCACCCAAATCTCATCTTGTGTTTTAATCCGCATAATCCCTAGGCGTGGAGGGAGGAATCTGGTGAGAGGTGATTAGGCCATGGGGGCAGTTCCCCCATGCTGTTCTCATGATAACGAGTGAGTTCTCTCGAGATCTGATAGTTTTATAAGTGTCTGGCATTTTCCCTGCTTGCTCTTCCTTCTCCTTCCGCCATGTGAGGAAGGTCTTTGCTTCTTCTTTGCCTTCTGCCATGATTGTAACTTTCCTGAGGCCTCCCACTGCATGTGGAACTGAGAGTCAATTAAATCTCTCTCCTTTGTAAATTACCCAGTCTCAGGCATTTCTTTATAGCAGTGTGAAAACAGACTAATACAAGGCCCCTCACTTGTACTGCTGAGACTCATCAGTTTTAAAATAGGGCAGTCTCCTGAGGGCATTTGGTGCTATTCAATATATTTGTTACTCAGTAATGGAAGGTAATGTCAGGGGGTGAAAATCAAGGAAAGTATCCTGAGTCCAAGTACATCTTAATTTATTTGCTATCAGAATTAGGGAAAAATAAATATATTTAATGGTGTCTTCCCATTTCCTCTGAGCTATCCACTCTGGGTAAGTTCCTAATTCATTGTTAAGGGTGTTTCAGGAGCAGAGAGAAATTCCTAGTAAATCCTAAACATTAGGATTAGAAACCAGAGCCCTGCTGTTCTGTAGCAAGAACACCGGCACCCTCTGTGTCTCAGCTTTCCACTATAAAGTGGCTGATCTACCACCCCTGAGCTCCCTGCCCCATAAATCACAGAATTTTCTACTTCCTCTGGACTGGCTGTGCTCAACGGCATTTTAAAAAATCAGCTCTGGGTATCGTGGTGGGATTTGTGTAGGAGGGTTCCTGGTGATGATTCAGTGGATGGATAGTTCCTTCAGAGGTATAAATAAGCTTTTTTCCCCCTACTTCACTAAAATACTGCTTTTTGAAGTATATGTTCCATTCAACAGCTAAAACCTTATGAACCAAAGACAGTAACGTGATGCTAGACCCTGAAAGGGCAGAAGCTAGAATCTAACTCTCGTACTGTTTTTTGGTCCACAGGATGGGAAGGAGGACTGATCAAGGGCTGCTCTCCCTCATCCACATTCCCCACCAGGAAGCTTAGAGGAACCCACGCATGCCACCTGGACCCTCTGGAAGGACATGGCTAAGGCTAGACCACCTCTTGAGAGGCAAGAGCTCCAGATTTGATTAAGAATTCTTGGCTGGGCATGGTGCCTCATGCCTATAATCCCAACACTTTGGGAGGCTGAAGTGGGAGGATCGCTTGAGCCCAGGAGTTCAAGACCAGCCTGGGCAACAGAGGGCGACCCCCATCTCAAAAAAAAAAGAGTAATATAATAAAAAAATTAGCAGGGCATGGTGGCATGTGCCTGTAGTCCCAGCTACCCAAGAGACTGAGGCAAGAGGATGACTGATGCCTGGGAAGTCAAGGCTGCAATGGACTGTGATCACCCCACTGCACTCCAGCCTGGGCGACAGAACGAGACCCTGTTGCAAAAAAAAAAAAAAAATCTTATTTTGGAGCATAAAGAAACCTCTGGATTTGAGTAGCCATTTGGGTAGAAAGCAAAGACCCTGACACTGAGAAATAGTCTGACCTGAAGGAGCAGAGGGCTGCAATGCTGGAGGTGACCTACAGTCGGAGAAGACTCATCATGCCAGACCTCGTCCTTCTTCCTTGGGGAAAATGTTTCCTCTGCTGCTACTGCTCATGAGACTCTTCCCCTACCCCATCCCAGGCAACCAAAGGGCTTTCTACTACACCCTTTCTTGCCCCCTGCCTCCCACGTCTGCCGTGCCCTTGTACTTAGCAATTTTTCTTGTTTGCTCCATTATCTTCCAGCCGGATACAGAGTGAATAGTTAACCACACTTAGGTCAAATGGGATCTTAATCTTTGTTCCTGCTCCATCTAAAGAGGCCAGTGTTCTGTGCATTGCAAGCAGGCTTGGAATAGTGACTCTTCTCATTTGTTTGGTATCTGGCCACCAGGTTCCAGAATGATACACAGATCAGTGCGAAAGTTCATCAGGCTCTCAGACCTTAGGGCTGCTGGAGATGGCTTCAGCAGGGGAACTGATGGAGAAGGCTGGTGTTCTCCATCCTCAGCTTTCTTCGCTTGGATCACATACAAGTGTACACTTGGAAGGGCAAAAAGTGAACAGTGTTGTTCCCTGCAGCCATCTTCTGTGACACAGATGTACAGTCTGCTGTGAAGACCTTCTCTCAAGTGGCAGTTGGGGGTCCATGCCAGATCATGATGCTTCATGACAGACTAACCAGCTACCAGGGCTGGTGGTGCTTAGCGAGGACCCTCCTCCCCAGTGTGTGCTGATGGCACATACATACCGGACAATAGCTGGAGTCTTCTCTGTTTCTTTTACTCTGTAGCCAACGTATGCATGACTTAAAACACCTCCTAAATATCTGTCATGGTTCACCCTAGTCCAGATGCAGAGTCAAAGCTGTTTGTACTTTATTATTATCTCCAAGGGGAATAGATGGCTTGCTTTTTGCAAAAAGAATTAAAGCTTTTGTATATTGCAGTTGATATGCTTGAACGACCATTGAGTGATGTCAGTTTCTTCTAAGTAGAGCAATGGGGTGCTTGTGGACCTCTCAGATTCATCACAAAATGATTGAGGAGAATCTCTTGAAGACGTTTAGAGCTATTGAAATTTACAGACTGTTGATGGGCTTTCACCTTTTTCCTTCCTTGACGCACAGTTGCAGGCAATGTATTCCTTGGATTCCTAGAGGTGTCAAGGAACAGAGATCATAAATGCTGGTGTATTCCAAAGTCACCGTGATAGTAAGGTAGACAGGAAACAGTCCCAGCCACTGCCTTGCTAAGCCTTTTCAAAAAGCCCAAGGTCATTCAGCAGACGCAGTAGTACTAGCTGGTTTCCAAGGATAACAAGAGCAATCACATATGGTCATCTTGGTTCTCTGTTTGCAGCCCCTGACTCTAGAACTCTGCTGTTGTGATGAGCTGAGGGTGACCAACTGTCCCAGTTTGCCCAGAACTAAAGGGTTTCTTGGGATGAAGGACATACAGTGCTAAACCTGGGACAGTCCTGGGCAAATGGAGACCACTAGTCACCCTCCTGGGTGACTCAACGACCCTACCTTTACTTTGGTACTTACATAACCGACTGATGCTGTTGATTGGTTTAGCCAATCTGCATTTAGAGCTCCTGCGTCTGGTTACTTCTTTGGCCCTCGGACAACCACAGACGGATGCCATTGGATCAGGCACCAGTGCCAGCAAAATCAATTGTTTCCAGGATAGTAGGGTTATATGAAGAACCAGCTGAGACCACATCCTTCTGAGTGTTGTGGATGGTGGGCATGGCAGGGCTTCAACATATCAGGAACTCCTCTCCAGTACAACCTTCCTTTTAAAGGAAAAACTAACTTTCTCATGACAAACGAAACAGTTCATTAGGAAACAAAACTAATAACAACAGCCCTGGGAACTGAGGAAGATAGACTGTAATGTATGTGCAAGCATACAGACACACACACACACACACGTGCACCCAAACACACATACACATGCTCTCTGTAGAATAATGAGCCAAGACTCCAAATCTGCATCTTTGCTAGACAGAGATAAAGAACTAAAATCTTTGGGATGATGTTGTCTGGGGAGCAAAGGAGTTGGCTAGAGGACTTCCTGAAATTCCTTTGAACTCTAGAATCTTTTAAAATATCAAGGGTGTGTAAACTGGGGCTAAGTATGTACATTCTCTCTAAAGTCTCCTAGATAACCTTTGAGTTCAACTCAGCGTGGAGTGGGGCCTCCCTGGTCATACTTACCTTTCTAGACACTGACTTTATCTGGGATGAGGGGGCAGAACTTGGAGGTGGCAGTCATGGGGGCGGGGAGTGGGTGAAGGGAGCGTTGCACCAGCCCAATTTTTTTGGTCTTCGTAACAAGTAAGAACAACTTGAAGGCAAATTACAGGTTCTTTCGCAGGCTAGAAAAAGCCAGGTTTTCAGGATCGTGTGGCATCCTGACGTTGTTGCTGCTTGTCAGGGCATCTGGTCTCCATCTTTTCTGCTGAAAGACAGGCATGAGTGTTTGCAGTGCTGGAATAGGGGCCTTCAGATAATTTCCTTCATCTGGCATGGCAACGCCACAGGGAGAGAATTACACACTAGGGTAGGGATGAACATGCAGACGTACCAAGCACCTTGGTGTTTGCCCCCGTGGCGATTCTCACTCAGTACCTCGCTACCATTGGAGAGATGCTCACCACCTCCTTGGGTGCCATTTTTCTTTTTTAAAAGATGAATGCATTTTAGATGATCCCTTCATTTATGTTTCACTTTCATTCCTTGGTTTCAAAAGAAGTCCTGATCTTATGTCAAAGTCAACAATCCTCTCTCTCCCTCTCTCCCCACCCTCTGTCTCTCTAGCTCACTCTGCTACCTAGGCTGGAGTGCAGTGGCACCATCTCAGCATTTTTTGTACAGACAGGGTCTCACCATCTTGCCCAGCCTGATCTTGAACTCCTGGGCTCAAGCAATCCTCCTGCCTTGGCCTCCTGAAGTACGTGAGCCAATGTGCCTGGCCCTCTCTTTTCTTATCTCCTCATCCACATGCAATCACAGAATTCGAGAGGCTGAAGTAGTCTAAAGCATCACTCTTCTCTAGATTTATCTCTGACTAATGCAGGAATCTCCTTTCCAATCTGGCAAGGGATCAGCTAGCCCAGGGGAGAGAGGACTATGAGAGAGGATGAGCGATGCCCAGCCTGATGGGGAAGCAGATGAGTTTTAAAGAGTGTTTTATGCACTGTCAAGTGGCCACCGATGTCAATTTCTTAATGAGATTTTGTGCTAAATGCATTTTGCCCTCTCTCCATATCTCTCAGTGTCCTATTTCTGGATCCAGGTAGTTATGTTTATGCTGGTTAAAAAAAGGAAATACAGTACAGGGAGGCAGAGAGATCTAAGTTTTTGTCTCAGAAAGTCCCTCATCATCTTAATTCCTTCCATATAAAATGAGGGGTTCGGGCCACACCCCTTGAGCCTCTTCTATTAATAGTTCCAACATTCACGATGCTGGCATATTTGATGGATAAGCTATCAGCCTTCTAGGAGTCCATGTCTTAAAGATTTGCTCGGGTTTTAGGTCTCATGTGAGAATAGCACAGTAGACATTGTCCAAGGTCCAATATAAAGTGATTTCATCTTGCCTTAATTTCGTTATGAGCATAACTTAATTTCAAATTAGTTCCCCGCCGCTGCCCACCCCATCCCAATTTTGTTCAGCTTTGCCTGAGGTTTTCCATGGTGTTGGAACTTGATCCACAGGAGAACTTTGATCCTCTTCAAATGGCCGTGGAAATCCATGTGGGAAAATATTAGTCATGTTGACAAGAGAGAGGAGGTTCTTGCGGTGAAACAGTTCCCTCTGCTCAGGAGGCTCCAGTTTAAAGGATTTCAGGGTGACCTTGGAAGTGGCCACTGACCTTGGGTAAGACCCTTATATGCCAGGCTGGTGGAGAACAGATGAAGGGAGGTGTGGAGACAGCCCTGAATTTGAGGGGTCTGGACACCTGGACACTGGCCCTGCCCTCGCTTCAACGAAGTCTGGATCACATGTAAGTCAATCCAGGCCTTTTTCTGGGTCTTAGTTTTCTCATCTATAAAAGGGGCAGAGAAGGGATAGGGGTTGGTCTTGATGATCCTCTGAGGTTCCTGCCATGCCTCAACTTCTCAGCCTTGCCTGGCCCCACTGGTTCCTGACAAGTAGTAGCCCTTTCTCCCTTTGGCTGTCCAAGTCAAAAACACGGCTGTCCGGGAAGTCCATTACCAAAGAATACTTCAAAGCTGTTTGCACGCATTGTCAGTTGCACTGAACATGAGTTTGTTGAGGGAGAAGGTAAATAGACATACAGGCTGATGACAGGAAGGGGTGGAAGGGGGACCGCTATTTACCCCCAGGGTGGCTGGGAGGGAAATAAAAAAGAAACCCTGCCTGCCGTTTTGACCAATAAATAAAAACTGGGAGCTCTGCGTGGCTAAAACCGTAGGGGATTTATTAGTTTGCTTAGTGAAAGGCAAATATTAAGTCTTAAGTTGACCCGTCCTGGGACCTGCCTTTTGGCTTTTGTATGCCGTGCGGCGCCGATCACTAGGCCCTGGGGTTATCAAGTTTTGTTAGTTTTTTTTTAAATTGTTTTCAGTCTCCGTCTTTTCTTCCTCTTTCACCTGCCCCTTCCCAATGTGTCCCGCCTTTTTCGGTAACTTAGGTCTGGGTTTTGGAGGGGTGAGAAGAGCAAGGGTGGAAAACATATCCTGCTCGTAGAACTATCTCTGGCCAGGGCTCTGGCCAGCCTGGGAATTGCGGAAGCCCGGGATGTGGTGGCTCAGGGGAGTGAGCCCAACAGGTGGTCCTCATGGGTCCCTTCCATCCTCTGTCCTGGACTCTTAACGTTAGGTCCCAGGTGTAAAGCAAAGGCCTTGTCCCTCATGAAAATGAGCATAATGACAAGCACTGGAAAGTAACAGAGTATGCCTATTTCTAAGTTTTAACCTTCCTATCCCATGTGAGTCTCCATACCCACCCATGGTAGATGATTTCAGCCTGAAAGAGGAACTGCCCAAGGTGGGGCTGTGCCCGTTAGGGTCTGACTGGGGCTTGCGACTCACCATGGAGTGAAATACTGGCACAAGAGGGGTTGGATGGCCACCGAGTCTATTCAGTTTTCAAGTAGGAGCTGCAGTGAAACTAAACTAGATGTGGCATTGTTTATCCTCGGCTTCAAACATCCCCAGCACAATCCAGGCTGTTCTAGAGCCCTGCAGTTGGTGGGTGCGAAGGTCTCATGGGTGCTGCTTGCTAACAGCCACCACTGCTGGGTACGGCACAGCAGGACACACTCCTCCATGCCAGACCCTTGAGTGCCCGTTTCCTGGTCCACCCTAGTGACTGTCCAGGATGTATCTTACTCATCTACCTGGGCACCACGGCTTCCCACTCACCACCCACATCCTAGAACTGCTTACTTCCGAAAGTTTCTTGATTTCTTGCACATTCCAGTCATGATTTTTTCTTTTTCGAGATGGGGGCCTCACTATGTTGTCCAGGGTGGTCTTGAACTCCTCCACGCAAGCGGTCCTCCCACCTCAGCCTCCCGAAGTGGGATTACAGGTGTGAGCCACCATGCCTGGCCCACGAATGATTTTTGATTGAATTCAGCATGATCGTTAATCCTTTGGCAATTCTTCAAAGAAGAGTCTATTTTGTAAAGGATAGACGTTGGGCACCCAGGCTACTGAAATCCTACGAATGCTTCGAGACTCATCTCAAATGCTTCCTTCTCTCAGAAGCCTTCCTGGATTTCTCCTTCCCTCTCAACCAGTTGTGACCTCTCCCTCACATATTCTGACATCTTATAGGTACTCAAAAAAATGCCAATCTTCCTTTCTTGACCACAGCACTTTAGTGTCTCATTTACTGCGCTTATAATGGACTTCTTTTGGCACCCTCTTCTCTCCCAACTCTCTTTTTCTCTCTTTTATAAGAACAGGAACTGAGTCATTCCTTACTCATTGAACATTACCCTTGAAATGTTCCCAAATGTGCAGGATCACATGGCAAACACTGTGATGGGCATGTCATGTACTTCTCATTTAATCATCGGCAAGCAGAGACTTTACAGGAATCAATTGCTTTGACCAAGTCTTTTATGTGAACCTCGGGTTTCAAAACCAGGGGCACGGACAAGCTCAAATTCAGAGCTCGTGAAGTTGCAGCATGGTGGCTTTTACATGGTCGGATGTACAAGAAGGATGTTAAGTTGACTTTTCCTATTATGAACCTGTTGTGTGTACCTCCAAATTTGCGTGCGTTTTACTTAGTCAGGAGTTATCAATAAATTGTTTTCCACTTTGGGAGGCCAAGACAGGAGGATCACTTGAGCCCAGGAGTCTCAGACCAGCCTGAGCAACATAGGGAGACCCTATCCCTACAAAATTAAAAAGAAAACAAAAAACATAGCTTCAAGTGTGGTGGTGCATGACTGTAGTCCCAGCTACTTGGGAGGCTGAGGCAGGAGACTCAGTTGAGCCTGGGAGGAGGTCGAGGCTGCAGTGAGCTGTGACTGAGTCACTGCACTGCAGCCTGGGTGACAGAGCAAAACCCTGACTCAAAAAATCAAGAAAGAAAAAGTGTTTTATGAACATCAGAGAAATTTTGTTTGTTGCCTGATTGGTTGCTTTCCATGTAGAAACTCTTCTTGAAACTAGAAGTGTATCTGATTTTTGCCAGTTACCCCGAGAGCTAGTTTCATTTTTAAGGTGGAAAACAAAAATATCAATTCAAAAGTTTAGATCAAAATTTCTAATAAGTTTCTGACACTGAGCACTTGCCTGAAGCAAAGAAAACAAAAAAGAAATAACAACAACAAAAGAAACAAAAAAAGAAAACTTCTAAAGACTTTCGTTCACCCTGTCTACTAGGGAGAACTTAAAAAAAATGGATCTGCCCATTAATATCCAAATAATTTTACTCTGTCTGATAGTGAGAAGTACAGACAATACAAACAAAAGGAACCTGCCCATGAATATCCAACCTCACAGGTGGAGAAGTTGGATATTGATAGGCAGATCCCTTGCCATGAGAACCGGACGTAGTAGGTTCAAGGGGCTTACCACCTGGGGACCAAAGGCCAAGGGAGAAAAGGGACCGCTCAGGGGCAAGCAGGCCCTGGGAGGAAGAGTCTGTCTCCCTTGACTCCTGAGTTCTCCTTCTGGGGATTTGCGGGGGGTGGGGGTGGGGAACGGATAAAGGAGGATAGAGGAGAACAGAAATGTAAGTCTCGCCATCTTGCCCAGCCTGATCTTGAACTCCTGGGCTCGAGCAATCCTCCTGCCTTGGCCTCCTGTTTTGGAGAAGAGAGTCACTGAAAGGTCACCCCATTCTTAATTCATACACATCAGTAACATAAGAGTTTGGACTATTCTTAGTTCACCAGTAAAACAAGAGTTTGGACCAAGAGGATGTCATCTGTGAACCGCAGTCACTAGGCACAGCTTCAGACATGAGCCAAGAAAGATCAGGCCATTCAGGAAATCATGAAGTTCAGTGGTTTTATGCGGCTTTCCAGTTTTCAAGCTCTTTGTAAAGCTTCTCACTGGAATCTTCCAGTGGCTTTGGGAGAAGGATAGAGACCTGGTTTTGTAGGCTGAGGGGGGTATGCCACAGGCCTCTGTCCCTAAGGGCAGTGTTGTGGTTCTCTATGGATCAGTCACCATAAGCTGCTGTAACAAAACACCCCAATATATCAGTCTCTTCACCTGATGAGTTTTTCTCATTTACACATTAGTCAAATGTGACTTGGCAATCATGGGGGCTGGAGGCTCTTTTTCATGCAGAAATTCAGGGACCCAGGTTCCTTCTGTTTTAGAATATTACTACCTTCAGAGGCGTCCTCTTCTACCAATGAACACAGAGAAAATGCCGTGAGAGGACATGCACCTATTTGACTGTCTTGGCCTGGAATGGACACCCTCACTTCTGCTCACTTTCCATTGGCAGGAATTGATCCCAAGGCTCTCACTGGAAGCAAGAGAGCTGGGAAATGTCCAGCTCTGTGGAAGGATGGGGTGGAGAACAGGAGTGCTGGGGAGCACCTGCAGCTCATGCCACGCAAACTGGACCCCCTGGGGCTGCTGAGGTGCAGCTTATTGGCCTCTGTTTTGGTGGCCATTGAGGCCCATGAGTCTGGCCTCCTGGATGCCCCATTGTCACAAGCCTGAGTGTGCAGGCTTAGAGCCTTTCTACTATGAGGCTCAGAGACTTGAGGATTCCCGCCCAGGCTTACTGGAGCTCACAGAAGCAGGACAGAGTCTTGGTGGAGGACAAAGGCTCCAGTCCAGAGTCCCTGGGCCTGAGCTTCTTCACCGACCCCTAGCCGTGTGACCTCCAGTGAGTGACTTAGCCCCACTGTGCCTCAGTTTCCTTCTTTCAAACTGCCTCCCTGGGTGGCTGCAAAGTCTGGCTGAGCTATTACAGGTGCAGCTCTTGGGGAGATGCCAGGAGCACAACACCTAACCATTGTGGCATCGGAGCTCTCTCTGTGCTCTGAATGTGGCGCCATTGGGGCCCTTCTGCCGTAACACTGCCTCAGATGACCTCTGTGCCCAGATGCGAAGAGGAAACGTCAAACGTGAACTTCTGCATTGCGTCTGTGTTGTCTGGCTGCGGGAAGGTGTCGCTGACTCTCGCTGGCTGTGGTGGTTTTGTTTAGTACTGGGGACAGAGCTGAGCTGCACACACGGGCGCTCAGTGGTCTCTCCTGGCCATTCTGCACACCACGTCAGTCTCACATGACTCTAACGTCAGTCAGGCGTTTTTCGTAAAAGCCAAGTTCTATCCACAATCTGTTAGTTTCATCTACCCACGGCAGAGACCCTGCAAAACACTCATGAGACATATACATTGGGTTCATGAAGCCCTTCCTGTTTCTCCCTCCACTGGGGCAGAGAGAGGGCTGATTTCCAAGCCTTGGGGGAGCCACGAGGCAGAGAACCTTCCCCCCATTTCCACACCTAGATTTCAAATCACCCACTTCCCTGCATACTGAAGAGGCCACCAAGGCCCCCTCTCAGACCCCATCCCCCTCCCCCACTGGCCTGGGCCCGGGCTCTTGTAACTGTGAGACCTCAGTGGCCGGGATCCCGGCACCACCCCCGCCTGTTTGGTCTTTGGCTCTCCTGGCACTGCCAGAGAATGGAAAAGCTGATCTGTTTACAGGACGTGGGGCCAGAAGCGCATTAAAAAATAAGGAGCAAATAAAATGTCATAAACAAATTTCCTTTCCGGTAAGGAACGTTCCTTTCCCTGTCCTCCAGCGTGAACCATTTTTCCTCATGTGTTTGGATAAACTTCCATCCTGTGTAATTACCATTCCCAGGGAGGGGCTGCCTATTTCTGCTGGCTATTTATTTTGATTTTGATCATTCCTCTCTCTTCTGAGTATCACACACCTAATAGTAAAGGAAACATGTTTCCTATTGGGGCATGGGGCACAGCTCTTTCCTTCCTTCTCACGTCTTTTCCCCACTACCCCTCACTTCCAACTTCTCATGAGCCTGTGGACACGGTGCCCCAGGTGCCCCGGGCTGGGGGCTGCTCCCCTCCAGCATGCAGGCGAGCTCAGAGCATTGGTTGACTGAGAACCAAGGGGCAAACGGGGGAAGCAGAAGGGAGAACTGCTTTCCAATAAAAGGTGGCACAGATCCCAAGGAGTTGTATTCGGGGGACCATCTCTCTGCGGTGGGGGGTGGTCTTCAGCATGACCCCCTTTGTGAGGTTTCGTGTGAGCAAAAAGCCACTGATCTAACGTTTCCTGACCCAGCAGGTAGCTTATTGTAAAACAGTTCATCCAGAGGGGGAAAAATACCTTATTTCAGCATTTTAACTTTTCTTTTTGCTCTGGACCAGACTGGAGAGGAAGGGAATGGAGGGGAACTGATATTTCCTAGCTCAGAAGTGCATGACAGGAGGCAAAAAATGAAACCAAAAAACCACCTTTGAACAAGTATCATTCTTGTTTATGAATGCATTGTCTAATCCAGAATTCCTATTTACACACTTTCAGCTATCCCTCAGGTCTCCTCCTTCCTCTCTTCCCTCTGTTTTCTTTCTGTGTTGGGATGGTGGAGCAGGGAGGTACACCCCACAGTTAATTTCACTTTTTAAACGCCTTGCCTCTGCATGGTTGGGCCAATGGATTTTCATGGAGGTGCTGACCTCAGAGAGGCCATGAAGTGCGGGGTGGTACTGACTTATTGACTGGTCAGAGAATCAGTAGGGCTTCAGATTCCTTATGCTTTAACTCGGTGGAAGCCCCAGGAAGTGGGGATGGGGGGGGACCCATGACTTCCCCTTGAGTCCCCCCACCTCTGCTTGCCCACCTATTCCCTTCTAGATTGCCACGCCTCCACCCTTCTTCCAAAGATTGTCCAGGGCTGTCACAGGGTCACCTGGCCTAGGCTTGGTACCTAGATTATGAATTGGTATCATGGCGGTAAGAGAAACCAGTCACTCTCCCCTTTGGGAGCCCTGTCTTTTGAGGACTAAAGGATAGGATGCTTATTCCAGAGGCTGTGAGAACCTCATTAAGAAACCCAGATGGCATTGGAATGATTCTTGATGTGCGTGTTAATGGGTGAAATGCACAGAACCATGTGTGCGCCACGGCTGGTTTCAAAAAGCTGCTGCTAACTCCGCACGTGGTGGGTAGACTTTTCCAGAATCAAGGAGGAATATCTAGGGATCGACCCCCAGACTGGTGCTCAGCCCCCCTTGAGAGCAATAGGAGACTCTAACTTAAAAATTATAACTCAACACTCTAATGCCATGAAAGAGAGCTGGCGGTCCTAGTTCCCAGACTTCGGTCTTAGCAATGCTGAGGTCCAGGTAGGTTAACTGAGCGCCAATCTCACTCGACTGTTATTAGGGAACTCTGACTGCAGCAGGGCTTTGAGTCCTCACCTGGAATAGGATCCCCTAGATGCCTCCAAGGGCAGAAGCAAGGAGAGGAGGCCAGAGAAGGCATCTGGGATGCCTGGGGGGGAGGAAGGCTGCAGCCCAGGCAAAATGCTGCAGAAGCAAAATCCAATTGTGGTAGCTTTGTGCATGCAGTCAAGGTTGGGTGCTCCCGGGTCAAAAATGCTTTTAGTAAGAGGCACTGGGGGTGGACCAGCCTCCATGTGGGACGCTGGGCACTCCAGGGAGGGGAAGACTTCATCCGGGCTGCGGCCCCATGCTCAGTTACGCTCTATTTAGAACACTTTTTTTTTTTTGCAGAAAGCAGATTGGTGGGGAGGAACTCACCAGGCCAGCTGGGGGAAGCTTTCCGAATTGTGGGTTGGGGAGACAGAGAGGGAAAGGAAAGGGCTTTGAGCAGTACAGATCCAGGTGGGCTGGTCTCATGGTCTCACCTTTCCCTGACTCTCCCTGCACATAACCACCCGCCACTCCCCACCAGCTCTGCTCAGCAGCCCATCTCTGGACAGAACTTAAACGGGGCAAACAAGAAGAGCTAACAATCCTAAATATATACTCACCCAATACAAAAAAAAACAGGGCAAAGTAGCAGCATCTGAAACCACTTTGTCCAAGGTGAGATAGGCCACTGAGATTTTAAATTCTGCAAGTCCACCCAATAAAAAGCCCCAGTGCAGTAAACACTGGCTACTATAGTGTGCATTGCTGAGTGAGACTCAGGACACGGCAGGTCAGGCTTTGTGGGTGCACCGTGGCATACGACATGATTCTCCTAATTCCCAGACAGCACAGTGGCGTGTGTCAGTCGAGACAGCATAGGATGTGGCTGATGCTTTGCTTACAGGATTTGGGTCATCCTCACCCTGCACCACCAAAGGGATAGCTTTGCTAAACGCAGACTAGGTCGCTGCAAACTCTGTAAGCCAAGATAGTTGTGGGTGGTGAGAGGATTTCTGGAAACAGTGTCTTAAAATTCTTCATTGCTTTAGCCTTTGTCTTGCAAGAGAAATTTGATGTCTGAGGAGTGGCTTCCACTGGCCCTAGGTCAGGCTTACTCTGGAGCCAGTGGGACAGGTGGTTCTGTCTCCCAGACCTCAGTTGGCATCCTGCATGTCTCTTCTTAAAATGGACCACAGTCAATGACCCCCCACCCCTGGCCAAGGCAGCTTTGAGACCAATGGAAGCAGCCAGAGAGCTGTGCACTTGCACATTAACAAGCTCTGTTTTTATGGCCTTCCTAACAGATAAGATCCTGCTCGTGTTGACCCAGGGGCCAGTGGATGGCTTCCTGCTGGGGTCCTTTTTGTGCACAACTGTTAGTGACCTGTACATGCTCAAATGCATGAGATGCCACATTGCTTTCCAGCTGGCCAGCTGTCTAGCCTTTCTGAGCCCCTACAGATGGTCCATGGATGTCTTTCCAGCTTGGGATTAGACCCTTCCTAGATGCCTTTCTAATACTCAGAGGAAGGAGATGGGAAGCATCTCAATTCCAGCCCCACCTCATGTTGGCTGTGTGATTTAAGACTGTTACTTCATATCTCTGCATCTCAGCATCCTCCTGTATAATTTGAAAACTGTAGTACTGACCTCACTGGTTTTCTTTTCTTTTCTGTATGAGATGGAGGTATGCATTAATATATGCAGCTCTCGGAGCACAGGGCCTGATTCGCACATCCAGCTCATGTGTTAGCTATTGCTAGTGTTTATCTCCCTGATAAACTCTCCCCTAACCTTCTCCAGGGAGAAGTCATCACCTCTACTCCTGGGGAAGCACTTCCTACCTATCTTTTATAGAATGGGTCTTGATATGGTTTGGTTGTGTCCCCACCCAAATCTCATCTTGAATTATAGTTCCCGTGGGAGGGACCCGGTGGGAGGTGACTGGTTCATGGGGGTGGTTTCCCCCATGCTGTTCTCGTGCTAGTGAAATCTGGTGGTTTTATAAGCCTCTGGTATTTCCAGTGCTGGCTCTCATTCTCTCTCCTGCCACCCTGTGAAAAGGTGCCCTCTGCCATGGAAGTAAGTTTCTTGAGGCCTCCCCAGCCATGTGGAACTGCGAGTCAATGAAACCTCTTTTCTTCATAAATTACTTAGTCTCAGGTCTTTCTTCACAGCAGCGTGAGAACACACTAATATAGGTCCCAGGGAATCCCAAATAGTGATGTAGTTAAGAGTTAGATTGTAAGGTTAGGCAGGTCTGAGTTTAATCCTGACTCCGCTGCTCTTGCCCTTGTGATCTGTTTCCTGTAAAGTGAAGACAATGAGAGCAACACCCACTGCCCCAGGTTGTGAGGCCCAGGCTGTGTCTTACTTCTCCATGGCGTCCTGTGCCTAGGTTAGAGTGTGAAAGAATATTTGTTGAACTATTGAGTTGACTCAGTCAAGTGTTCCTCCCTCCTTCGATAGACAAATCCTCCATTGAATAAAACCCCATCATGTTACAGCTCACTCCATGGAGGTTCCTTGCTAGCCCATCTGTATTACAGTGGATCTTGAAGGCTTTCTTGGCTGGCAACAATTGCTTTAATGGCCAACGGGCTTAGTAGATGTCTACTGGTTTGGCCTCTGTCCGTGTGGTAACAAGGCTCAGGGCCAGGCATGGTGGCTCAGGCCTATAATCCCAGTACTTTGCGAGGCTGAGGCAGGTGGATTGTTTGAGCTCAGGAGTTCAAGACCAGCCCAGGCAACATAGCAAAACCCGTCTCTACTTAAAAAAAAATACAAAATTTAGCTGGCCTTGGTGGCATACGCCTGTAGTCCAGGCTACTTGGGAGGCTGAGGTGGGATGATTGAGCCCAGGAGGTTGGGTTTGCAGTGAGCTGAGATGGCACCATTGAACTCCAGCCTGGGCAACAGAGTGAGACTCTTTCCCCCAACCCCCCAAAAAAGAGAAGAAGGCTCTAATATTTATTTCTGATTCTTATTGGAGTGGTTTAAGGAGGACCATTGAGAAGACGCCTCCCATAAAAACCAAAATACCAGCTTTTCTGTGCAATCCTGTGCATATGGTCTTGCTCTTGGCTCAATCCCAAGCAGAAAACCCACTGGACTTGGTATTGGAAACCTGAGATGAGGATTTGCTTTGTCCATGTGGTAGACAGAATAATGGTCTCCAAACATACCCACGTCCTGCCTGCTCCCTGGAATCCATGAACATGTGACCAAGTTAAGGTTCTTGAGATAGGGAGATAATTCTGAGTTAAGCCCAGGGTAATTTCAACAGTCCTTTTAAGAGAGAGGCAGGAGAGTCAGAGATTTGAAGATGCTGTAGTCTTAGCTTTGAAGATGGTGGAAGGGGCCATGAGGCCAGGAATGCAGCCTTTAGAAGACGCTGCCTTTAGATGCTTCTAAAGGCAGCCTTTAGAAGACGCTGGAAGAGGCAGGGACGTGGATTGTCCTCTAGAGCCTGCGTAGGAGTGCAGCCCTGCTGATGGCTTGATTTCGACTCAGGGAGAGCCATTTTGAAATTCTAATCTCCAGAATTGTAAGATAATAGGTTTGTCCTGATTTAAGCTATTAAGTTTATGGCCATTTGTTAATATCAGTAAGAGGAAACCCATCCTGACCCTAACAGCTGGACATTGTAGGCTTTTTCTTTGCCTCTGTGGTCTTCTGTTCTTTAGTGACATGAAGAGAGAGGATGAGGACAGCGGCACAGGGTGCACTCTAGCTGAGTCCTCATACAATCAGGGCTGTGGTTTACATAATGCCCACAGGTGCCAGGCTAGATGGGATGAATGGGGACTGAAATCCATCCCCAGGGGTCACGATACTAGACTCGTGGCCTCACATGATGCAGTGTTCCCTGCTCTCTTTCCACTATCCCTGCAGGAAGGCACCTCTACTCACCCTTCCTGCACTCACAGAGCTGGGCCTGTCCCACACACCCATACATGCTGGAGATGGGCATGGGGGCTCTGGCATCCTTCCATTGCTTCCTCGCTGACTGCCAAGAGAGCAGAGTGGCCAGAGACCCTGGAGAGGGAAAACTGGCTACAGTGAGAAGTGCTGCAGGAGGACAAATTCTAGGCCTGCAGTGCAGATGCTGAATTAGCCTCAAATTTTGCTTAGGCCAAGCCCTAAGTCGTTAAGCCATCTCTCGCTGAGAGGAGCTGTGCCCCCTATTATAAACTGGTGGTTCTCAACCAGGGGTGATTTTGTCCCCCTACTCCCATCCAGGGGTTGTTTGCATGTCTGGGGACATTTTTGTTTGTCACAGCTAGGGGCAAGGGTCCTACTGGCATCTAGCAGGTAAAGGGCAGGGATGCTATTAAAACTCCTACACTGGCTGGGTGCGGTGGCTCATGCCTGTAATCCCGGCACTTTGGGAGGCTGTGGCAGGTGAATCACTTGAGCCTGGGAGTTCAAAACCAGCCTGGGCAACATGGCAAGACGCCATCTCTATGTAAAATACAAAAAATGAGCTGGGTGTGGTGGCTCGTATCCGTAGTCCCAGCTACTTGGGAGGTTGAGGTGGGAGGATGGCTTGAGCCTGGGAGGTGGAGGCTGCAGTGAACTCTGATTATGCCACTGTACTCCAGGCTGGATGACAGAGTGAGACTGTGTCTCAAAAAAAGAGAAAAACCTTACAATGCACAAGGCAAGGCCCCCCAACAAAGTCGGGATCCAGCCCCAAAAGTCGGTAGTGCCAAGGTTGAGAAATTGCATCTTAAACCCACCTTCTCCCCAACCCTTTATTTACCAAGAGGGGGGATCTGTGATTTTTTCCAATTGCATTTCTTCCTGTGTCTTATCAAGAACCACCAAGTTCAGCACACCCTCGATTAGTCACTTCCATTAACAGTGTTTATTTTGGGGTTTGTGTTTATTTTTGAAACGTGGTCTCCTTTTGCCTCCTCACTTCCTTACACACTGGGGGAGTGGGACCGGCTTTCTGGTACAATCTAGTTCACACTTACCTTGCTCATCTGTGAATCAACTAGGCCAAGCCCTGAGGACACCTCTTCTCCTTGCCTCATAGGAAGCTATCCACAGCTCTTAAGCAGGCAATTGTCATCTTCTTCCTTAGGCTTTAAAATCCTTTTTAGGATTTTAGAATATCCTAAATAATATAGTAGCAACTCCACTGAGCAAGTGACTCCCGACAAAGCAGTGACTTTATTCCCAGCTGCCCACGTTCCACGAAACCGAGACATTTCAGCAGTTCTCGCCACTGCGTCAGAAACATGGAGATTGTTGGACTGGTGGGTCCCTCTCCCACTTCTCACCACCCCTCCCCTTCTCACTGCAGGCAAGTCTCGGAACTACATTTATGTGTTTCTGACTCATCAAATAACAGATCCCTGTTTCTCTCCACCCACCCAAATGGTTCTTCGCTCTCCCTCCCTGGTCAGAAGAATTTAAAGGCTTATGGTTGAGTAACTGGGAATTACAGGGAATCTCTGCACGTTTCAAAGATTTTCATTTTTGTTTTTTTGAGACAGAGGCTCACTCTGTCACCCAGGCTGGAGTGCAGTGGTGCAATCTTGGCTCACTGCAACCTCCGCCTCCCAGGCTCAAGCGATTCTCCTGCCTCAGCCTCTAGAGTAGCTGGGATTACAGGCGCCTACCACCATGCCTGGCTAATTGTTGTATTTTTGGTAGAGACAGGGTTTCACCATGTTAGCCAGCCTGGTCTCAAACTCCTGACCCCTAGTGATCCACCTGCCTCGGTCTCCCAAAGCGCTGGGATTACAGGCGTGAGCCTCTGTGCCCAGTCAGATCTTCATCTTTGATTGGACACCACCCATCTCTCTGCCTCCTCTTTCCTGAATTCCAGTGACGGCAACCTCTCCCCTCACCTGTGCCCTCCCTCTACCTGGCCCTGTGCGTAGCAGTGGCCCAAGGATGCTCTGTGGCAGGCCAGTGATATAGGAGGCCTGGGTCCCCTCTCCCCCCATCCTCTTTCCTGGGACATTTATTTGAATACCACCAGGGAGTGGGTCACTTTGGGGTATTTATTTGTTTAAACATGGGTGGCTGCTGAAAGGAAGGTGTCAGGTTTCAAGGTTCGAGGACCCATGCAAACAGAGAGTGGGTGGTCTGCAAAACAGTGAGCAAGGTTAGGAGTGAGGAGCCCATGTGCCTTTCACGTTGGTAGGTGGAAATGCTGACATATGACACTATTTGTGACCCAGCTATGTCTATCTGTGACATAGAGCAACTTGGGGCTTGTGTGTGTTCAGACTCTGAAACAGCCCTCTCCTAGACTGTTGGAAGAGAGCATTTGGAAGTGGTTAGGCAATTCTTTAGGGACAGCAACTCCTATTAATTTATCCCGTGAGCCTTGGTGGCTCTCCAGGTACCTTGGGGACTAGCAGAAGAATACAGGCTGAATTGGTACTAACTGCAGCCCTACCTCAGGGATACTGGAAGATTCCTAAAAAGCTGAGTGCAGGCTGGGCACAGTGGCTCACGCCTGTAATCCCAGCATTTTGGGAAGCCAAGGAGGGAGGATCGCTTGACTCCAGGAGTTTGTGACCAGCCTGGGCAACATAGTGAGACCCCATCTCTAAGAAAACAAATTAGTTGGGCATGGTGGTGTGCACCTGTAGGCTTAGCTACTCAGGAGGCTGAGGCTTCAGTGAGTTATGATTGTATCACTGCAGTCCAGCCTGGGAGACGGAGCAAGAACCTATCTCAAAAAAAAGAAAAAATCTGGGTGCAGTAGTGGAAGGGTAAGCCTCTTTCCCAAGAGATCTTGACTTGTTGATCAGAACGAGCGATCCTACTTTGGGTCATAGGGCCAGCCCCCTTTTTGGGTTGACCAAGCCAGAAAAATCTCTCTCATTAGTTTTGAGTTCACATCAGCCCTAACAGGGCTTGGAATTTTGTATTTGGCAGGTGTTTGTCAGAGAAAACCCAAGATGGAGGGAAAACCAGTTGTGTAGGTGAAATTGCTGCCCTCTGACCAATAATATACCAACATCCAGAAGCAAAGACATATAGCATCTTTTCTCTCAGGCCCCTCTAAGATTGTTGAGTGCAGAATTGATGACAGCGGTGGGAGACTCAGCTTAGTCTCTACAAATGGAATGTGGAAAGACAGCAGAGTGTTTTGCCCGGAGATGTTTTTTGGAGGGAAAACACCAGGGAAGGTTTTGGAGACAGGGCTAAAGACACTTAATGCCATTGTTAACTAAATACTAAATAGAATACAGAGAGTGGTGAGTGACTGTTCTCTCATGTCTTAGCTACTGTCCCCTCAGGATAGAGAGATTGTCACTAGATTAATAACTCTTGAATGCCCAAGGTAGGATGTTGGGTTCACAGCCCAGGAATCAATTAGAGACCTTGTTAAAAATTAATGATGTGCATACTGACATGTTTAGAGGTGAAGTGTCCTTATGCCTGCAATTTACCTTGACATGCATTGAAAAAATAAGTTGGATTGATGGATAGGTAAATGGAGGATAAACGCATAGATATGTGATAAAGCACATGTAAATCCTGTGATTGTCAGGATCTGGGTGGTAAGTATGTGGGTAGAACATTTCTGTATGTCTGAAATTTTTCAAATAAAATGTTGGGGAAATGTCCCAATCGCTGGGGTATCCAATAAGGATTTTGATTCACCGAGTTGGTGATGAAGTCTAGAAGTTATTTCTTATTTTACTTTTTCTTTTGTCTTATTTATTTTTTGAGACAGCGTCTTGCTCTGTCACCCAGGCTGGAGTGCAGTGGCACGATCACGGCTCACTGCAGCCTCAACTTCTTGGGCTCTAGCGATCCTCCCACCTCAGCCTCCCCAGTAGCTGGGACCACAGGCATGTGCCACTACACCTGGCTAATCAAAAAAAAATTTTTTTTAGAGACCAAATTTCACCATGTTGCCCTGGCTGGTCTAGAACTCCTGGGCTCAAGTGATCCGCTCGCCTTGGCCTCCCAAAATGCCAGGATTACAGATGTGAGCCACTGTTCCTGGCCTGAAGTCTAGTAATTTTTTAAACGTTGCATGTGATTCTGCTCTTGAGCCAAGTTCAGCGCCTGTGGAACAGCTATATTCCTCAACCTAGATATGCACACCAGTGCCTGGGGATTCTGTCAAAAGGCAGATCTGGGGTAGAGGGTGGGGCTGACATTCTGCACGTCTCACAAGCTCACAGGTGATGCTGATGGTGCTGGTCCCTGGACCACCCCTTGAGTAGTAAGGAACAGAGAACTCGTCCCTGTTCTTTTCAGCTATGTAGCCCAGTGGGTGTCAAGTTGGGCTTCACATTGGAATCATCTAGGGAGCTTTAAACTATATTGATGCCTGGGGGTGTCTTACTCTCACAGCTTCTGGTTTAATTGGTCTAGGTTGCAGCCTGGGCAATGAGATTCAAAATCTTCTCAGATGATTCTAATTGGCAACCACTGACTTACTAGCATGCAGTGAATCCGTGGAATATTAAATTGTAGGAAATAAATTTTTGCACAGAAAGACACTGTCATTATCCAGGTGTGCAGGTAACAATGGCTTTTCTAAGAACAGTGAAAGGCTCAAAATTACCTCCCCTCGATTCCACTTAATTCTCCTCATAATGAGAATGATTAACAGCCAGCATTTATTGCCTGTCAAGCACTTTACATTCATTAGATCATTTAATCATCACAGTAACCTGGCGAGGCAGGCGTTATTAGCCTATTTTACAGATGAGGAAATTGAGCTTGATTGAGTTAAGTGACTGGCCCAAGATGACAGCACTAATAGGTCTTGGACAGAGGTTTGAACTAGGTTTGCCTGATTTCCAAGCCCATATTCTTGAAACATTATATCATTCTGTCGTCTTCACCTTCTACGCTAGGGGTTGGTAAAATATAGCCCATAAGCCAAATCTGAACAGCTGTCTGTTTTTATAAATAAAGTTTCATGGGAACACAGCTGTAACCATTGATTTATGTATGGTTTGTGGCTGCTTTCATGCTACGGGCAGAGTTGCATAGTGGCAACAGAGATGGTCCACAGAGCCTGAAATATTTACTCTCTGGCCATCTACAGAAACAGCTTGATGGATTGTGGAGGCAGAGTGCAGGGAGCAAGGGCTCAATGCTCCATAGAGCTGAGAGCAGAGGAATGACCCGGGGGGATGAACTTGAACCTATGGCCACTGCAGCTCTGGTTTCTGCTTGGACATTTTATTTCAATCTTATGGCCTGGGTTGCACTCCAAGGGTTACTTATTTCCTCTGCACATATTTTATTTTGATGCCAAAATTTCAGATCTGTTTTCTTAAGAGCAGAAGGTCTTGACCTCAAAGCCCGGGCCATCACACAGCTCTCTGTGGAGTGGGGTGAGGGAGGCCAGCTGCCGGTCACCTTCTGCTCCAGCACCGTGGGAGGCCCGAGTGGCAAAGCTCCAGCCCGCTGCTCCTGGGCGGTGTCTGCAACAAGAGGCTTCCGTCCCATCCCATCAGCCATCCAAGGAGAAGCCCTCTCCAGAGGTCAGGGGGGAAGCCGGGGAGGGCGGGGGAAGGAAATGCCAATCAACCCATCAAAGCCCCGCCCTCCTGAGGCTCCTAGGCTCCAGGAGCTGAGCTGCGCATCCTTGACCCACCCCCTGGGAGCCGGGGAAGTGCATTTGGTAATGATTCTAGATTTCCTGTTTGGTTTCTGTCCAGGGGGCTTTGGGACATGCTAACTCGTATTATATGTGTACACATGCACATTTCATTCCTCTGTTTTTCTTTGTAATTCCTTTGCTACTTTTCCTCCTCTGTAGCTTATTTATGTTGTTGTTGTTAATTGCTGTGGTACAGGGGTGGACCAAGTTTCCAGCCTCCTTTGGGAAAATGTGTAGAAAAGTGGAGGCAAGAGACAGGGAGAGGCCTGGAGGCTCTGCCTGGACTTCTGGGATTTGGCCTGTTCGCCAGGGAGATTCTCCCCCAGACGTGCATCACGGTAAGGCTGTGAAGAATCTGTTTAGGTAAGCAAACGTTTATTTAGTGCTTACTCTCTGCCTGGGTACAAGGCACAAAAGAAAGCTCAGTCTTGCCCTCTAAGAGGTGAAAGAGAGAGAGAAGAAGAGGGGCAAGGAAAGAGAAGATGTCTAAGTAGTCTGGTAAATGCAATGGCAGAAATAGGCTCGGACAGAGATGGGGATGCAGGGTGTGGTCACATATCCTTTGGTTCAGCTTTCTCTTCCAAGCAGGACCCAGCCTTAGTTATCCAAGATGTTGAGGGCACCTCTCACCAAAATAACAATCCGAGAAGTAATAAACTCAGGCATCACTGCCGGCCCTTCCCCACCCCCACCCCCCAGCACACACACCACCCTGCTGCCTGTGTCTGTAGCCTTATGTAGTTTGGCCAGGTTGGACTACCTCCGGCAGCCACCATTTGCCCCCTAGGATGCCTTTAGCCTCCATGGGGCTGGCCTGCTGGAATCTGGGACCGCTTGATCCTGTGAGCCTCAGGGGGGCTGGGATGCCAGGGTGGAGCTGGCACTCCTGCAGGCTCTGTGACGTGCTCTGGCCATATTACATAAAGGCTTTGATCCCTCCACGGGGGGAGAAAGGAGAGCTCTCCCTTTTCAGCACCTTCCAATATCCTTCCCTCGTGCTGTGCCTGGCCCCGCTGTCACCTCACTGAGGAGGAGACACCTCACCCAGGAGAAGACAGGATGTGTTTCTAGCTGGGCCCTTTTTCTTCCTGATTTACACTGGGAGTGAATGATCGTTAAGCTGATTGTGGTTGCAGCCACGTGGCTCAGGTTTCACCTAAAGCATCAGGTGGTGGGGGGGAGGGGAGGACAGAAGTGGAGAGGACGAGAAGGGGGAGGACAGCCAGAAGGCCCTCATTGCACCTCCCCTTACCTGTTGCTTGGCTGGTGGCCTGCACCTACTGACCGTGGAGCCCAGGTTGGGGTGAGTTGTGGTGGAGCCGGGTCAGCGCCTCAGCTTGGTCTGCTCCACGTGGTCCCATTCCTTCTGAAGATCCTCCACCAGGCCAAGCTGCCTGCCTTATTCAACCGTCTTGACTTTTGAGGCTGGGGGAATGGGGAGGGTACTGCAATCTCTGTTGTCTTCCTTTCCCTCCTATTCCCTCTCACCTCTTGTTCCAAGAACTAGGTGGTTTAAAAAAACAAACAAAACAAAAACTCCAGCAAGATGATGTGATGTTGGCGTTTTTGGTTTGTGCATGAACTCCCCACCTGAAGCTTTTTAAAAAATTTTTTGAGATGGAGTCTTGCTCTGTAGCCCAGGCTGGAGTGCAGTGGCGTGATCTCTGCTCACTGCAACCTCCGCCTCCTAGGTTCAAGCAATTCTCCTGCCTCGGCCTCCTGAGCAGCTGGGATTACAGGCACCTGCCATCATGCCTGGCTAATTTTTTTATTTTTTTTAGTAGAGATGGGGTTTCACAATGTTGGCCCGTCTGGTCTTGAACTCCTGACCTCATGATTCACCCACCTCGGCCTCCCAAAGTGCTGGGATTATGGGCATGAGCCACCACGCCCGGCCCTCACCTGAAGCTTTTTTAGAGTTGATACAACCTGGGCAACCTGAACCCTCTGAACCAAGGGGAAGGTAGAAAAATAGAGTTCTCCTGTGATGAAAAGCAAATGCCGAGTTGGAACTTGGAGTACATCTGGAACCTTTTGACCCTCTCCTCTGACCCCCAGCCAGACAGTACTTCCCAGGCCAGTGGCTGGTGGTGTCTTCTGCCCATGCACAAAGGAGCCACGTTACAGGTGCACTGGGCTCTGTAGCTAGAAAGAGTCCAGCAAAGCTGGGCACAGAGAATCTTCTGAAAGTGCTGGGGTTTCCCCCAGAAATGAAAGGATCTCAGAAATGATTTCTAATTGCTTTCCAATTCATCGGCTTATTATCTCTGAAATTACCATCTGTGCACAGTCTCATTTCCTGCCTCAATCGTGTACAGAAGGATGCTACATTTTATCATTTGGCCAGGTGGAGGTTCTTTTTGAAATGTGAATAATTGCCTCCCAGTTTATCTCTGGAAAGTTCGTGTATATGGATGTGTGTATGTATATATACTTTTTGCATTTATATACACAGATTGTGTCAAGAATTTTACAAAGGAGTAAGACCCCAACATAAAATAGCTGGCTCCCCCCACAACAGCAGTTTGTGCACACTCAGTACTTGGTAGGGTGGCCGTCCTGTCCCGGTTCACCTGGGACTGTCTGACATTAAACCTGAAAGTCCTGGGAACCCCTCAGTCCTAGACCATCGGGGAGACTTGTTACCCTAAAGCCAGGCCTTTTAACTCCATTGTCTCAAGTCCTCACAATGATACCGTAACTTAGATGATACTTTCACAGACAAACAGGTGTTGAAAGAGTTGCTGAAGGTCGTGTGGAATCAGGGCCTGAGTCTTGTACTTATGCCAAGCTCGAAGACCACGTGTCTTCCATCGGGACACCTCAGAGCTTGCAAACACAAATAGGAAAAGCTCTGTCGAAGGCCCCAAGCAGCTGACAGTGGCTACCTGGGGTTGGAAATCGTCATTTTTCAAAAGGGGTGGGGAAGCTAGGAAGAGAATGTTCCTGAATGTCATCTGCTGGCTGGGCTTAGGCAGCTCAGGAATCTCCATCTTTGGGTTCCAAGGGGGACTTGCCCCCGGTCCAGTTAACATTTCACGTGGAACGCTCACCTGGCATGCCTGAAACTCCTCTGGTATACTAGCTCTGATGTTTCTTTTTTCTTTTCTTCTTTTTATTTATTTTTTTTTGAGACAGAGTATTGCTTTGTTACCCAGGCTGGAGTGCGATGGCATGATCTTGGCTCACTACAACCTCTGCCTCCCGGGTTCAAGCATTCTTCAGCCTCAGCCCCCCAAGTAGCTGGGATTACAGGCATGTGCCACCACGCCCAGCTGGTTTTATGTTTTTCGTAGAGATGGGGTTTCTCCATTTTGGTCAGGCTGGTCTTGAACTCCCGACCTTGAGTGATCCACCCACCTTAGCCTACCAAAGTGCTGGGATTACAGGCGTGAGCCACCGCGCCTGGCCTAGCTCTGGTGTTTCTAGGCCTCTCTCTGCTGTTAGCATCACTAAGATAGTACCAGAGGAAATGAGATTGGGGAAGTGGGAATTTGCCAAGAACTCCCCAAAGCTTGCAGACTGGATTCCTCCTCCTCCTGTCCCTTCCCCCTTTAGCCCATCCTCTTCTCCCCCAGAGGTTTCCAAAGAGGTTCTCCTCGCCTGTCTGCCATACCTGCTCGGGGCTGCTGAGACAAGCAGAAAGATGGAGAACTAATTACTGTTTTCTCTTTCGAAGGCCCTGTAGCTCTGCCAGACCGGGATTCCCATTCTGCAGAGACCCCAATCCCGCGCCGGTGCCTGGAGGTGTCCCAGGCCCAGATTCCATCTTGCTCATTATCATGGGCCTGCTTCCAAAAACATTTTCACTCCCCCAGCTCTCCGGCCCCTCCCGCCACATACACACCTCTTGTGCTTTCTATTCCAGCTTGCTTTGAGGCCACCTAGAGAAAGGGATGGTTGGGTTTCACCTGTGGCCCCGAATGGCCAGGCCAGGAATGATAGGAAACCAGGCCAGGCCATTTCTACCCATGAAGCAGGGAGAACGGGCCCTCTTGGGAGTTTTCTGTTTTAAAAAGAAAGGGATCGCAGAGGTCTGGCGTTTGAACTCCCTGGAGGACACAGGGCCGTTTACTCAGTGTTTGATGGGATAAGTGACAGTTACAGAGAACAGGAGAGCCAGCAAGAACCAGCTTGGGGAGCGTTTTCCCGGGCTGCTGAGTCCCGTTCTGAGGGCAAAACACAGCTCTCACCCATGCAGCTGGGTACATGGGTCTCCAGCACCCCCCAGCCCCACTCGGCCCCCATCCTGCTGTTCCCATTGAAATAATCACAGGGTAGGCCCAGCCTGGTTGCGTTGCCAAGACAACCGCTCTAATTTCTTTTAATCCCAGTGTTCCTTCCTAAAGGGACCTCCCCCAGCCCTCACTCCCCCCTGCAATGTGTTTTAATTGTAATAACTCCTGGGTTTTCGGGAGGTAATGACCATGTGTGGGGAGCCGGTGCTGGCCTGGCTCCATCCCTAAAGTTGCTCGCCCAGCGGCGCCAGGCAGCCCTCCGGCCCCCAGCAGGAGTCCTCCAGGAGCCCAGGGCAGGCGTGGGCAGGGTCTGCCAAGGGGGTCTGCGGGCTCAGTGCTAATGAACGCAAGCAGCGGGTGGGGGGCTGGGCCCTGCAACGTTTATGCCCTGAGGACGTTTTATGACACGCCACCCCTTGCGTCCATCTTTCTGCCCTCCTCCTGCCTGCACACTCACCTTTAGAGAATCCATGCCCCGCACCCTGCTCCAGGCCCCAGGCAGCTGCTGCTTCAGGGATGTGACCTTTCTTCCCCTGCTGGCTTCTAGCAGGTTCCTGTGTCCGTGGCATGGATGCTGGCTCTCACATTAACTGCAGGCAGAGAGTTGGATTCGAGGAAGTGTTTGTATTCCTGGTAGGACAAAGTTTTACAAAACCATGGTTTTAGTAAAATAACTTTCTTAGGCTTCCTTGCTCACTCTTTCTCTCTTTCTTTTCTTCCTTTCTTTCTTTTCTTTCCAAGGTCTTTCTCCATTGCCCAGGCTGGAGTACGGTGGCATGATTATAGTTCACTGCAGCCTCAACTTCTTGAACTCAAGTGATGATCCTCCTGCCTCAGCCTCCTGAGTAGCTGAGACAACAGGCACCCAGCACCAGACCTCGCTAATTTTTAAAAGCATTTTTTGGAGAGAAAGGGGTTTTTGCTATGTTTCCCAGGCTGGTCTTGAACTCCTGGCCTTCAAGGATCCTCCTGCTTTGGCCTCCCAAAGTGCTGGGATTACAGGTATGAGCCACTCTGCCTGGCAGGCTTTATTTATTTTTATTTTATCTCATTTTATTTGAGACAGTGTCTTGCTCTGTTGCCCAGGCTGGAGAGTAATGGCCCAAGTCACTGCAACCTCTGCCTCCTGGGTTCAAGCGATTCTCCTGCCTCAGCTTCCCAAGAAGCTGGGATTACAGGAAGGTGACACCACGCCCAGCTAATTTTTGTATTTTTAGTAGAGACGGGCTTTCACCATGCTGGCCAGGCTGGTCTCTCAAACTCCTGACCTCAGGCAATCCCAGCCTCCCAAAGTGCCGGGATTATAGGCGTGAGCCACTGTGCCTGGCTGGCTATTTTTTTTTTTTTTTTTTTGAGAAAGTAAAAGTAACTGCAGAAATCCAGAAGATACAAAAAAGCTTAAAGAGGAGAAATTGACCATAGTTCCCCAAACCAGAGGGTCATATGCAATCTGCAAGTTGGAAGGGTTCTTCTAGGCTATGGAGGGAAAATCCTGAGACTTTCATCCCCATGAGCCAGCGGGACACTCACTATAATGTATATTTGGATCACTGGGAGTCTTGTTACCATACAGCTTCTGAGTCAGCAAGCCTGGACGAGGCCTGTGATCTTGCATTTCTAATCAGCTCCTAGGGGATGCTCAAGCTGCCTACCCACTGACCACACTTTTCTTTTATTCTTTTCTTTCTTTCTTTCTTTCTTTCTTTCTTTCTTTCTTTCTTTCTTTCTTTCTTTCTTTCTTTCTTTTCTTTCTTTTCTTTCTTTTCTTTCTTTTCTTTTCTTTCTCTTTCTTTCTTTCTTTCCTTTCTCTTTCTTTCTTTCTTCTTTCTTTTTCTTTCTTCCTCTTTCTTTCTTTCTTTCTTTTTCTTTTTCTTTTTTTTTTTTGAGACACAGTTTTGCTCTTGTTGCTCAGTCTGGGGTGCAATGGCGAGATCTCAGCTCACTGCAGCCTCTGCCTCCCGGGTTCAAGCAATTCTCCTACCTCAGCCTCCCGAGTAGCTGAGATTACAAGCATGTGCCACCATGCCCTGCTAATTTTGTATTTTTAGTAGAGACAGGGTTTCTCCATGTTGGTCAGGCTGGTCTCGAACTCCTGACCTTGGGTGATCCGCCCGCCTCAGCCTCCCAAAGTGCTTGTGATTACAGGCATGAACCACTGCACCCGGCCTCCACTGGCCACACTTTCAATAGCAAGGGTCTAGGGCAGTTCTGTCCAATAGAACTTTCCTTAGAGATAGAAATGTCCCATATTTGTGCTATTGGATATGTTATGTCCCCACTCGCCTCATGAGGCTATTGAGCTGTTGAAATGTGGCTCATATAATCAAGGAATATAATTTAAAATTGTGTTTACTGTTTATATAAATGTAAACAGCCACATGTATGTTGGTGGCTACCATGTTGGACAGCACAGAAGATTCCATTGGTTCTTACAAGACCAGGCACAAGTCCTCTCTCCCTGCAAGGAAGAGGCAGACTCAGATGCAGGTGGTCACCTGGTCCTCAATCGTGTGCCCTGAATCTGCTGCTCTGACTCTCCCCTTGTATGAACTCTGCACTGGGGAGACCCATCTGCTTTGTATTCTACACACAGTGCTTCTCTCTGGTCACTGTCCTGCTTAAAAGGGACTGCTGAGAAGTGAGCATAAGATCTGATGACCCAGCTTAAAAATAAGAACCTACAGTCTGACCAAAGCCTGCAAAAGTCTACACACGGCCATTCTTAGAAACTAGTTGCATTGAAAGCAGCGCCGAACGTCCAGGGGCCACCACGGCCCATCAGACACTGTCTCCTGACTGCTCTTTCCCTCGTAACATTAAGAGACAGTTTTGGGTCGGTGCAACAATGCCGCAGAAACCCTTGGGTCCATGTGTGCTCCTACCAAAGCCCTCCCGGGCAGTGCCTTCCCATTCGCACGCTGAAATATTAGATGTTCAGTCGAGAGTCCAACAGCAAAATATTTCTGAAATTGTGTGTGCTTTTTTTTTTTTCTTCTAATTTAATGTGCCAGACAAGCCTCCCTGTAATTAAAACCAGAAACAACGACCAGACTTAGACAGAGATTTGAAGGCTGTAAAATTCTAGGACAGGTTTATGTAAAGCAATTAAAAAGGGAGTTAAAAATTGTTAAAAAATTAAACACTAATTACTTTTTTTTCTCCTCTCATTTCTGCTGAGCTGTTCTAGCCGTGGAGCCCGGAGAAAGATATAAAAAGAGAAAGTTTTGCCTCGTTGCTGTAAATCATGTTCAACAAATGCTTCTCTGCATTTTGCAGCCGAACCCATCTGCTGTCAATTAGTCTAAATCATGCCTTTTCAATTAAAGTGGCTTAGGGAAGTCTGGTAGCGAAACGGGTGTGTGTGAGTGCGTGTGTGCATGTGCGCATGTGTGAGGGGAGGGGGCCGGCCTGCTGGTGGTGGGGAATGGGAGAAAGGTGAAGTCTGATTTCAGGCTGCGAGGTGGAAATATCTTTTAAAAGGTGTGATCTTATTTTAATGTTTTCCATATAAAATGCGGTATTATTTGCATGCTGTGGGGAGTGGCGAAGGGTGGAAACAAAGCTGAAGAGGTGAGGCTTGAGAATTGGAAGTAAATTTGTTCTGGTGAGCCCCAGCTTGAGTGGAGCTTGCTGCCTGGATGGTGCCCATGGGTGTTGGATGGGAGCTGCTGGAGAGGGGCTATTCCGAGCCCACCGTGTTATGAATGTCGATGGTGGAGCAGGAATCATGGCTGTAACACAGGATCTTTGGAGAACACAGACAGGGGCTTCCATGGAGGGAGAGTGCATTCAATATTAAAACTGAGACCTGCCGAAATTCTGCATTCTGACCGAGGCCGGTGAAGGACGAGGAAGGAGGAGGTGCTGTTGTCTTTCCAAATACAGTGGACTTTCAACATCCCAAGATGGTCTGGGTGTGACCCACGCAGGAGCTATAAGAAGGGTCCAGTCTCTAGGGACATTAAGAGGATCTGATGCCAAGTTCCTTTTTAGAGTCCCCCAGGCCATGTAGACTCTGTCCTTGGGGGGAAGGTCAGATGGTGGCGTGGCTCACCTTCAGGCCAGGGTGTTTTAGCTGAGGAGCCATCCGACAGGTGTATGCGTGTGTCTTTGCACGGAGATCCCCTGTGTGTACGCCGTGCCCGCCTCTCACTTCCCAGCCTGTGATGATCTCAGTTTCCCAGCTCCTAACTCCTCCCCAGGAGCATCGGGTGCGGCTGTACCTGAGAGATGGGGTGAAATGTATGGTGGTAGTTTGGGGCATCTGTGTTTGACTTCACGTGGTCTCCTCTCCCCTGAAGAAGAGAAACATGCTTGCCTTGACTCAACTGAGATGGAGGAATTTGTGCTCGCTCCCTGTGCCGCCCCGCTCACCGTGGGAGGGGTGGGAGATGAAGTGGGTGGTCTGCTGAGGAGTGTTTATTTTCAATCACTGAGCCCCTCCTCTCCTGCTGGCCTCACTCCCTCTGCAGAGCTGCCCCGAGGGATCTGAAACCTGCTGGAAAACCTGCTCCTTGGTTGGGGTATAGAGGAGGGGATTTGGTAAGGGAAGGCCTGGTGCCGCCAGCTGGGACTTTGAGATTCAAGCTTGGCATCAATATTACTGCTAATAATAATAATAGCTACAATATACAAAAGCCTTGCCATATTCCTAAACATTATGCTGATGTTTTAGACACTTGCCTAGTGTTGCACAGCTCAGAAGTGCAGAGGCAGGATTCGAAGCTGAGTTGCATGCTTTTGACCCCTAGACTACACCACCTCATATAGAGACGGGCCTCTGAGGGCTTCTGTGCCGTCGGCTGCTCCTAAGTTGGGGTTTGGAGGAGGGTGCTGGTGAGGGAAGGCCCTCTCAGCATTATTAATGGGTGGGCTTGGGTGTGACTGATGGTGTACTGATCGACCTTTGAGTGGGGCACACCTGGATTTGCCTCCCAGCTATGCCACCTGTCCCTTATTTAAACCACCCCCAGATCACTTATTGTCTTGGCCCATCTGCAAAATGAGGTTCAGCCCGACCTCCCTGGAAGAGGGCCACATTGCATTGGCTGAATGTGCCCAGCATGGAGAAGACACTCCATAAACGTTGGGCTCCTTGCCTTCCTTCCTGGTGGCCTGATTCCATGAAGCTTGACCTGTTTTCTTTTTGGCTCCCAGCCTGTGATTTCCTGCAGGATACAGTTACAGGTCTCTTTCCAAGTGATTCACTCTAAATAAGACCCGGGTGGGACACTGTCTGCCAAGCAGGCCAACACCCCTACAGGCTGGGCCAGAACACCCCGTCCAGGGGCTCCAACCCCTGGAAAAGGTCACCTCCAGCTCCCGAGGGGCCCTGCCCTATGTGGCAGCTGGATGGAAATGTTGAGGCCAACTCAGCTTCTGTTTTCTGTCCACAGCTCCTTCAAGCTGCCTGGTGCCCCACCGGCCAGCCCAGAGGAAGGAAGGGCTGCCTGGCCTTGCTCCAGGGGAGCCCAGCAGGTCCAGCCGTGCAGGCTGTCCTCACTCTGAGCCCCTTTAATCCGATGGCTGAGTGCAGTGAGCCATAACCAGGGCTTCCAGGAGCCTCCCTGAGCCAGGCACCAGCGTTCCCAGCCACCTCCATGGGAGGTGGAGAGGCTGCTGCCTGGCTCGAGGAGCTGGCAGGTTGTGGGAGATGGAACCTGGGGGCCAGAGGCTTCAGTTGGGTGCACAAAGGTGCCTCCCCACTGGGACTTCCTCTCTGCTTCTTGGAAAGGAGGTTCTAGTGAAGACAGCTGGCTGACCTTGGGAGCTGTGTTAGTCTATCTTCACACTGCTGTAAAGAAATACCTGAGACTGGGCAATTTATAAAGGAAAGAGGTTTAATTGACTCACAGTTCCACAAGGCTGGGGAGGCCTCAGGAAACTTACAATCATGGAGAAAGGGGAAGCAGGGACCTTCTTCACATGGCAGCAGGAGAGAGAAGAGAGTGAAGGGGGAAGAGCCCCTTATAAAACCATCAGCTCTTGAGAGAAGTCACTGACTATCACAAGGTCTGTATGGGGGAACCGCCACCCTGATTGAATCACCTGGTACCAGGCCCCTCTCAACACCTGGGAATTACAATTCGAGAGGAGGTCTGGGTGGGTTCACTGAGCCAAACCATATCGGGAGCCCACTCTGCAGGCACCCCTTTCTTCCTCTTGTGGACCCTCCATCCACCCCCCTGTACCCCAAGCATGGCGTTCTGTGGCTGAGCCGAGCCGACTGCATTGATGAGTGTCATCCCAGCCCTCATCTTCCCACTTCCTGTCCCTGTCTTCTCTCAAGCTCTGCCCCTGGGATAATTGGAAAAGCTTTTCTAGCTAAGGGAGATGGAGTAAGGTGGAAACGGTGCTTTTATTCAGGCCAGATTACGTCTTAGGAGAGCAGGGATGCTGAGGTCAGACGTACCAGCCTCTGAACTCAATGCTGTCACTTGGGCTGGGTGGCCTTAGGCAGGTGACTGAGCCTCTCTGGGTCTCTGTTTCTCCATCTGAAAACTGAGGACAAATCATACCTTCCAGTGTGATTCAGAGGATCTGAACTAATCAATAGGAAGTACCCAGTACAGCATCTGCTGCGTGTAACAAGCAAGGAATAAATTGTTGCATGTCCTACGGGTCCTCCCCCTCCCACCAATAAATTCTGTGCTTTGCATCCACACACCCCATGTGGTTATCACAGACCCTCTTCCATAAGACCCCATTCCATAGCACTCCTTTGGAGCCAGGTGACCAAGCTGTCTCTGGCCCTCCCCTGGGAGAAGTCTGACCCCAGCCTGCACTCGATGACAGGATCAGGTTGAAAGTCAAACCTGTTGTTCCTGGGTGGCTGGCTGGGGCTGGGAGATGGCCCTCTTCCCTGTGTGCAGACACATTCTCTGGGCACAGCTGAGCCTTAATGTGATGGCGGAGGGAGGCTCAGCATGCCGTCTGGAATAACACCACCGGCCTTGAGGTTTGCACTGTGGGAAGGTCGGCAAGCCGAGTCGGCATCTCACTCTTTGCAGGCTTGGAGGGCTGCCCTTTGGTAGCTTACCTGCTGGTCCTCATGCCCCTGCTCGCTGAAGGCCCCTATGTCCCAATCAGCCTGCCTCTGCAGTTTACCCTTCCAGCCACCACACTGCCTTCAGTGAGGAAGGCTCTCATCAGAATTCTCCCTGCTCTCCCAGCTCCCTGGTTCTAGGGAAACCTACACCCCTACCCACCCCCCAGCCCCAGGAGAAAGCTACTGACTTAGGGATGGGGTCTCTGGGGACCCTTGTAGCACTCCTAGGAGCCTGTACCTAATGAACTTGGAAAAGAGTTTCTGTCCCTTGTCCCTTGGGCTGGCCCAAACTGACCCAGCAGAGCCCTGGTTGGACGCAGGATGTGAGCCAGGTTTTAAGACTGTGTTCCCACATCACCTCCTTCCTAACATGTGGATCGAAGGGGGCTTAGTTTGGCTAGAACTCAGGAGGGCAGGAATGGCTGTGGGTGGGAGGAGTGGATGGACCATATGAGTTAAACACATATAAACCCAGGCTGGATTTTATGTGTTTTTAATATTCTCCCCACCCTGGGTTTACAGTTTTACCCTATGCTTTCCCCAATCATATGACTCAGTTTGAATAGTAATTGTTTCCTTGACTGTCTAGCCCACCAGACCATGAGCTCCTTAAAGGCAAGACTCTGTCCCAGGTGCCAAATACAGCCCTTGGCTGATGGGGAGAGGATGATGGGGGTTGGGGGAGGGGATGGACAAATGACTGTTGAATAGATTTGTGGAGAGGTCAAGGTGAGCCGTCATCTCAGTGGACATGGGGTTTTAGAGATGAGGCAGGTCCTCTCAATATCCTCAAGTTGCTCCCCATCTAGCAGGCAGAGTCCTGTGTTTGCTGCGTGGGTCTCAGGTGTCTGGGGGACTTCCCTGTGATGGGAAGCATCAGGTGGGTGGAGTGTACCAGTCAGTCTGGCTGTTAAGAGATGCTGTGGGCTGCCCTTCTATGAGATGCCCCAAACTGGTGGACGCAGCACCAAGGCCCAGTTTCTACATGAGGAGAGAACAGGGCTTAGCCTATCTACATGGCCCTTGGCCCACCCTACCCAGAGCTCAGGAGGGCAGGACTGGTTGCAGGTGGGAGGAGCGGATGGGTGGGTAGCCACACCTTCCAGCCCAGCTAGCCATGAGTCAGGCTCTGGGACTACTTTAAAGGGCAAAAATGAGAAGCAGAGTTCAAGTTACCAGGTCTTAGACACACAAACACTATTTTGGAGTCAAGAGCTTGGGTAGTTTGGGGCCTCCTGCCAGCAGGCCTGGGTCCCTGGTTTTTTGTATCCTGAAGTGGAGGATGTGAGCTGGTAACTTTCTTGTGAGGCTCAGTCCACAATGTGGGAGAGCCAGAGCCTTCAGTGGAGACAAGAGAGGACCTAAGTTCAGAGGCCTGGGACTAGTGAAGGCTTTGCCCCTGCTTTGCTGTGTAGCTTTGGGGCAGTTCCTTAACTTTTCTGAACCTCACTTATATTTTATTTTTTTAATTTTACTTTAAGTTCTGGGATACCTGTGCTGAACACGCAGGTTTGCCACATAGGTATACCTGTGCCATGGTGGTTCGCTGCACCTATCAACCCATCATCCAGGTTTTAAGCCCCACATGCGTTAGGTATTTTTCCTAATGATCTCCCTCCCCTTGCCCCTGACCCCCCAACAGGCCCTGGTGTGTGATGTTCCCCTCTCAGTGTCCATGTGTTCTTATTGTTCAACTCCCACTTATGAGTGAGAACATGCAGTGTTTGGTTTTCTGTTTCTGTGTTAGTTTGCTGAGGATGCTGGTTTCTGGCTTCATCCATGTCCCTGCAAAGGACATGAACTCACTCTTTTTTATAGCTGTGTAGTATTCCATGGTGTATATGTGCCACATTTTCTTTATCTAGTCTATCGTTGATGGGCATTTGGGTTGGTTCCAAGTCTTTGCTATTATAAATAGTGCTGCAATAAACCTTACTTATTTATTGCAATTAAAATATTCTGCCTCACATAGCTTCCAGAATCAGAAGGACAATTAAGTGAGATGTAGTCGAACGTGTCTTCTGAAAAATACTCTAAAATGTCAGGTGCTGTTGGTGTTTGTTTCAGGGGGTGCTCAGCAGGGCTCACATGAGCTCAGCCCTGAGATGCCCCACTTTTTCTCTTTAGCTGGGAACTTCTCTAAATCAAGATGTTGGAGCCGTGGCTCATGCCTGTATTTCTAGGACTTTGGGAGGCTGAGGCAGGTGAATCAGAAGGTCAAGAAATTGAGACCATCCTGGCCAACATGGTGAAACCCCATCTCTACTAAAAATACCAAAAGTTAGCTGGACATGATGGTGGGCGCCTGTAATCCCAGTTACTCTGGAGGCTGAAGCAGGAGAATCGCTAGACCCAGGAAGCGGAGTTTGCAGTGAGCTGAGATCATATCACAGTACTCCAGCCTGGGTGACAGTGAGACTCTGTCTCAGAAAAAAAGAAGTTGGTTTTTCTTGTTTGTTTTATCTTCTGATAAAGACAAAAGGCCTCATCAGAGGTGTAGAGAGTCTCCTGATAGCCAGATAAATGCCAAAAACTTCTGACCTAGACGCCGCCTTCAGGAAGCTGGGGCTCTGTGGATCAGCGACACTGCGTGTGGTTTCTCTGCAGAAAGTGGGGCCATGTGACATTGGGCAAAGTGTACTACTGACCCTTCCAGCTCCTCCTGGAAAAAGCCTGCTCCATACTTCCAGGGGCAATCTGGCCCCTTTGAGCTGGGGAAGTTCTAGTTGAACCTGTGACAACGTCCGTTTCCTCCCTTGTTCCGTCCTAACCCCAATCATCACGAAACACCACATAAGCCAATAGCATCTCTCTCCAGGGCTCTCTGACCTATCCCACATCCTTAATTTTAGAGCACTGTCAACTATTTATTTGAGTGTCCACTATAAGCAAAGACACAGAAAAGGTTGATGAGTAAGTTAATGGAAAAGTTATGAGAAACAACAGGCCCATGTTCCATTGCAGGAATTAAGAAATGTGAACTTGAACACAAAATGTAGTGGAGCAGAGGGCTCAGAAGGCAAGGCTCTGGGACCCATTTTGTCCAAAGACATTTTCAGAAATGAGTAGCCCCACTTTGGGAGTCCAAGGGGAGGCGGATCACCTGAGATCAGGAGTTTGAGACCAGCTTGGGCAACATGGGGAGCTCCGTCTCTACTAAAAATACAAAAATTAGCTGGGCATAGTGGTGCGTGACTGCAATCCCAGCTACTAGGGAGGCTGAGGCAGGAGAATCACTGAACCTGGGAGGCTGAGGTTGTAGTGAGCTGAGATTGCAGCACTAAACTCCAGCCTGATGACAGAGACTCTGTCTTAAAGAAAAGAAAAGAAAAAAGGAGTAGTCCCTAAGTCTTCTTATTTCTGGAGGGTCACTCTTCATTTTATCAAAAGCATTAAAATGTACCCACATTTTAAAAAATTTAATTTTATGGGGATGCAGAAATGAGGGGATCTTTATAATTTTTGTAACTTTGAGATTTAAGAAAAAAGATCTACAGTTGACCTTCTTTGTCCATGGGTTCTATATCTTCAGATTCTACCAAACTCATATCAAGATATGGAACCCTTAGATAGGGAGGGCCAACTGTATTCTTATTGAAATTTTATATTCACTGGTAACTACTTGAGGATTGAGCTAAATTACCATTGGCTGGTTAATGGTGTTATTTTATAAATATCTAACTAAATATTTGGTAAGAATAGGTTTTGTAGGTTTTTTTTTTTTTTTTTGAGATAGTCTCACTCTGTTGCCCAGTCTAGAGTGCAGAGGCGTGATCTCGGCTCACTGCAACCTCTGCCTCCTGGTTTCAAGTAATTCTCCTGCCTCAGCCTCCTGAGTACAGTAGCTGGGATTACAGGCACACACCACTATGCCCGGCTAATTTTTGTATTTTTCTTTTTTTTTGAGACAGAGTCTCACTCTGTTGCCCAGGCTGGAGTACAGTGGCATGATCTTGGCTCACTGCAGCCTCTGCCTCCTGGGTTCAAGCAATTCTCCTGCCTCAGCCTCCCAAGTAGGAGGG